>NC_143456.1:5437500-5751000 GCF_987193195.1 Phasianus colchicus
TGCCTTCCCGGCCCTCACCCACGCTCTCTTCCCCATTCCCTCACTGGAATTGCAGCTAAATTGAATTACAGTAATTAACTTTTGGTCACACATTTAATTGAGTATCAGGAGGGAGGAAAAGAAGAGAAGTTAATTGAGATGAAAGAAGGTGACACCAAGGAACGAACGGTGGTTAACACATGTTGGTGAAGACCAGTGCTTGTCGTGGTCATGGGAAACCTCTCATGTCTCATTCACAGACCCAGCAGCTCTGGGTTCAGGGAGGGATCCTCCTCACTGGAAACCCCTTTGGGATTGAACCATCTGGCCACTTTTACTCCCAAACTCTTTTTTCCATCATACTGATAATTACACATCGCATCTAAGTTGGGCAGATGGGGCTTGATGGGCTCCAAACGCTGTCATAGAATCAAAGAAATGGGTGCTGTGCTGATCAGAGAAGACCTTGTGGATCTGTTGTTCCCTTTTGCTGTAGACATGGATGTCAGCCTCACCTCCCACTGCATCCTCAGGACCTTCTGACATCTCGATCTGCTCCAGGATTTATGGGAGGGAAGATGGTGTCTCATCTGTTAAATGAAGTGCCTCAAATAAAGACTCCCGTTTCTATTTATTAAGATAGTTATTATATAATAATTAAGCACCAATTGCTGGCAGGAAACATATTTATGAAGGTTTAACTGCAGGCTGTGAGAGATAAATAGATGCAGCAGAAGTGATTGGGGTTTTGCATATTGCAGCCATCCATAAAACCTCAGGGAGAGGCAGAACTTGGTGCTTGGGACATTTCTGTGACCTGGATGGGATGCTGAAGATAGAAAGGCTTTGCTGGCAAGAAAAACAGCTTTGTTGTTGGGAAAAGGCTGTGTTGGAAGGTGTCTCATCTTCAGTGCCTGCTTGGCTCATCCCGGTGCTGTGGCTGAGCTGTGCTCTGGAGGGGAAAAGGCAAAGGGTGCTGGGCCTCTCCAGGTGCTCCTCTGACTGAGTTGTGCTGCTCCGTAGACATCTTAGAAAATACAGCAAGCAGGGGGATGGAGGAGAACATGGCTGCTTCGTAGGAGGGCTCAGGAGCTCGGGAGGCTGCTGCTTTGCTGCTCCAACAGCTGGGAGAGAGGGGGAAACGGGCAGGGAGTAAAATAAGGAAACGTGCAAAAGGAAGCTCTCTGCAGCTTGGTATTAGGCAGGATTTGGGAAGGTTGGGAAGATATAAAAAGAAGTTGAGAGAGGCGTTTTCTCTGGGATTAAGACCAGAGTCCATCTCGCTGTGGCTTTTAGCTGCCTTGAGGCTGTGTAACTTCAAAGCACAAACAGCAAATGGGCCGTGGTTCCTCTGCTCCCCCCGTCCTGCTGCACTTTGAAGGGAGAACTTGTGAAAACTCAGACCAGCAATTCATGTTAGAAATGCAGCTCTGTTTGGAGGTGGGAGGCAGGGTGGCTCCTGAGGTGCACCTGTGCAACATGTGTGTCCACCAGGCACCCTTCCCTGCGTCCCACCGCCATCCCCACACCTGCCCACGTGCTGCAGATGTGGCTCCAGAGCCACACACACTGAGCACCCTTCCTCCTCCTCCCTTCTCCCTTCCTTGGCATTGTTCCTGCAGCATTTCCCTTTTTTTTCCCCTCCAGAATGTAGTTAAAACCAATAAAATAATCATTATTGCTGCAATTATTTCCAAACAGATTAAATATCCGCCGTGCCTCCAGTTACAGTATAAAACAGGAGCAGCCATAAACCATCTCAGTGCATAAAAACAGGGAGGGGAGAAGGGAGGGCTGACATTTCATCAGCCTTCCTCATGGGCCCGTGTAGTTACTGGGAACATTTGCATATTTTTAATGCAGCGCCTCTTTAATAAATTCCTCCCTCCAGACACATTAAAAATGGTGCACACTCCTGAACACCACCGAAGAGCAGGGAATGTGAGCAACTCCAGACTCCTGTTGTAGCCACAGCATAAACAAGGAGGGGTGTCAGTGTGGTGGTAGGGGAGGAGAGGAGGGATGGAATGAAGGCAGATCCCTTTTTATTTTCTGCACCCCATCATGAAATGCCATCTGTGCCATTTTTGACCTTTTTGTTGTCTGACCTCCTTTGAACTTCAACACAATTCTCCAGGGTAATATATTTTCTTTGCATTCAGGGGCAGGATTATTCGCTATTAAATTGGAATTCAGGAAAGAAGGAGACTTAAATTCTTCTCCTGACCTGTTAATCTTCTGCACAGTGAAAATATTGCCTGTAATTACAGCACTCTTTTTTTTTTTTTTTTTTTTTTTTGGCCTGAGTTCAGGCCAAACCCCAAACTTGTGCTTTAAGCCTCTTAGGGCAAATACCACTTTTCTGAGGACAGGCTGTGCTGTTACGTCCCCTGTTGTGTTACATCTCCTGTTGTGTTAGATCTGGGACCTCAGTGCCCAGCCCATGCCACCAGCAGCTCTGTGTTACAGGCTGAGCTGGAGCTGCACCACGCAGTGCTTTTCTGCAGTTTCAGAATTAGAGGGGTTCCTCTAAAACTCCTTTCTTCTCAGCTAATGACTAATTTCCTGAACTTTGTCATCTCTCCCCAGAAAAGTTGCTTTCACTCTTCCCCCCAAGCACTTGAAAAGCAGAAGATGTCTGCCCAGAACTGCTGTAATTCATGCAAAATGGAAGAGTTTCCATCCAGGTAGGCTGATGTGATGCTAACAAGACCTGTAACTTGGGGGCAGCTGATTCCTTGAGTAGTTTTTGGTTCAGAAGCACCCAGGGAGGCTCCCATCTGCAGGTACCACTGCTATGCACATCCTGGCATGTGTCAAGGGAGACCACAACATGTCACAGGAAGGGAGTGTTTGCATTGAGCTGTGCTTCTCCTGGAGCACCACAGCATCCTCATAAAACTTCCGCATCTTTGAGGTCAGCCTGAAAATTCAGCATTTCCAGTGCATTTCCCTGCCCGCCTTCCTCTTGCCCTGCATTCCTGTCTTGCTTAAATGCCACTACCAGATATGTGCTGGTAAACCAAGTGGGCTGCATCCTAGGGTCCTTCCTGCACTGCACTGACTTTGCCTGGCAGGCTGGAGGCACAGAGGATAGATATCAAATGGGGAATAAGAAGAATTTTAGTTAATGCACTCCAGCAAGTTGCTTTGCATAGCACCTCAACTGCCTATTTTATCAGCAGAACAGAGCACGAGAGAAATTGTAGATGAAACAAATACAGAAAATACATTAAGAGAGTAAGTAATGAGATCTAGGTGAAATTGCACCTTATGAAAAAGTAATCTGCAGCTTAGTGTGCGAGGAGGAGGAATTTGATGGAATAGAGGGGCTCTCAGAAAGGAATGAAGGAGCACATTACAAACAGTCAGAGACAGCCAGGTGTGTCGCGCAGCGCGGGGACATAGTTAAATCAGGATGTAATGGAAGAGGTTAGTCTAATATTTTCCTTTATGGATATTGGTGTCAATATGATCTCGGGGAAGGAGAGAGCGAGGGAGGAGGAGAGAGGTGTGTAGTTGTTAAAAAAGCAAATAAATTGCGCTATGTGCAAATCCTGGAGTCCTTTCATCAGCAAAAACAAAGGCATAGCGCAGATAGTGCTGGCATCTCAGCAATGCACGGAGCTCATGGGCAGGGCTGCTGGGACACCGACCCCTCACTGCCTGCATCTGCATGGTGCTCATTTTGCCTCTCCCTGCAGTGGGATTTCTGCACCTTTATCCCGAATCTCCTGCCCTTAGGGCCCCCTGCACAGAGCTCCAGGCTGGGGCTGCCCCATTCTCAGCTGACTCCAGGACTCAGGGCTGGATTCACTAACCCAGGGTGGAAGTTCTGCTACCTCAGGTCTGATGAGCTCATTCTCTACCTGTGCTGCAATCTGACTCTAACAGCTGCTGCTCCCAAACAAGCCAGGAAATGAATTCATTTCAGACGGAGCTGGAGTGGGTAGTTTGCTTTTGTGGTTTCGAATTTTTAGTGGATGGAGAAATCAGCGAGGATTTCACATGGGACTAAATGAAATGCTTTGTTCAACCCCAAATGAAAAGTGGGAAGGCTTTACCCTTTCAAGTGTGGTTGTGTATAATGGGAGTCTGCATGAAAAGAGTGAGCTGTGTGTGCTGAGAAATTAGAGTGGTTCCTATGAAAACTGTCACACTAAACTACTTAAGAATTAGTTATTGGGGGAGGAGGGGTGGAATACGGCTTTCCATTTCAGCTTTTTGAACAGAACACCACCAAAGCAGAGATATCTGATTTTTTAGCTGAGCCTTCATAGCAGCGTCCCCAGCTCCACGGGCATGCAGGGCTGGAGCAGAGCCCTGACCCCATGCATTGTTACCCAGAAGGGCCCAATGACTGCTGCTGCAGTGAGCCTGAGCCTTCCAGGAGCTGCCCATCCATCTGCTGCTCATGGGACATGTGCTCTCCAAGGTGTGCCAGAATTATTGTCCCTGCATCAACCACCTGTGCAGCAACTCATGCAGGAGTTCTCTTTGCACATTCTGGAGTAGTTTCTCTCTGCACTGCCAATTACTACATATCAAGGCTGGGTTGGTTCTGATTTTGGCGTCTTTCTTTTCCTCTTTAATCCCTCCTGGTCTGGGAGGAGCTTAGTGTCACAATGCATGGAGCAGTCCCATCCTGCCCACATCTGCACAGCAGGCTCTGGCTGCTAAGTGAGCGACCACAAATCTCATGGGACTCCAGACAGGGCCATGCAGGATCAGGGCAACTCCAGAAGGCAGAGCTGGGAGGGAGGAGAGCCAGGATTCACAAAGGAAAGGCTCTTTAAAGATTCAAGAAGAAAATTGGCCAGGAAAGTGATTTTTAAAGCTCTCTCCACGAAACCTGTGTTGGGGACTGAACACAATGCACGACGTGTCTTGCAGCACAAAAGATGCTCAGCTAGGAAGCAGAACAAGGTACCTAGTGATTAAACTTTCTGAATGAGCCTCTGGTAGAGGCGCAAACAATAACTGGAGATAAATTGGTATCAAATTTCCTTTTTCTTTCTTGCCACAGGAAAGAAGGAAAATAACATGCCATTAGCTGCTGCAGGAGGTCTGCAGGGGGCTCTGCGATGGGCAGAGTGTGCAGCAGAGGGGATGAGAGGGGTGAAAGGACAGAGCTGGGACCACCAGGAAGGAGCAAGGTTGGAAAAGCAGGGCAGAGAGGGTAGAAATGAGGGACAGCAGCATGACACCTGCATGCAGTTCTTGAAGGAACACCACTTGGGAGGACAACACTCATGGCAATTTCTGCAATGGAGAAATGTGGGTTTCCTCCTCCTGCAGTTGCTCTGTGGCTCTATCCCTTACCTCCACCTTTCTCCTCCTCTCCAGCAAACCTCTTCCCTGGACTCCTTCTCCAGGGTCCTTCCTGCATGTCACAATATCCACGAGCTCTGAGGAGGGAGAAAGAGGAAAAATACAGCTTTACAGCACAGGCAGTACGAACACAGTTTATTATTTATAATGCTCAGCTGTAAGCAGTAAACACAGGCACCAAATGTAAATTCTGCCACTTCTCTTACCCTCTCTATACAATTCCCTGGTAAATTCACATCATTCACTGTCAGCCTTAATGTGCTTCTACTTGTCTGAGCTACAGATTTCTCTGTGTGATTTTTTTTCTGATGAAATAATATCTCTATGGATAGTTCTCTTCTTCTATCCTTGGTCTTGTAAATTAAATTCATTTAAAATTCAAAGGTATAATGTTCTGATAAAATGATCTGCTGCAGCATTGCAGGTCACAGTGTTGGACTGTAATATAAAAGCCTGTTTATAACTTGTCATTTATCGGCCGTTTTTCTCCCAGGAGCTGGCAGTGCAGCAGGAGAAACCACCTGAGGGGCTGGGAAGGAGAGGAGCCCGTTTAGGACAAGGGGGTATGATTTTAAAATGAAAGAATGGAGATTTAAGTTAGATACTCACTTTTACTCATAGGATGGTGAGGCCCTGGCACTGCTGCCCAGAGCTGTGGGTGCCACATCCCTAGAGGTGCCCAAGATCATGGAGGGGCTCTGGGCAGACTGAGCTGGGGGAGACACCCAGCCCATGGCAGGGGTGGGGATGGAGGGGCCACGAGGTCCCTTCCAACTCAACCATGCTGTGATTCTGTGATTTTCTGTGTGGCCAGAGGGAGGTGTTCACCTCTCCTGTTCCTGTGGCATCACCTGAGTAGGCTTAAAATCCAATGCATCATTGTTTGCGGTTCCTTCTTCCCCACTTTGCTCTTTAGTGTTGTGCTTTTGGGATTTAAAGGAAATCCAGCAGTAGGATCTCACTCTTGCCCCTCATTTCCTTCAACAGTTCCAAGCAGAGGCAGCAGTCAGCACCCTGTGTTCCTGCCAGGGCTCCGCTCCTCGGTAGCACAAAGATTGATTGTCCAGGGAGGTGAATGAAAAGTTGTTATTTCAAACCTCCTCACATCTTGGAAATAGCAAAAAACTTCTGACAGATGTATCCAGAGTAATTTGGTTTGCTGTTTCATTTTCCTATTATGTTCGGAATGAAGCGAAAGGAAAAGATTGAGGAGAACAACTTAGGTTTATAGTGACCTCGAAATTTTACCACTGTCAAAAAGTGCTCCATCCCACAAAATCTGTTCAGCCAGCAACACAAAGGATTGGGTACGTGCTCCGAGTGGGGAAACACAGCAATGACGGGTACAAAACCTGCTTTGCAGGGCACTGCAGGACGCTGCCATCCTCAGTGCTGAACAGTGCAGTAATTCGGAGCGGGAGGCTCAGGGTGCTGCCTCATTTTGGTGGGGAAATGATGGAGAAGAGGCTCATTTTTAGCACCTGCACTACAGCCAAGCCCCGTTTGCAGGTATTGCTCTGATGCAATGTCTCCTGCCAAAATACACTTCCCTCCAGGATCAAGAAATTGAATTTGCAGCCACAGAGCTCCCTGAGAACTGTGATCCTCCATCAGCTGAGGCTGGGCCACCTTCCTGTGCTCAGCACCGTGTGTCTCGTTAGTGGGTCTGACGTTGGGGTTTCTTCATGGCACAACCAAACCCCATAATGGCTTTGTTGCAGTCACTTAATGAAGGCTGCTCGCTTGCTCCTCGTACATCACATCTGCAATGGTTCCTTCGGCGTGGTTTGGTGCTTCGGTGGTAGTTCTGTAATTTATGAGACTCTTAGTGGCTTAATTATGCCGTCAGCTCCATCTGTCACTTAACTGATATGAGAAATGATGGGATGCCATTAGCCAGCTAATAGTTGCTGTAAAGAGTATTGTTTTATGCTATCCAATAGTAGGAACATAAAGAGTTTTTGCTCCCCAATATCCATACTTGTGTTGGTAATGATATCTATGAGGCTGGTCATGACATCTGTCCTTCTGCCTAAAAAAGGGCTGGAGGAAATAAAGGGAGCTATCAGCAACAAGCCTAATTAGATTTACTATCAAGATGACGATCATTTGGCTTCGTTTTTTCTGTGCTGATGGAACTTTTTATTTGCATCTTGGGGCCTTCCTCACTTCTCATCTTGATCTCACACGATCAAGACAAGCATGTGGTGTCTTCATCCCCATGAAATAATTACTGGGCTCACAAAATTTGCATCCGAGCCCTCAGCTCCTTTAGCCCCATTCCCATTCATCAGGTGTTGAGAAGAGGCAAATGGCTGGGAATGCAGCATTCCAGCCCTCTTGGATGGGGCCCAGATTTCCACTGATGCGTTGTGACTCCTCGACACGGCTGACATCCCTGTGAGTGTGGGGTTATGGGGTTAACTGCTGGCACTGCCCACTGTCCCACACCGATACACAGCCACCAATCTGCAGGCGATCTGCTGCAGTCACACGCTGATCAGACGGGAGAGATTATTTGCTACTGTGTCATTCATAATAAATGGATCCCAAAGTGCTTTGTAGAATTAATTAATAGCCAAAGGAGAGAGGAATTAACAGCTGAAGACTACAAATAAGAGCTAAGGCTTGGAATGGGATGCACTTGGACCCTCTGGTTTAAATGCATGTCCTGGGGCAGGGAGGGGACTGCTGAGGGATGCTCTGCATGGCATCCCTGCACCACCAGCACCAGCTGGGATCACAGCTTGGTCCGGGTTCATCTCGGGTCGGGCTGCAGCCTTCCTTTTCCACACTTCCATTTCTTCCTGCTGTATTTCGTAGGGCACCACACGGCTTCATTTATCAGTGGTTGTAAAATACATGGCAGCGTCTCAGTGGAAGACACTCCATAAATCCCAGATTTTACAGCTTATTATTATTTACAGAAAGATAGCACTTAGGAACTCCCCCTCCACAGAGGCAGTGTAATGCAGCAGGGGCAGCACAAGGATGTGGGCTGTCCTTGGTCGGGGCAAGGAGGAGGATGGAGGCATCAGGGGAAGAAGGGAGAAGCTTCCCATTTGCCCTCCCACTCAGTGCTGAGTGCCACAGCAGTCACAAGCATTTTGAGATGGAAATAGATGGAAGCAATACAGAGTGGCTGTATTAGCACTGCTGTGGAGGGAGAGGCTGAAATCGTGCTCAGCCTTTATTAGACACCAAAGAACCCACCTGGGAGCAAGGCATTTGCTTGCCCTAAGTGGTGGGAGAAGCTCAGTCAGCAGCTCCACCTCACTGAAGGAAAGCCATCTCTTCCATCTCCTGCTCACCAGATGAGATGCGGTGCGATGTGATGCGGTGCCCCCAGGGCAGGACACAGGGTTCAGTTGGTGGGACTGTGCTTTCAGCTCTGCCTGTGCTGCTTCTGAGCCCGTGCTGGGAATAACCTTGGTGCCAGAGGATGACTTTTGTCCCCAGAGTCCTGGTGGACACCTGTCCCCAAAGCTGGGTGACCCCGATTGGGCTGGGAACAGGACCTGTCCCTTGTGGTGCCACCAAGCAGCCATGTGATGAAGCCCAGGAACCTCCAGCCCTCGCTCCTCTATTGTTAAATTGTGACTCTATAAAACAAAATGTCAATTTTCTTTCTAAATGTCTTTTACGGCAGATTTGATGCGGCTTGGCTGATTGATAGCCCCAGTGACTGATGGCTCCCATTTATCCTCGTCACGCGGGTGGCGAGTGTGCAGGATTCCTTGGTGCAGGCAGCCCTGATGGGGCTAATGGAGGCTGGAAGCAGAAACGTCCCACTGTCATGGGGTAGCAGGGTGGTAGGAAAGGCCACACTGACACCAGTGGGATGAGCATCCTCCCCTTCTACCCCATCACAGCCAGAGATCAACCAACACTGCCATAGGCATACGTGCATCTCCTTTCAACTCCTCCTTTCAATTTTCCCTGCGTCATTTCAAAGGGAAAAGAAAAAAGCAGACAGCTGAGATAGGAAAGTCTCTGAGATGGCAAGCTGTGGGGACCTGGCTGATCTGCTGACTTAGAGCTCGGAGCAGGCGGTGGAAGGGAGGGATCAGCTGTGCCATTTGTGCTGACAAGAGCAATGTTAGTAAAACAAACATGGAAATTTTCAGCATCCGGTAGGTAAGCTCCAAGGTGCAGAAACAGCGAAGAGCCCTGAGAATGCTCACTCTTTTCTTCCTCTCCTCATCTGTTCTTTCCTCTTTCCCTCTCTCACTTCATTGCCAGGCTTCATAGCACCTCCAACACTCTCCAGCTGCCAACAGTGTCGAAAATAATCCAAGCAAGAAGTTTATCTGAGTTGCTGTGTTCTCCCCTCCCCAGGAGGATGCTCGTGGAAAGGCAGGAGCACGAGCACCAGCTGGAGAGCAGAAGGCTCCGTATGGCATGGGTGCATCCATGAAGGATGGGGAGAAGGTGGCCACGCAGGGGCTGGCAAGGAAGGGATGAAGGCTGACTTGGAAAAGGGTCTCGGTCCGTTGGCTAACTCGGCCAAGTCGAGTGATGCAGCACAGCTACAAAGATGTGATGGCACTGCCAGCAGATCGCTCCAGGCAAGGGTCACCAGCCCCCAGAATCTGCACCTGGCATCTCCTCTTCCCATGCACCACGGCTTCGCTGCGGAACTTCGATCAGAGGGTGCCTGTGCACAGGAGGTCAGCTCTGCTCCCTGCACAGCAGGCACAGCCCTGTCAATTATTCATTTAGCACATTCTTTGATGGCCGTTGCACAACTCACTGCGAAACGGGGTGAGAATGCAGGAAACAAAGGAGCCGTTGTGTAACCGAACTGCATCTGTGCAGCAGGAAAGGATTTGTGCTTTCTCTGAGAAAAAGTTCAACACAATTATTTTTTTCCGATGGCCTAATTAAAAAAAAAATCAAAACCTCAGCATCTTTCGTTAAATACTAATCAGTGGTAAGCCCTGAAGTATCCGTTTCTTGGCTTAAAAGCTTTTCTTGAGTGATCGAATGTGGCGCAGCGTTTGACCCCAAGCATCTCAGTCAAAATGTTCTCCAGTGCTCAGACATGTCTGCATCTTCCAGGTGAAAAGTTTGGTTTCATTTGCAGCCTGCCTACTGGAAAGCTGTTTCATTAGAGAAGTGTCACCCATCCTTCCTTATTAATACCAGAGACTCTCACTGTTAATTTTAGCAGCCTGTGTCATCAAGGGGAAGCAGTGGAGGTGGGGTGCAGTGTCCGTGCCAGATGAGCTCCCCTGGTTCTGGTCTTTCTTTTTTTTTCTAAAACAAAGTATAAATAAATACCACCGTGGCCTCTTCAAAGGAAGGAAGGACAGAGTTGCCAGGTGAGCAAAACTACAGAAATATTCTATTCCTTGTTGGGCCTTTAATGAAGCATTTACAAGATCAAACGGGAAGAGATGCTCTCCCACGGCCTTCTTAAAGCTGTAATTAATTGCAAGTAACTAGCGTATAATTGCTTTCCCAAGAGCACCCCAGAGAGTGGGGTGATACCTTGACAAAGGTGCTAGAGCAAGTGAAAGTTAATTAACATTAGGAATTAAGTGGCTAATTGCATTGTTCTGACAGTGCTGCTCACCCTCCCAGCACGATGGTGTTTGGAGAACATTTCATCCCCACTGACCCGGGGCTGCATCCTTCTGTGTGGGTTCAACCCAAGCGGGGACAAGAAAACTGCATTTGTGTTTTATGCCAGAGACATCCCTTAAGATCATCCAGCCCAGACGAGCACCCTATCAGTAAGGCTGCTTCAGCATGCCTGGGCAGATAGGAAAACATTACCTTTCCATACTACTGAATTTCCCCCTGGATGACCCCACTTGTCCCCTCCTGGCTTGGATGTGCTGTCCCAGCCCTGCTGGGCTGCATGCCATGAGCCTAATAGATCATTGCTATTCCTCCAGGCTGCGGGCACAGGGAGCACACTGCAGATCCCCGACCTCGAGGCAGGCAGTGGAATTGAAGATGCTGATGTGTGGGCATGAGCGTGTCGGGAGGGCATCTCTGTACAGGAGGGAGCTCACATTGCTGCCTTCCAGCCATGAGATGGAAAGGCAAAAGGAAAAGGGCTGGGTAGGGCTGTGATGGGCATGGGGTGGGACCATGCTGGGCAATAGCCTCCCTCTCCTGGGGATGGCAAGAAGGAAGATGTGCTGGGAATTCTCCTCTACTTCAGTCAGGAGATGTCCCATCTCCAGATCTCATACATTTACCATCCATTGTGGCACCATGAATTGTACCAAAAGATCTGGAAGTGTTTTTTCAGAACTCAGTGCTGTCTGTGTGGATGTGTACACGGTGCCAGGACCCCACTGTTTGCTGCAGGGCTCATGTGAACACCCCGGCTGGGAGAAATGCTTCACTGTCCCTATGCTGCAGCACTCTGCTCTGACAGCTCCATCCTCCGAGGCACTATAGAAGCAAATTGAAAACCTGCATGTTTGCAGAGGATTAGTGCAGCACAGCTGGGAGCTGATTCACTTTGGAGCAGTGCTGGGGGTGGCTTTGCTTCACATGGCTTTTTGTGTAGCACGTTGCATGTAGGGCTTGAAAACCCTCATGCAGGTGAGAAGCCCTTGGTTGGAAGATGTTGGAAAGGAAAGTCATTCTGGTGCCAAATCCAAAGCACTGGTTCCGATCAGACAAGCCCCTCTCTGAAGGGTGTATCAGAACTAAAGGCTTTTCCATTGTCCTCTTACTGGGTTGTTGAATTCTGAATCCCATGTCTTCTTTTTGACCCTTCCTGATTTCTCCATTTACATCCCTTCTGCACTCAGGGACACCTCCCTCAGCTCAGCGGCTCAGCCTTTGTTTTAGGGATTTCCTCCTGCCCATATGTAAGTGCAATCTGCAGCCTCTCTCGCTGATCTTACAGCCTGGGCTGGGTGCAGGTTAATTTCCTCCTCTCCCCATCGTGGCCCACACGAAGGCAGTACACATGGAGCACAACTGCTCATCTTAAGCTCCATGTGTACTCAATACAGCTCGAGCCTTTAAGCACTTAGCATTAATTGGAAATATAGAATCATTAAAGTTGGGAAAGACCTCTCAGATCCTCAAGTCCAACCCCAGCCCACCATGCCCACTGACCACATCCCTCAGTGCCACATGTCCACATACTGGAATACCTCCGTGGATGGGGACTCAGCTGTGCCATTGCATCACCACTCTTTGGGAGAAGCTGTTCCAAAAGCCTGCCTTAGCCCTCTGGCTTCATGGGATCAGACAAATTTTCATCATCTGAGCATTAGCATCTAAAAGACAGACATGATGGGGGAGAAGCCTGGAGCAGAGCCCAGCACCCATCCTGCTGTAGCTTGAGACTGAGCCCCGCTCCACGCTCAGGTACCGGCAGGGTGCTGCTGTCCTGGCACAGCTTCTGCAGTGAGGAGGGTTTATGAGCCCATTTCTTAGATAGCAGCACTTGCCTTAACCTCTCCCCTGGCTCTTCTCCCTCTGTTATGTTGCTGTTAATTCTGGGGATATTTCTTCATCTCCTGACAGTCCAAATGCACCAGCAGAGGTAATAAACAGAACATTAGCTGTGCTTTGTCAGAGTGAACGAGGCTTCCCTGATAAAGAGTCGCTGGGGCTCGACAAGAGGAGTTACTCTCCCAGGCAGTGTCTTTGCTGTGTTCGGCTCTGAGCCATTTCCCTACTGAGCAGTGCTCAGCCTTTGGTGCAGGGCAGAGCAGTGATGGCTGCCGTTGGCTGAGCTGGAATAGCAATCCACAGGGCAAACCCTCACCTTGAAATGGCTGAAACCGAGGGGCCAGGGGATCCCCCTCTGCTTTGCACTGGTGAGACCTCACCTGGAGCACTGCGTCCTCAGTGCAGGACAGACATGGTGCTGTTGGAGCACATCCAGAGGAGGGCCACAAAAATGATGCCAGGGTTGGAACACCTCCCTACGAGGACAGGCTGTGAGACCTCACTGTGGCATCCCGTTATCCAGAGGGGGGCTGTAAGGAAGAAGGGGACTCCATAGCAGGATCTGTTGTGATAAGACGACAGGAAATGGTTTCAGACTAATGGAGGATAGGTTTAGATTGGGTAGAAGGAAGATGTTGCTTCCAATCCGGTCACTGAGGCACTGCAATGCTCCCAGGCTGGCAGGGTGCAGCCCAACATGGCATTGCCCCAGCAGCTCCTGCACGTGGTGCCCGTCCCAAAGTGATGAGCTTGCAGGGATGCTGCAGCTCTGAAGGAGATGGATGTTGCATGGCTTATCAATTTTCAATCTCAACACAGCGAGATACTCGTCAGGCTGCGGAGAACAAACACTTGTAATATTTAAAGGAGGAGATGCTAATGGAATCCATTGCAGATCACCACTTTCTGTTCCCCTGGGCTCATTCTTTTTCTCTTCTTTCAGGGCTTTTTCTAAATAACCGTATTTTTTTAGCTTATACCAGCCAATGGAAGAAGGTGGTTTTCGTGCAAAATGCTCATTTCCTTCGTCTCCCCACCCTCCTTCCCTTCCTAAAGGTTTATGCATTTATTTGGATAAAAGGTTTTAAACACTAAAGAACTGTCTGCAGTAATTTGTGAAGATAATAGATTATCCTGAGAGGAGGCCTGGGCTGAAAAATTTCCTACTGCAGAATTCAGTCCTTGTCATTTAGTTATTTCATTAGGAGAGAAAGAAAAAGAAGGAGGGCAAAGCGAGTAGGAGAGAGAAGCACGGAATCACTGAGCTGAATTATTGCCAGGATGAGTCCTCCCGTTCTTATGGGGCTGAGCCTGAGTCTGATCCTCACCCATCAGTCAGGGCTGTGCACAGGGAGAGTTCCACCAACCACGGGGAGCAACAGAACGGCTCCGTGCCTGGTGAGGTCTGTCAGCATGCAGCTGGACCAGCTCCTCATTTCAGCTTCAGATTACAGTTCTGTTGATAAGTGCTCATTAGCACATGGCAGAGAGACACTGCAATGAGCACAAGCCGGATAAATCACTGATCAATAGCTGAAGGGTTTGCTGACTCTTCTCAGCCACAGCTTGCAGGCACCTTCAACACCTTCCTCTGATGGTTTAATAAACACATGCTGCTCCTGTCTGGGACATGCCTCCAAGATTGACTAATCACTTATAAACAACCTGTGAATGGATGGTTAATGAGAGCCGTGTGAATAATTGCTTTTCCATTTTACTGCCTCACCAGGAAAAATGCAAAATGAGATTGCCTGGTTTTTTTTTTCAAAGTAGCCCAAAAAGGAAAGTTTTTCGGCTTTTTTTTTTACTTGCCATAATGGTGCAGAAGGAGAGGAACCCGCAGTGCCTTCACAAAACCTTTGAGGTGAAATGGGAACATGTGCATAACATGCCTTAGAACAGTTTTCTCTTATTTTAGGTTCATTTTCTCTGCTTCTGTATTCTAAAAATTAAGTTGGCAAATGGAATTCGGAGCGGCGTTTTGAATGGAAATGGTTTTATTTTCCCATCCTGGGAATAAAAGATATTTTTGAAACCCAATGTGAAAATCTTATGGCATAGAGAGGAAAAAAAAAAAACCCCACCACAACCCTTTCTATCATTTATTAAAGATGGCTGAAAGAATCTCAGATCGCCGCATTCTTCACATGCTCCTGTCATCCTCCTGCAGCTTTGTCACCAGAAAGATGATGTGATTGTAACCTGCATAGGGAGACTGACCTCCAAGAATACATATTTGTGGACAATTTGACGTTTCCATGGGCTTTTAGGATTTATCTGGTTGGTTGCTGTCTCTGTCCACTGATAGTTCCAGCTCAGGAGCTCAGAACGTGGCACGGACTGAATGCAGATGGGCTCTGGATCCGGTTTATTTCAACTTGCTCAAAGTTGTGCAAGGATGCTTCATTCCTTTTTAATGGTTAATTTGGGTTCGGCTTATAAAACCGATCTCTAATTGAGTGAGAGAAATTCAAGAAGCTTCAAACACCCTTAAACAGACTGGTTCGCACCGGGTTATAAGCCCATTTTGCATTAAATCAGGATTCCTCCTGTAAATGAGACCTTCCCTGTAATTGCTCTAGAGCTGCTTATTCTGATTTCTTTGCCTCTTTGGTTCTGGTAATTTGCCTCCAGCAAAACACTCGGGACAGACAAAATGCAGAGGGAGGCAGGGGATGCTCAGCAGTGTAATCTCCATGGCACAAGCTTTTCCTCTCTTCTTCTACTCCCATCTCCAGGCAGGAAAATTCTGCACAGCCAAACAAAGTCCCACCATATGCACTGGGAAGCAGAGGGCACAGCTTTTTCCCCGGGATGAGGCAACCACAGGGTGTTCTCTGTCCCTGCTCTAGGTGGCCAAAGGCATCCAGAGCTGAATCGGACCTTCTCTTGTGTGTGCACCCAGCCCTGCACACCTGGGCACAGATGGGTGCAGGCAGAGCTGGCTGCTGGCACAGCTGGGTACCAGCACAGAGGGGTGCCAGTGCATCTGAGTGTCAGCACAGCTGGATGCAGGCAGATCTGGGTACCAGCACATCTGTGTACTGGCACATCTGGGTACCAGCACAGCTGGATGCAGGCAGATCTGGGTTCTGGCACATCTGTGCATCCCTTTCCCTCTCACCACCTCCTGCTGCTGGACCAGGCGGTGCTCCCACTGCCTTACAAACACAACAGCTGCAGCAGGGGGTGATCAAACACAGCAGCCACTGGAGGTATTCCCTGCCGCAAGTATAAGGAGAAGAGCAAACACCAGAGACAGAGTAATCCGAGTGGTAAACACAACCGGCGAGCATCCTCAGCAGGGATGTTGGTGATATTTCCATGGTCAACCTGTGAATGGTGCTTCTGTACTTAGGTGTGGGGGGGTGGCCGTGACCCCATGTGTCTGTGCAGCATAGGCAGCAGGCGACCTGGTGAGCATGGTCTGCAGTAACCTGGGGACAGATCTGCAGGAAGCAGCTAAATAAATAAGCACGCTGGTGCAGCGACATCCAGCACAGTTTAGTGAGCACAGCTGGTTTCTCAGAAGGAGTTTGGAGATAATTCCACCTCTGCATTGAAGACTTTCGATGACTGTTAATGAATTTAAATGATGGGGATTTTCGTTTCATGCTTCATTACATATGCTCCTCACATTAAGATGCTAATTAAGAATACATCAGCCCAAGCTGGGAGCGATGCGGACACTGAGCAGAGCAGTGCTGAGGCAGTGTCTTTGGGGCTGCCCAGCAGGGCCTTTTATTGGTGCCTGATGGGTGATCTGCTCCTGCAGCTCCACCGGGCACAGGACCCACACTACCTTAGGATTCACTGCAGCTCATCTCCTGGTGTCCTGGTTGCTTCCACCTGGGTACTGGAGTGCAGAGAGGGATGCTTAGACAGCCTGAGTGCAGACATGCAAGGGAGGATGCTGGAGGTGGGATTTCCCACAGCACACCTGGGCTGCGGGCAAAGGAAACAAATCCCTCAAGGGGAACGAGTACAAACTCACCATCACTAGCTGGGGAAGTCCTCTAGCTGCAAGCTGAATGCTTGTGGAGTGTTCTGGGTAATACCACAACACCTTCACCCTCTTGTGCAACTTCGGACACAGCTGGTAATGGCCAAGTGTCATTCATCATCCACTGCCTGCCAGTGGCTTGCAGCAGGGCTCCTGTTGGTAACATCTGCAGGGAATGACGTGCTCCTTTTGCCAGCATGGAGTTTCCTAGCAGGCACCATACTGGGGCTTCTGAGAGTCCTGTTTGGATGCAGCATTTGGCACTGGGTTTTCTTGATGTTCTCCCTCCTAACATACCAAGCCCTGCCAGGACATCTCAACAGATGTGATTGAGAAATCGTTTTGAAGATTTGGACTGAGCTGAAGTCTGTGATTGCTTCCTAAAGTCAAGGGGACAGAGAGAGAGAAGAATAGGTTTGTAAGTCATGAAACCTGTTAATCTAATCCTAGAACAAATTTGCAAATTCTAAAATGGATTTGCAGAGCTATTGGAGGAAAAGGGATTTTGCAAATTTTAGCTATTAGTGCTTCCTAAAGAGCTTCTTGCATTCCAGAGCAGCTTTGTGTTTGGGACAGTTTAGTGGGAGAGATTGTTCCAGCAGGCTGCCCATGGCCTTTGTTAGAAGAGGGACTGCAAATACCTGTGATGGTGCTGAAGCTCTGCCCCTGTCCTGGGAGGCTGCCTTGGCTATCCATATAGAATCATGGAATCATTGCAGTTGGAGACCCTTCACATCCCCAAGTCCAACCCCAACCCACCCCACCATCCCACTGACCACGTCCCTCAGTGCCACATCCTTACAGTTCTTAACACCTCCAGGAATGGTGATCCCAGCACTCCCTGGGCAGCTGTGCCACAGCAGAATCACTGCCTTCATGGATGTACATCCGAGTCTGCGGTATGGGCTCAATCTCATGTACCCTACGGTGAAGGAAAAAAGATTTGGTTGTGCTGCATTCACGTAAAAGCAGTTTGTTAAAGCTTTTCACAGTATGGTCACCGTTTTTATGGCATCCATCCAAAACTTGCAACAGCAGGGAAAAGGCTGGCCAGAGCAGTGAGAAGCATGTTTTTGCAGTGGAGACTCTTGGCTTATTAAGCCCAGCAAAACAGAAGTTGAGTGGGAACAGGATCACTCCCCCTGTGTATATCACACTGCACGGCGCCGTGGAGTGAGAAGGATGCAGATGCTTAAATAGAAAATTGGCATGGAAGAAAATGGACATAAGTGCACTTCAGATTGAAATTTTAAAAAAGATTTGACCAGCAGAGGAAGGAGGGGGTTGTCTTTGGCCACACTGACCCACAAGGGAGATGCAGTATCAGTTCTGGGTTCCTGAGCAACATGTGGCACGGTGAGGTGCCAGAGACAGCAGATGTGGGTGGCTGAAAGCAGTGCCTGAAGTTGGTAGAGTATTCATTGCTGCGTGGAGGGGAAACCACAGACCTGCAGTTGGGGGAGATATGGGGAGATTGTATGTATGCAATTGTATGTATGGCAAATCAAAATAGGCTAAATGAGAAAAGGGAAACATTTAATTTCCAGCTTTGGAATACTTGCTGCACGCAGCTGAGAGCAAAATTCATTCGTTTGTTAAACCCTCATGCCATGTGGGACAGGGGTAAAAAGACTGGCTGAGGGCTGGGACCAGAAGGCGGTGGTGAATGGGGTTAAACCCAGCTGTGACTGCCATGAGTGACGTTCCCCAGGGTTGGTATTGGGGCTTGTCCTGTTTGGTGTATTTATTGATGACTTCGATGAGGTGATTGAGTGCACCCCCAGTAAGTTTGCAGATAACACTGAGATGGGAGGAAGTGTTGATCTGTGTGTGGATAGGAAGACCCTACAGACTGATCTGGGCAGGCTGATCGCTGGGCTGAGGCCAATAGGATGAGCTTCAGGTTGGATATTAGGATCAATTTCTTCTCAGAAGGAGCAGTGATGCAGTGGCACGGCTGCCCAGGGAGTGGTGGTCACTGTCCCTGGAGGCGTTCAAGAAACACAGGGATGTGGCACTGAGGGAGGTGGGCAGTGGGCATGGTGGGGAGGATTGGGGTTGGGCTCGGGGGTCTGAAAGGTCTTTCCCAACCATAATGATTCTATGATTCTGTATGCACCTGTGGGGCAGCACTGTTGTGGTGCCACGTCCCCAATCCCCAGCGCAGCCCCACTCCCCGCTCTGCTGCTGCTGTGGTGGCAGGGCAGCCAGAGCCCAGTGGGGTGCACTGGTGTCTTACTGGTTTTTACAGATTCCTGGAGACAGGGGACTGGGATTTACTGGTGCGCAAATGGCCCTGGGGTGTGACATGCATTGTGTTTATTGAAGAGCAATGAATTGTGCAGACGCCTGAAAGCCAGGATCTGAAATGTTATCCCAAAGCCAGCAACACGCTCAGCTGGCAAGCTGCTGCCCAGTCCTCTCAGCACCTGGATCCGAGCTGGAATGTGAGCTGCAGGGACCCGAGTGCCCCTGATGGATGCTCTCCCAGTGCCTTTGGGCTGGCCGGTGTCCTCGTGCAGCCTTCTGGAGCAGGCAGGATGGGGCTGCCTCAGCTGGCAGCAGTGGCATCAGGCCAGGGCAGTGACACAGTGTCCTCATGCCAGGAGGCTGGATCTGAGCAACATGGGTAAAAAGGCAGTTTGAAGAGTCTGCAGCTTCCCCTGGGAATGCCTCTTCTTGGTCACTCCCCACTCGCAACCCGGTGTTGGCTGTGCTTCTGGATTTCTCTCACAAGGGAACGGCTGTGATTGATGCCCTCTGTCAGCCCTAACTGGCAAGGAGCTTCTACCTCATCCCGGCAGATAACGACCTGGCTGAAGTAATTCATGACTTCATCGCCCCTTGGCCAGATGACAGTGCTGTGAGCTGCAGGCACAGCCCCTGAGCAGCCCTGCCTGTCCAGTCCACACAAGGGATGGTCCCCACGCTGGGTATGAGCCAAGGGAAGGGCATGGAGGCTCTGACAGGGGAGCACGGGGATTTGGGTTGAACTGGGGTTCATTTGTGTTTTGAAGCTGACCTTGGGGTTTTTGCCACCCTCCAGACAGTACAGGAGAGAAAGCCAATTTGTGCAGAAGAACCAGAAGTGAAGAGTTTGGGAGTGCTTGCAGGGAACAAAACTAACCGAAGAAAATAAGGCTATTGAAAAAGTGTCAGGTTGGGAAGAGTGGGAAGGCAGAGCAGAGCTATTTATTAATGCCGAGCCACAGCTTGCAGGAGGTAGCCAGGGCCAGCTGAAAGGTTGGCTCAGGATCTTTATGTTTTAATCCCTTTGGCACAAGATGTTTACTGAGCTGGGCAAGAGGTGCGTGGAGCAACACAGAGCTTTCATCCTTATCCCTGGGTGCAGACCATGTGCTTGGGCACGTCCACGTCCTGACTGGGGATGGTTGAGGTCCTGCCATGAGGAAGGCAGCTGCAAGCAGGGCCCTGATGCCTGAGATCAAACTGTCATCACACCTTTGGGAACACCTGGCAGCCATCCTCCCCGTGTGGGTCCTTTGTGGACCTGTCCTCATGAGGGGACGGAGATGTCACTGAGAAACTGGCACTCAGCTCTGCCTTATTGAGTAGGCATCGATCAGCTGTCTCTGCCCACAGTAATGATAATAGGGTCGATGCTAATCAGCCCCTTTGTTTCCAGAACTAGATGTGCGTGCGTGCAAGTATATGCCAACAAGACTCATTTGGGTGAGAAATTACAGATGGAAATGATGCATTAATTCAGCCAGTGCGTTCCTTTGCACTCCTTGGACACTGCAGAGTCATCCTCAAAGCACGGCACACAGAGCATAATGAGGGGTAATGCAAGCCTGGAAACAGATACAAACTCCATATTTTGCCTTCTGTCCCTGTCTGCAGCCCACATTTGGTGCTTTATTTCCAACAAGCACTCCCCAGTCCTGTAATCAGAGAGCCACAACCCTTCCTGAAGGAATACACACAAAACCTGTGCACCACGCGCTGTGACCACCATCACTTTCATTTATTGCTTCTGCTTCTTTTTCTCCACCCGCCGCTTGCTTTATCCTCTTGCAGAGGAAGCATCCCTCTTCCTGTGATCCCATAGGGGTGATGCCAGTCCCCTGTGGGACTCTGAGATAATCCTCCTCAGGTGAATCACTGCCCTTGTGCAGTCAGTGTCTGCTCACACAGCGCAGTGGGCTCCTGTTATCAGCAGCTTCTAAATGCAAAGCAATTGATAAAAACAAATAATTAAAAATGCAGTTCAGTTCCAGCAGTCTCTGGGTGCTCTCCGTAGCTAAAACAAGAGCTTGTCAGTGTGAAAGGCCATGAAAAAATGTGCTTCTCTCAGCTGTGAATTGTAGCTCCCAAGCCCCTTCTTTATTCTACTCTGTGTCCATCTTATCTGTTGCTATTCGTCAGGTCAGAGGCTGTGTTTGCTCTGGTTCTGCACTGTGGGGTGCCAAATGCAGGCAGTTTGTTGTTATTTTTCCTTGCTGTTTGCTTGCTTGTTTGATTTTTGGGGCTGAAATGACATGTGGAGCGGATTGCAAATCTCCATTGCTGCTCCTAAATAGCTCCCTACATAGATGGCCTTCTTCTGGAATGCAAGTGGGACTTCCTGATGGAGTCTGATCCTCTTCCAGCTCTAATCTGCTTCTTTGCCTGCAGTGTTTGTGAGGGGACAGCTCATGTGTACAGCGTGCCACGGAGCTCCTCCTGAAGCCCCAGCCACCCCTGTGCTGTGTGTGCTGACTGCAGAGCTTGGAGCAGCTGCCCAGAGCTGATGGAGCAATCAGGAAAGCGGTAACCAGAACATTGCAGAGGAAACTAAACCCAACCTCTCTCCTCCTCCCATCCTCCAGCATTTATTTGGCACATGAAA
Source organism: Phasianus colchicus (assembly GCF_987193195.1). Classification (NCBI taxonomy): domain Eukaryota; kingdom Metazoa; phylum Chordata; class Aves; order Galliformes; family Phasianidae; genus Phasianus; species Phasianus colchicus. The sequence goes on from NC_143456.1 coordinate 5,459,097, forward strand.
GCTTCTAGAAGAGAATTATTTCGCCATTTGCAGAGGTGGGCACAGCTGTGAGGAGGCTGCACAGAATCTCCCATCCTGTGCTGTGAGGTGGGCAGTACAGAATGAGAGTGGAGACACAGCCCTCGGGGATGCTCCTGCTTCTCCCCCATGTCCCATTTGCCACCCGGCAAAGCCACTCTGCTGAGGTCCCTCTGCCAACCCTGTGTGGTGACCCAGGGCTTCCGACCTCTTCTTTCACAGATGAGACCCAAAAGATGAGGACCCCAGATCCCCCCACACCATCACCAACCAGGGGGGAGGATGGACAGGTCTCCTCCACCTGTGAAGGAGCTGGTCCCCTTCTGCAGGATGCAGGGAGCCACTGGGTGTCAGTAGCATCCCACTTCCCAGCTGCTCGTGGACGTGGAGGCAGGAGGCTGAGCCTCCTCCATGAAAGCAGAACTGTCCCCAAGCACCCCATGGGCTGCTCCAGGAGAGTTGCTCAAGGCTGTTTTCATATAGTGCCAACAGCCCCATCGTGCTCAGAGCACTGCTCCCTGACTGGGTTATGGCACCCCATGGAGCTGCAGGGAGGGATGCTCCCACTTCAGGAGCTGTGGCAATACACTGAGCAGCAAGGAAGCTGTGCAGAGCTGGCTCTGTGCTGAGTGCTTGTTGAGTTTGGCCAAGGTGGCTGGTCTTTTACCAGCACAGGATTTTCTCCCTACCAGTGACACCTCTAGGGGTGACACTTCTGACCCAAACCAGGAGGAATAAGAACTCCAGTGCCCCAGAAGAGCCAGTTAGTCCATAACTGTGGCCCTATGTACAGCTGCAGAGCTGTCCTTGTTCACAGTCCAGACTGGAGCTGCTGCCTGCCACATTGTGTGCTTCCTTTTAGTTCTCCTGTTGGACATGTTCTGGCTGACCTTAACAATTCAGCTTTCCCCAGATCAACACAGGGCTGCCTCCACAACTTTCAGTATCAGTGGCGCTCAGTGCTTCCCTTTCTGCATCTGCAGACCCCACAGATCTGCATCCCAGCTGCATTCACTGCCCTGTGTGAGGACGAGAGATCTCTCTTTTGGGTCACAAAATCTATAAAGACCCAATTAGTCTGCGAAACAGAGGGGGAGAAGTCTAAGGTTCAGACACAAGGTGGGCATGAGGTGCCCTTGTTTCTGCAGTCCCCTGGGTTTGGTGTTTTGCCCAGAGCTGGTGATGGGGTGTCCCCACCCTCTGGGATGTGCCTTCTTCATCAGACCTGGCTGGGCTGTAGCCCTGCACTCAGGACAGCCAGGGCCCTCGGCTTCCCCCTCCTATTGGCAGCTCCTGGCTTCCTCACATCCCCTCAGCACCTCAAGGTGGAAATGCCCATTTCTGCAGCCCGCCGCTTCCCTGTGATTTCTCGTAATGCATTTTCCAGACCCATTATTTCTTGGCTGCCAATATTGGCCCAGGCACTCAGCTTGGGGAGTTAATGGTGTAATCGGAGCCGTGGTGTGAGGCCGTGAGGGAGGCAAGCTCCATCAATCCCCGTCCGTGTACACAAGCCCTTGATTAAAGGTTATGGGGTTAACTCGCTCCTGCTCACCGTGTGCAGGGAGAGGGGAAGGTGGGCGGGAGGGAGCAGCTAAAAGCCCTGCTGGAGCTGACTGCTGGGCTGTAGGCACTCAGGCCTGACATGCGACTGTTATTTGCCACCCACTCACCCTCCAAACCCTCTTCACCTAACGAGAGCTGTTTGTGCCTCTCCGTGCTGCGGGGAGGGAGCTCTGCGAGAAGCCAGGCAGGTGGCGGAGGAAGAGACTGACTTCCCCCATCCCCTGATGGTTCACCTCCCATTCCTCCTGGATGGGGTCCCTGCAGCCCCTCTCTGCCCCTGAGGGAGGAGTTAAATTCCAAACGGAATGGAGGAACTGTGTCCAGAACAAGAGGGGACACCACTGATGCCCTCCAACATGAAATGAAGCTGACGAATGGCAGTGATGGATGGCAAGGGCAACAAGTGAGGGTAATGGCCTTAAGCTGCGCCAAGGGAGGTTCGGGTTGGATATTGGGAACAATTTCTCCTCCAGAAGAGTAGTGCTGCAGTGGCACAGCTGCACACGATGGGGGAAGTCCCCATTCCTGGAGGTGTTCCAGAACCATGGAGATGTGGCACTGAGTGATGTGGTCAGTGGGCATGGTGGACTGGGTTGGGGTTGGATTTGGGGATCTTAGAGGTCTTTTCTAAGCTTAATGGTTCTGTGATTGTATGACTCTATGGGATGTGAACAGGAGAGCTCCGTGCAACCCCAGTGTGATGCCACACCTTGGGCATGCACCAGGTCCCTCTCTTTGCCTATGTGCAGCACTGACACCAGCAGTCAAGGCTCTGGGTGTACCCTGTGCACCCTGGGCTCAGCCCCACCACAGGACATCTGGGTGACACGTCATGCTCTGACATCCCAAAGCTGCAGAGCAGCACTCACAGTCACGTTTTATTTGACATCAGCTGGGAAAGCCAAGCAGCACAGATAAGGACCGATTTGCCTCCACTTAGGTGTGATTGATAGCTGTCTTGTGTGCTTATCAGCAAGGAGATCTGTCATCCACTTGGGGCTGCAGGTTTTGTAGATGCAGGATTTGATGCATGGAGCCACAGGAGCAGCTCCCAGCCCCGCTGCAGGTGAGCAGTGGGTGTTCTTAGAGCACTGGGTTTGCTGGGCAGCAGTGAGGTTGTGTTAAGGTCAGACAGGACATAAACACACTCCAGTTGTGGCCAGAGGCTCCTCCATCCTTTGCTTTGGAGGCAATTGGATGGGGACTGTGCCAAGGCCACACGGAATCTGTTCATGCACTTCATGCACTGAGCTTGGGAAAGATGCTGTGCTCAGGGAGCTCCACTGCTGTGCTTTGATGCTGCCATGTCCCATGCTGGAGCACAGTGCAAGGCAGGCTGCACCGTGGTGAAGCTCCCTGCCTCACTCATCTCCTTGTTTCTGCACTTTTGTGCTTCCATTTTCCTGCTTTTTTTTTTTTTTTTTTTTTTTCCTTTACTTAAGCAACTTCTACAGCCAGAATTGTTATCTCTTGGTGTTGGTTTTTTTTTTGTTTTGTTTTTTTTTTTCCTTCCTTCTGGCTCTGAATATTTCAAACTTTATTGTTTCTCTGGAAATAGCTATTTATTTTCCTCTGCTGTTGCTTTCAGCTTTCATCTCTCTTCTGTTCGAGTCTGTAGTCCCCCTTCTTGTGAGTCTGTTTTCCCCTGAGACCTTCCTGATTTTTTTCCCCTTTTCTATACTGGCTCCTGTCAGCTCAATAGTTTTTCAGCCTTTCTCTCCTCGTTTTCAGCCCTTTACATTTATTTTTCATTACCTCCTCTCTCTTAAACCTCCCCCATCGCCACAAAGGCTTGTGCAAAGCAGCCTCCCAGCCTGCAGAAGAGCAGAGAGCAACTGGTGGAGGGCAGGGCCCTGAGCACAGCCCCTGCTTTGCCCAATGCACTTCTGCTGTCACTGCCCACATCAACCCCAGAGGCTCATTTGTTTTCAGAAAGCAAATACACGGAGGGGTTTGCAGTTGGTGCTTGGCCTGGAAGTGCGTGTGGCTCCTGCAAAATCTTGACCAACCTCATGTTCCAGCTTGACTAATCTGATCTCCTTCTGTGACCAGGTGACTGCCTGGTGGATGAGGGAGAGGCTGTGGATGAAGTCTGCGTGGACTTTAGTAAAGCCTTTGACTCTCCTGTAGGAGCTGACAGCCCATGGCTTGGACATGTGTACACTTTGCTGGGTAAAATACTGTCTGGATGGCTGTGCCATCTTCTCCCAAACAGCAGTGATGCAGTAGCACAGCTGCACAGGGAGGTGGGGGAATCCCCATCCCTGGAGGTGTCCCAGAACCACGGAGATGTGGAGGGATGTGATCAGTGGATGGGGTGGGGTTGGACTTGGGGATCCTTGAGGTCTTTTCCAACCTCTGTGATTGCATTGTGATCTGCTCCTGATGGATAAGCTCAGGACAGCCTCTCTGGCCCTCGCTGCTCCCAGGGAGGATTTGATCTTCCTTCTGGATCTGGGGGCTCTGGGTGATGGAGCCGCCCACTGGAGCTCTTCCTTTTCTTTTCCCTCCTCTGATTTTTATTTGTGAACCTCGTTCTGGCGATTAACCTCGGGGCCGGCGCGTCTCCTAAGAAAGATGCTCTCACTTCATTAAGAGATAATGGAGGCTGTCAGAGATTTGAAGGATTGCACTTGTGATGGGAGAAGGAGGGGGAAGAAATATATTCACAGCAAAGTTACATTTTCATGTAAATTGTTTAAAGATTTAAATGGTTTCTATTAGGAAGGGTCACTGGGGCTGCGTGGAGGGCTAAATTAGTCCTTCTGTGCAGAAGCATAATATTGTCTATAAGTGAAAAGAAATAAAAAAGGCTGTTAATTTTTTTTTTCACTTCCTCATTTCATCTCAGACTCCCTCCCTCTGCCTCTCAAGGAGCCTTTCCCTTTCTTTTCTTTGCTCCTTGGGTCTTTCTTCTCTTTTCTCATTCACAGACTGTACTTTGCAAGTTGGATTTGGCATGGCCTTGCCCAGCCCCAATTGCTGCCAGCCAGCCCCAACCTGCTACCGATGCTCTGATGTTGCAAATGCACATCTGCTGCTTTGGGCTTCACAGCACACGGAACCCCTGTGGGGAGGGAGAGACCTGGGTGATCAGTTAATTTGTTAATGATTACCCCGAGTGTGTCGTTGGCTCGCCTGCTGAGATGTTAGGTGGAGTGACTGCTCCGTTTCCCTGCTCCAGGCTGGCTGGTAATTCATCCACAAACACATCTTCATATAAATAATCACCAGACGGTAATTTGCTCCAGTGTTACGGATGAACATGTTTTTTGCACATGCCACTGCCTGCCTAAATGTGATGGCACCTGTGGGGATTGGACTCTCCTCCCCTGTGGATCCCAGCCCCGATCAGGATGCAGGTGGTGCTGTGCAAGGGGAGGAGATGATTTGTGGTTGGCCTTTCCTGCATCCCCTGGCTTCTTGTGCAAGAGGATGCATTGTGATAAAACAGCTTCAGATATTCATACCCAAGTATCTGTCTCATGCGTTTGCAGGTGAGGCCACCTTAAAATCACAGCCACATGTGTATATACAAGCCCATGGAGACGTGCACAAGTTGCTATGTCACTTCTTGGATGTATGTGGCTGTTTGTACAGGCAGTGGGGCTATTTCTGCTTGTAGCAGCACGCTGATGGCAAAGCCACTCTGCAAGGAGCAGTGCAGCATGGCACGCCAATACCAATATCCCTAGATAGAGGCTAGAGGAATAAAGCTGCTTCAGAGCAATCAGTGTTTTTCATTTACAAGGAGCTGGACCTCCTCAGAGCACAGGAGCAGAGCCCAGGGAATGGGAAGAGGTGCACGCTCATGTCCTGTTGGGATGTCTTGATCTCCACGGCACAGTGTGAATTCTCCTGAGCGCACCGCAATCAGCAGCACTCAGCCCCTGGCTCATCCCTCACATGCAGAACAGCAGAGATCAAATTCATCTCTCAGCTCCGGAGGTTCAGCTCCAATTATTGGAGGTGAGGCACTGATTGCTCTCCACACACATGCATAAGGCACCTGTGGAGACCTTAGGGGTGGGAGATGCTGGGGGAATAGCAGGAGGCAGAGCGTTTTGCATGCTGATGTCTGGAAAGGGACAAAAAGCAGAATAAAAGGAAGACCTACAGGAGAAGAGCAGAGGCTGAAAAGCTGATACTGGGATGAAGAGGCCATCTTTCTACAGCTGGTGGGGTAAGACTACCAGATCCTGAGGGCAGCTCTTGTCCCCTAAACAAAGCTGTAGAGTGTGAGCAGGTCTATGTCATCCATTTATTTGGGTAAGAAAACACTACTAGGCTCACCAGCTGGAAGAAAAAGAGGCCTCTGGTTTTGATCGTGGGCAAGGAGAAGATGTCCTTGCTTCTCTTGTGGCAGTGACTGGATCTCCTTTAAATTGGAGATTGCCCCACAACTTTGCTCCTTTCATGGTGAAGGAGCCTCTAATTCCAGCTGAAGCACATCTTGAGGCTTTATAACTTCATCTCTTCTACTGTCAAACTCAGTAACTCTTCTCCCCCCAAACGTTCTTCTTTTAGCTCTTTGCTCAGGCAGCAGCTGCATCCCTTCCCTTTGCAGTCTGCTTCTTGCCAGGCAGAATGAGCCAAACTCTTGCAGGTCCTGGAGGAAAGATCTCCAGCCCACCTGTTCAGCTTTCAGATAATCTCTGTTGAACAAGGTTGATTGGAGTCGTAACAGGACTGTGAACATGAACTCCTCAGGGCTTCCCACAATGACAGAATCAGTCTCCTTTCTCTGAAGGGAATATCTCCCCTGACACCTGCTACCATCATACTTGCATTTTCTCAGAGCCACATCACATCAGAGATTTAGCATCAGTCTGTGACTGACAGGTTCTTTTACCCCCAGTTGTTTCCAGTGGATGGGCTCACAGCTTGAAGCAGAAGTTCCTTTTACAAGAGATTTTGTAGCGCTGCTGTTCCTCAAGGTAACTTAATTTCTCCCACAGGAGAATTAGTTTCATCTCAGCTATGGGGAATCAGCAGTCTTCCTAAATCCAATATGTCTGCACCAAATCCATCAATGGATGTGCCAAAGGGCAGAGTCTCTTGGCCGTGGTTTGAGGAGCTCAGGTCACACTCACCAAATCCATCTCCCCCAGTGCAGAGCCTGCACTGATTGCCTGGATTGCCTGCATGGATTGGATGTGCCATGCTCTTCATGCCTAAAAGAGCTTCTCTCCTTTCCAGAGAAAGGTGCCAGTTATATTGCCAGGCTGGGATAACCTATCTTCCATAAAAGCAGATTGAGGTGAACCAGGTTCTCTGCTCATCATCAAGACTGGCTGGAAATGGAAGAATGCTACTGAGGTCAAAGTAAAGGCTCTGTAGCTGTCATGATTACTCTTGCCCCATTTCCTAGGCGTGGGTGCTATGTTTGGTAAACTCCAGGCATATGGTTCCCCTCCCCAGTTTGTTACATGCAGTAAAATTCCTCAGTGCTACGTCAGTGATTTTATATGCTAATTCACCCCTGCTACTGACCTGTTTTAATATCTCCTTCCATTTAATTTAAATGGCATCAACTTCTGATCACTGGACCCATGTTGATTTTCTAGTTCAACCTCTTCTGTAATGTCTTCGCATTCACCAAAATACCACTAAAATAGTTCTGTGTCTTCCTGGATCAGTAACCATTTGGAGACAAAGTCTGTTTATTATCATGCTCAAGAATAAGTGGCGCCTGCAATAAGCAACATTTGCTCTGCAATCTGTGCCTCAAAAATTAAAGCCTCCGTGATGACTCAGTCCCATTCTGACTGGGGAGATCTAAACCCAGTCTCCAGCACAACCTCAGAACTTGTTGTAGAGTTCTTCCCCAAGCAACTGTTATTTTCAGCAGCCCAACTCATCCTATTCTATATATCCTCTTTGATCTGTCCTTGCTAGGATGATTCCACTCCTCCTCCTAGTGCACCTTCTGCTTTGGTGCTGACATCTGCAATCAATTCCCATGGGCTTCGGCCACTGCTGCTGGCCCAAGGTAAAGGATCGTCAATAACTTTTAACTTAAACCCACCACAATCTTTTTCCAGGTCCTTTTGCCCTTGGCAGGCGCCGCCGCCTTCTGTTCTGTGGTCCCAAGTAAGCAGCAGGCTCATCATTTCTTCCTGACAAGTCCCCACTCGCAGGTCCCTACCTGTCTGTTTCCAAGGTTGTGCAGATCTGTTTTTCCCCCATCTGGTCTTCCTCCTGTTTTCTGGTTGTCCTCTTTTCCTTTAAGTCCTCTCCAGATTTTGGTCACTGCAGTCTCCAGTCTTCTTTTTTGGGGGGCTGTTGTGACATTCCCATTCAGGAATCCTCATTGGTCTGAACCTGGGACCTTCCACACGTAAATAGCCCCTTTCAGAAACACCTTTAAGAGTCACAACAATGCCCAAACTTCTAAGTCTAATTGTGTTTATTACCCTTTTCTTTGTGGGACATTTCTTCCAGTTGTCACAATTTTCTAATCCCTGGACTTAAGAACCCCCTCCTAGACACTCTCACATGAGATCTCATTTGCTTTCGTCTGCCTTTCATGTTTTTCAGTTTCCTACACAATATTGCTCTGTCACAGCCTATGCACAATGCTTTGCTTGTCATCAGTACCTGTTTCTGCAGAGGCTGCTGGGTGAAGGGGCTGTGGCTGGGATTCGGGATGTGGAGAAGAAAGGTTTTCTTCAGAACTCTGAGGGGATTGAGCGAAACGGATGGGGTTGTATGGCCAGCTGTGTGCAGTCTATTTAATTGACATGGTACCTAGCAGAGTGAAAGGGTACCCCAAGTAGACAATATTGAATCATAGAATGGTTGAGTTGGAGGTGACCTTAAAGGTCATCCACTTCCACTCCCTGCCGTGGGCTGGTTGCTCCCCACCAGCTCAGGCTGCCCAGGACACATCCAACCCAGCCTTCAATGCTCCAGGGATGGGGCACCCATAGCTTTGGGCAGCTGTGCCAGGCCTCCCCACCTTAACACATCCTTCTTCCTTCTGTTATGCCAACCTTCAGCTGTCAGTGAATCTGAGCTCATAACATGTCTCTCAGTGACATAAGGACTCCAAGAACACTATCTTTTATTCAGAAGCTATCTCACAGTCATTCATGCCTTGTCACTCGGGGTGCACCCCGCCATCTTCTTCTTCATCCTCTGCCCTCTCATGCCCTCCCTCGATGCTTTGGCATTGGGCTGCACCTTCCACTCATGGCTGGAGGTTTGCAGACGCACATCTCTGGGGGATGAGGTTGGCACATCCTCTCCACACAGCTGCAGGAACACTGGCAGCCTCTTCCTAGTGTCCGGAGAGTGCCCTGAGCCCTGGGTTGGCTTCCTGGGGAGGATGGGGAAGGTGAGGAACACTGGGAGGTAACTGGGGAATAGGGAGCAGCAGCCCACGGCTGTGCTGGGGACGTGGTTCACGGGGTGGCAGGAGGCAGACCCTCTGTGGGCCTTGTGGGAGTCCACGCTGGCTAGGATGTGGGATGCTGGGATGTTCCTGCAGCTGTCCAGCAGGATGTACCGGATGGCCCTGGAGGGGTGGGAGCGGGTGCGCTGGGGCAGAGGGCTGGGGCTGCCAGCTGCACGTGCTGGTGCTGGTGCTGTCGTTGTGGTTGGCTTCGCCTGGGAATAAAGCACATAATCAGGAATTCCTTAAAAAAAAAAAAAAAGATTTTTTTCTCTGATTAAAAAAACCCAAACAATTTGCTGAATTCTTTTTCCTGCTTCCTTCTTCAAGCAGACGGACTTGGATAAAAACTACCCTGGAAAGCAGTAACACAGCTCCAGCGTAGATTTTCATGTCAAAATCAGAAATAGCTACCCAGCAAGCATTCAGATTTGCTGTGTTTGCCGAAGAGAAGATTCCAGTCTCATCGCTGACTCCACTTCCACCAGCCTGGGAGTGGGAGTGCTGTCAGAGGCAGGCACGTTGTCGCCATCAGTGCTGGAGCCGTTCCTCTTTGCAGCAGTGAATAACCAGCAGGTGGATCTGGGGTCTGACACCGCCTCTGCGGGGAACTGCTGACCCTCTGCTCTCTTAAGCTGCCTTCTGTGTTCTTCCATCATGACCCGCTGAATATTTAAGCTTTCTCCCAGATTATGCAAATTCTTTTTTGGGGGAAAATAGCGCTGAGGCCTACATTTCCTCCTCTGTGCTTTGATACCTGGCAGAAACCTACAGAGTTGACAGAGGGAGAAGGCGACCAACCCAGTTCATGGATAATTCATCTCATGTATTACTCATGCCCACACATTTCATGGATAATTTAGAGTAAGGGCTTACAGGATCAGGATCTCACATGGAAGTGAAGGGTCTCTCATGAACAAAGCTGATGGGAAAATCTAGTGATGGGATAGAGAGTTTGTGAACGTGGCAGTGTGTCAGCGGCAGGGAGGGCTGGGAATGGTTCCTTGAACGTTGGTGTCTCCCAGACGGCCAAGTAGGTTTGGCCCAGTCTTCTGACTTGGAGAATGGCCAAGATCAGATCAGTCAAGGTTGCTGCAAACATCCCAGCTCCACTCTGTGGAAGCAGGAGGTCTGATGTCCCAGGGCTCATCCAGGCATCCAGAAAAAGTGCCTTTCCTGCAGTCCAGTTAAGGCAAGCAAGAGCCATTACCATGGGTGCATTTAGAACAGCACAAGATGAATTGCCTGGTGAGATTTCTGGGCGGTTGGGACCCATGCAGCCCTCAGGGCATCTCTGCTGCCCCAGATCAGCATGCTGAGCATTACAGGGCTGAAGGGTGAATCCTTTCTATGCCAATGCTCTCATGATTATTGCCTGATTTCTATCCATTTCCTAGGGCGTTGGTTGTTACCTCTCCAATGTAGTTTGTAGCTAAACATTTTTATTCTTCCTTACTCCTTTTCTTCCTTTCTCTTCAAAAGCAAACCAAGATGGGATGGTTGTCATTCTCTCATTCTCTCATTCTCTCACAATGTCAGTTTCATGCCGTGCACCTATTCAGACTTGTGCCACCTCATGTTAACGTGTTTACTGCACTGATGAGGATGGCAGGCAGCACCCAACCAGCGTCCAGCTCCATCGATTCTTAGGAAGCCAGATCTTAAATCAACTTGCAGGCATCAAACATTTAAACAGACCAGTCGAAGGCTGAATTATTAAAATCACCCTATGTGAAACGCTTCTCTGCAAGAAGATGAGCGCTCTCCTTCCCTGGTTCATTGTCTCTGCAGGGTGTCAGAAATGCTAAGACTCATTCTGTCTTTCCCATCCCCCTTGAGATGTTCACAACAACTGAAGCACTCCCAGCTGCCAAGAAACATGGAATATTTATGAATCCCCTTAATCACAGAGGCAGAGACCATTCCAGCCAGCATAGTTTGGCATGCTGTTGGCCTTGCCTCCTACAGAGGAGCAGAACTTGCTCCCACAGGGTTTTTCCACCACCTTGGAGCTGATCAGCATTCTGCCCAGTTCAGGCAGCAGTCCCTAAGGAGAGCTTTGGGGACGGAGATGCCTCTCACCTGAGCCTGCACCTCCGTTGGGGTAAGAGATGCAGAGAAAATGGCCTGGGCTGTGCCTTCACAGCTTCGACCTCGAAAGCAGAGAAATAGCAGCTCACGGTCTTCTGAATCACTTGCCATTTTCTCACCATTGTCATCTTGTTCTTGCACTGCATATGGCGTTTGCTTCCCCCTCCAAAACAAATACAAGCCCAAAACAGCCAGCAAAGAGAAACAAGCGGTGATATTTTTCTTCCTTGTTCTTCTGCATTTTCCCTTTCCACAGCTTATGGTAACAGAGGGAATAGGGAGAATTAATCATGAAAAAAGAGCTTGCTCTTTGGTCAAAATGAAATCCAACAGGGAAGAGCAGGGTTTCTCTCTTTTATCTCCTTGCTAGTGTTCCAGCAGGCACAGAAATCATTTTTGAAGTTCTTCATAAGCATTTGGTATGAAAAGAAAAGTCCTTTTTGGTTTGGCTTGTTTTTTATTATTTTTTGTTAAACATGCTTATTGCTTTCTTTCAACTGGCTCTATCACACAGTCCATTCAGAGACTCCGGGTTGAGAAAGCTTCTGAAACTGCATGTCTTTGACTGATCAAGGCACTCCTGTAAACTCTTTGTGGGTGCTCGCAGCCTTCACAGATAAGAGATTCATCAGGGTAAGAGGCAAATTATTTCCAGTTGAGTTCACTGAGAAAGCGTTGGCTTTTAAACAGATTTCCAGGTAGAAAACAGGGGGTGAGGTTTGTGCTATGGCGGAAAGCCGTAGGAGGGCGTCTGGCTGGTGCATTTGATCAGCTCTTTAGAGCAGGAGAGGAGGGCTGCAGAGTGTTTCAGTGCTGCCAGTTGGTTTGCAGCAAAGCGTGTACTGTGCACGTCTGTGAGTTATTTCTGGTGCTCACCAGTATGGACACAAACCCAGGATCATCTATAAACTCACAGTGCTTAAAGGAAACCTGCAGTAGGAGTGGTTCTGATCAAGTAGCATCGGCTTCCGTGGGCCTAGCAGGAATGGAAAAGTGCTTAAATGTGTACTAAAAAACCTGATGTTCTTGGAAGACTTACCGAAATCCTGGGTACTTTTCTATTTGGTCCTGCATGACGATTCATGTCTTCAAAACCCTTTTGTAAGGGGCTGGATGCCGTCCACCCTGACTTGGGGGGAGACTGGCAGGGGTGGTTTGGTGCCATTGTGACATCGGGTTGCAGAATTCTGGGCAGGGATCACAAAGAACCAAGCTCTGACCAGTTCAAATGCCCTCATCTCTATTGGGATGTGCACAGATGGGATGTGTTGGACCAGAAAGGGAATGAGCTGAGGGCTGTGTACAGCATATGGCTTCCCACCGCTGCTGGAGCTGTCTCTGTCCTCCAGTTTGAGTTCCCCTGTGCAGAGGTTGCCTGTCCTGTTGGTAGCTCTTAAGTGAGCCGGGATCTCTGTGATGACTTCACGTGTAGGGCTGAGTGGAAAACCAGTACCTCGTGTTCTATCAGAGCTACATAACTCTGCAGACTTGCTGAAGGTATAGCAGAGCCTGATATGCTTCTGCAGGGCTTAGTTTTCCTGTCCTAAAACATTTTGTGCAGCTGTTAAACAGCTTGCTGCATTAAAACCCATGAATGAGTAGAAGTCGTTCTTGTAAAGAAATGGGTTGCAGGATTTTTGGCACTCTGGGAATTGGGAGCAACAGTGCTTTGTAAATTAGATCTATTAAATACTTAGTAATATCAAAATTTCATGCGGTACTTATCTTCAAAGAAGTCTGAGGTGGCTCTGTTCATCAAGCAATTTTCCCTTAGACTGACCTGGCCTGTCACGATCACCTGGGAGGTCATTTTGATCCCAACCTAATTCCTAATGAGATTTCCTACTTCCCTGAGGCTTTCTTCTGACTTATGTGAAAAGACAGACCAGACCCGTGACTTTTATCCAGACACTGCTCAGCTTTGAAGAAGTTTCTGCAGTGCCAAGCATTGCCAATCACATGTATTTCAGTCAACCCCAAGTTGATGATTCAATCAACCCAAGTTTGGAAATGCATGGAATTTCTTGGGAACTTGGTTTCTTGGGAACTATGGGCTTGGCTCAAAGGAAGTGGTTCATTTCTGCAGTGGGTCATCCCCACAGTTATGAATCATAGAATCATGGAATCATTAAGGTTGGAAGAGACCACTAAGATCATCTTGTCCAACCATAAGCCCACCACCACCATGTCCACTAAACCATAGAATCATGGAATCATTAAGTTTGGAAAAGACCTCTAAGACCATCTAGTCCAACCATCAGCTCATCATCACCATGCTCACTAAACCATGTCACTCAGTGTTATGTCTACCCTTACATGGGACAATCCCTGTGAGATTTGGCTCTATGTGAGGTTTGGAGGCTGCTGTCCACAGACCATGGCCAACAATCCTCTGAAGGTGAGCACTGCTGGTGATGCCAACAGATCCTGCTGGTACTACTAACTCATCCAAGAGTTTCTATGGCTGATTCTAGATGCAGATCTCATGCAACATGGTACACGTGTCCCCCTAGTTACTGTAAAAAGGGGTTGGAGATTCATGATCCTTGAGGTCCCTTCCAACCCTGGCAATTCTGTGATTCTGTGATTCTGTGAATCTCAGCTATAGGTAGTACTTAGCAATGAACAACAAGCTGAGGAAACAGTCCAGAGGTTCCCTTTTGGAAACTCCCAACTGGAGATGGACTGGTGGTAGAGAGAAATCCTTCCTCCCGGAGCTTCTCTGGCACACAACAAGTGCAAGGAGCCATGCACCCAACCCACACACCAAAGCCACTACAGCCCCCCGACTGGCAAACAGCCCTCCCTTGCAGTCACAGTGTTTCACAGGATGCTTTTATTCCCCTGCATGCATTCGCCTTGTTTATTCCTGCCGTGCGTTGATACAACAGGTCATACTTTTGGAAGAGGCTGCCAAAGATAATATACATCCTGTCATTGTAACAAGATCATCAGAAGGAAAACGGAGGAGATAATAAACCAGCAGGAAAGCTGAAGACTGAGAAACAAAAGAGGAACAGAGAAGAAGTGACAATGTTATCTTTGTTTAATGCTCCTCTGAGTCACCATTAGTTATTTAAGATATTCATCTGCTAGCTCCCAGCCCTGTCAAATTAAGCGATCCAAGGGGTGGTGGGTTTTTTTTTCCAGTGCCAAGCAAGGTGCTCTGGTCTAAAGGGGGAGGAGATTTCCATGAGTGATGGATTGGTTTTCCTGCCACTCACTTCGGAGGCTGGAAGGAGGCAGATTGCTGGTGCACAGGGCCATGTGGCAGCATATGGCCTTTATATGGGCATGGGTTGCTCAGTGTTGGCTGGTCTGTGGTGAGAAAATGGTCAGGAGAAGGACAGCTACAGCCCATGCCATGGCTGGAAGCCATGTGCTGCATGGATGGGGCACCTCCCCTGTGCAGAGAGATGCTCAAATGGGAGGAAATAGCCCCAAATCAGCTGCTACTGTTGTCCAAGGAGGATGAGTGTAGGTCCGTTGCTGGGTGACCACATGAATCCAGGAGGGATTGGGCGGTGGAAGCAGAGTGGGCAAAATGCTTTTAGAGGGCACCAACCTTCATCCCTGCAGGTGCCTGCACACATCTGGACATCCTTGAAGCATCTTCAGTTCCAGCCCCAGGACAGATCTTGGGCACAGCTGGGGAGCACCGGAGCTGTCCTGCAGCCAGACCAGAGCACGTGGGCATCCCTGTGTGCAGGTGTGTCTGCAAAGCCCTCCCCATGCCTCGTGCTCCTGTTAATTAACCAGGAGAGCAGCCAGAACACGAACCTAACAGACGGGCTCACAACAGTCAGCACAGCCTTTCCCCGAGGGCTCTGCTGGAAAAAAATAAAATAAAATAAAATAAAATAAAACAACTGGCAGGGGGAAGTAGTGAGCAGAGAAAGGAACACAACATGGATAGGAAAAAGTCGTTTCCAATAGGGGCAGTGAGGCAGTGGCACAGGTTGCCCATAGAGGAGTGGTGCCCATCCCTGCAGACCCCCAGGGTCAGGCTGGAGGGCTGTGAGCACTGATGGAGCTCTGGGCATCCCTGTGCACTGCAGGCAGTGGGACCAGATGGCCTTTGGGGTCTTTTCCAACTCAAGCCCTTGGCTCCTTCCCTGGGCTGAGATGGGGAGGGTTCTGCCCTGCAGTGGGGCAGCTGTGGGCAGGCCCAGGAGCAGCACAGTCTGCAGAGCCCCCCGGGGAAGCCTGAAGACCGGTGAGGCATGGGATTGAATAACTTAATGAGCTGAGGCAGGTGGATGGAAGTCATCGTCATCTTGCTGGGGGGAAAAAAAAAAAAGATGATGCTAGAACTGGGGATTTATGGCAGGGTTAAAGGTTCACAGTCCATTCCAGACCAGATTGAAAGTTCTGCAGGTCCCTTGTCCCAGCACAGCAGCACATCCACTGCTGGCAGGAGGGAGCGGGGCAGAAATTATCACACTGATGTAATTAGCAGCACCACGGCCGGCAGGGCTGCAGACACCGACAGCATCACAAAACCATTAAACAGCAAATTTTAGTACTGTCGGGTCTGCTGTCAAAGCCAAAAAGAGGATCAGATGGGGAACTTTCCATACAGCCCAACTGTCAGTGTCAGATCTGGGTCCTGTGGAGCTCCTTTTGCTGTATAAAAGCTGTGTGAGGCCCAAGCCAAACCTAGCAGAAGCTCACCAGCCCTCATCCTCAAAACCTCTGGTTTTCCACCAAATCACAGCCCTCTTTTAGGGTGGAAAAAGAGAGAAAAGATGTAGGAGACCCTGCTCCCCTTGCACAGCAAAGCCCCTCCCTTGTATATGCACATTTGTGGTGCCCTCTGCTTTTATTTTACGAGTTCATTTTATTTTGCGTGTTTATTTTCGAGGGGATTACCAATAAATTTAATTTCAATACTGTTAATCCCCATATATATTTACTGAGGGCAATTAGCTGGCATTTAAATTAAATACACACAATAGAGAGCTGAATATACAGTTTATATAGTATAATTAGATATACACACGCACATAAATAGATGCATAACTCTGTCTGCAGCATGTACTGGTGAGGAAGGGCTGGAGTAATGTGCCGTGACAATATTTATCTCGTACCATATTTATACCCAGAGAGCTGGAGCAATACTGCAGGCACTGAGGGAAAGCAATGCTGTTGTGCAGACTGGGGGAATGCAAGGGGCTGGGGGGGCCCAAGGAGGTGGCACCAAGGGAAAGAGGAGCGGAGCAGAGGGCAGTGGGAGGTTTTCCTTCTTGAACTTCCCAAGAAAAGGCTCGGCTGACAGACATTTGTACTCAGAAAAGTGTGACCCTGTGGAAAACTTCACACCTCTTCCAAAGCGGTTGTCTGGACATGGCAAAGCCTTGCGCTTCACCAACTTGCAAAAACAAGCGTGATTTCCAAGGCATGCAAATGCCTTCGCTCCGTGGCTTGCTCCAGCAGTTTATCACTAACAGTAATAAAACCTGACACTGCCACTTTCCCAGTTTAACCTATCCAGCAGTCATTTCCCCTCCTGGTGGAACTGCAGAGCAGTAGGAGCTGCCTGTGTGCGTTGTGCCCTCAGCTCCAACACCTCAAATCCCAGGGTCGGGAGCTGCCGCGTGGACCCAGTGCTGAGCCAGGTGCTGAGCCTGAGCCCTTTGGCTTCTCCAAAGTACAGAACCAGTGGAAAACTTGGAGCCCAGTCCTGCTCTGCCAGGAGAAGTAAGCCAGGCAACGGCGTAATTAAACCTTCTCCTTACTTAAAGCACTGTTCAGGGAATTTGATTCCCAACCGCTATTTATGGCTATTGATTTCTGCACTTCTTATTACCGCGGTAAGTGACCTGTAACCAGAGCGGCAACTGGCGGGTTTATCAATCTCCTTCGGATAATTAGTAACGCAGGAAGTTGGAGAAGGAAATAAATGGGGAGATTTTGAAAAGTTTGCTTACCGCCCAGTGGGGCGGGCAGAGGAGCAATGCAGAGCTGGTGTCTGTCCTGCCCAGCCTGGAGATTTGGGTGCTGATCACAGAATCACAGAACCATTCAGGTTGGAAGAGACCTCTCAAATCCCACCGTGCAACCGCAGCCCTCAGTGCCACATCCCCGTGGCTCTGGGACACCTCCAGAGATGAGGACTGCCCCACCAATGGAACATTTGATCCCAACGCTGCCTGGCAGAGGTCTCCCTGCTGCATGGGAGCCCATCTTTGGAGAAAGGACATCTTCCCTCATGCCCTGGTATGCAGGTTGGCACAAGCATCGCATCCCCTCCAGCTGCTAGATGTGGCTTTTGGGCAGCTCCATGGGTTCCTTCCCCATACGCTGAGCTGTGAGCCCCGTGCTGGCAGAGCTTTGTTCCCACACCAGCTCCTTTCCTCACGAAACAAGGACCGGTGCACTTAGAACCCGAACCCCCCGGGGTAATTATCTTTCTGGCCTCTTTCCTATTGAAACTCTGCCTGCAATTAACTCCTGGCGGAGGAGCCGGGCGGATCGTGCTCCTCGCTCAGAGCCGTGTGGGTTTTCCGTGGGTGGGATAAAACACAGTGCCCCTGGGCTCCCTGTGCTGGGCTGCAGTGTGGAGGCAAAGAGCTTTGGAGGGCACAGCGGGTGGCTGGAAATGGAGAGATAAAATGAGAGTGAAGCCTCCGGGCTAGGACAGGGCCTTACCCCCAAATCATCGCTTTCGTGCTCCTGGCTGACCTCTTTCCCATGCAAATGGCTTTTCAGTGGAAGGCTAATTCATTCTCACAGCTAAAAATGATCATTGCTGTGAGAAAGTGTTCTGGGCGTGAATCCTTTTTGCAGCAAATAGCAGCATTAGCAGGTTCATTTTCTCCCAGCAATGCTATCAAAATCTCTTTAAACTGCTTGCAGAGCATACTACAGATGCACTAAACCAAGGCTGCAAAATGGGTGGGAAATGTGACTGCATTCCTGTGCCTGGTGGGTGCACTGTTCCCTGTTCCATCCTGAGATGCCCCAGAGCACGGGTTAGAAAGGTCTCTGTTTCCAAAGAAGTAAATTTCAAGGGAAGGTTGGATGGGAAGGGCAGCTCAGAGCACTTTGCTGCATGTGGGGTTTGTTGCCCCAGCAGCAACTTTGCCCGTGATCAGTCTGCACTCCCAGCCATGGGCTCTGCAGGGAAGCTGCTGGAGAATGGAGCCATTTCCCTGCCTGTGGCAGCTTTGTGCTCAGTTATCTCAAATTGTTGTGGTTTCTGGACACTGAGGTTTGCCTGTGTTCACTAATCCCTGTGACTTTCCCCTACCCCCAGGCAAACGAGCCTTTGGCTGCTCTGCCTCAACCATACGTCCCGTTCCCACATCTCCCAGCACTGGGTGGAGGCCTAGCATCAGTTTTCCCAGAAATCGTATTTTAAACCCATGAAATCATGGGGACAACCATTGCTCAAAGTGGGGAGGCACCATCAGCTGCCGATCCCCTGCTTTATCCATCAGGCATTGCAGCGCCCGTGCTGGTACACAGCCTTGCAAGTGTGATGCACTCACTCAGCTACAGATCTGCATCCAGGAGCTGTGTTGGAGCTACGATTTGGGACCAATTCCAGCTGCTCATTAGACTTATCTCCATACAGGGAATTATTCCAGGGACTCAGTGACTCTGCAGTGCCATGCACCTGGCTATTGAGGACAGCACAGCAAAGGCTTCTCCTGGCGCTGGAAGCAGCATGGAAGGGCAGAGGTTTGAATCGGGAGAGGTTGAGCAGCACCTCTCTTGCAGCAGCACAGGGTTGTGGATGCACAAAGCCTGGGGACGTGCTGGATGCAGTGGCTGGCTCTGAGCAAACGCTCTCCAAAGGTCACCAGCGATGCTCCCTTAGTGAAGAAAGCCCACACGCCTTCCCCATGACAACCTGTTACATGCGCCAAAGGAAAACAGTATTGCTCCTTTTTGTTCTGTTTTGTTGTTTGTGTTGAGGCTCAGCTGCCTCTTGCATCCAGTGAAGCTGCTGCTTCTGCCTCGTAAATCCATGCTGTGCTTTCGGGGGATGTGGATCAGACCCCGTGGGTTTTACTGACCCTGTGGTGCTCTGCCAGTGTGCACTGAGGGGAGCTGGGGCTAAATGGCAATGGAGAGAGGATACCAATAACCCTCTTCCTCCTCTTTATCCTCCTCCTCCTCTTCTTCCACCTCTTTGTTCTCCATCTTCTTCCACTTCTTCCTCCTCCTGTTTTTCCTCCTCATCCTCCTCCAATGTCTTGATCAGAGGGGTGCAAATCTGGAATGAAGTGACATGGCAGCTTTACAGCCATGGAGAGAAAAAGGAGGTGGAGATCCCATATCTGGAAAGGGATGGCAGTCATTGATCCCATAGTGCGCTCTGGAGATGCTGGAGGCTTTGCTGACCATGGCAGTGTCTGCCCTCATCCTTCTCTTCCTCTCTGTCCTCCTTAGGATCCAGCTCCAAGTGTGGCTCCAGGGCCAGAGGGCATATGTCACTGCTGTGAGTTTTAGGGGAAGCATGGCTTCCCAGCAAGCCAAGGATGGGATTGAGCTGGAGACCTATCCTGATCCATTGCGCGCTCCTTAACCTACCTTGGGCAAGCTGCTCACGCTCTCTTAGCAGCAAAGTAGCATTAACATTACTGTCCTACTTTGCAGTGATGTTTTGAAGACAAATTTGTGTTTCCCTGGAGAGAAAAACCTGTTCACCAACCAAAGCAGGGCTTAGCCACCCGGTCTGTAAATGGCGTGCTAAGGAACCTGAATCTGCAGCCTCCTGGGAGCAGCCTGCTTTTTTTCCTCCTTTTTTCCCCACGGAGGAAAAACTATCAAGATAAATTCATGGATATGAAATCAAAAGATCTCCGGTAACCTCTTTGACTATTAAAGTAAAATAACTCTAATAATGAGCACTGCAGTTCCACTCATCTCCGAAGATAAAAAAAGTCAGGCCAATTTCTTTTTTGCTTGACAGCAGATAAGAGCCTGACCCAGATTGGCAGCGCTCCGCTTCCTACACAGCTTTGATTTTCTTGGGGAAGCTCAGTCCTGGCTGCAGAGCCGGGTCCTCATGGTTGGGTTTGTGTAAGCACCCCTCTGTTTTGGAGCATCACATCTGGCAATTACTTAACAGGAATCACAGAATTATTAAGGTTGGAAAAGACTTCTAAGATCATTTAGTCCCAGCATCCATCCATCCATCACCACTATTGCCCACTACGCCATGATCCCAAGCACCACATCTACCCTTTCCTCAAACACCTCCAGGGATGGGACTCCCCCACCTCCCTGGGCAGCCGTGCCACTGCAGCACCTCTCTTTTGGAGAAGAGATTCTTCCAAATAGCCAAACTGAAAAAAAAAAAAAAAAAAATCAGAAAAAAACCCCAGCTCCAAGTTGTGAATGACAGCCCAAAGTACAGAGAAGCAGCAAATAAACGCTGAGGAGAGGATGGTGTTCAGATGCTGGCACAACGCCTGCACGCTCACTGTGTTTGGAAGTAACTCCTGCCCAGCCTTGTAGCACTGCATTAAAAAAAGTTTCTCTTGTCACTTTTTTTCCTCTCCTTTTCTTTCTTTCTTTCTTTTTTTTTCTTTTCCTGCATCACTTTGGAGCAGTGAGTTAGGTGGGACAGGAAAAAATAATGCGATCTGATTGAAGAATGAATAAAGATTAATGAATTTTTGCCAATGTAAAGGATTACATGGTAATTGCTTTAATAATATAAAATTGTTTTCTTCGGCAAACCATGATTAATGATACCAGCTGAGCATTTGAATCATGTGCCTTGTTATTATAAGTGCAGTGATTAAATAAATAATATCATAGTTTACTCTTAATTCTCCTATAGGCGGCGGTCATCAAATTGGCCAGGGCACAAGGGCTGAGCACACCTGCAGTTCTATGCATCCAAACTCCATCATTTCTCAGCTCCCCAGCTCACAGCCTATAGAAGCCAAGGGGGGAAAGAAAGAAAAAGGGCATACTGCATATTTTGGGGTGAGACAGCCCTATTTTGGAGAGCATTTCATGCTCATGAGCCCCGTTTTTGGCGACTAAGTTGACAGCACTGAACTATTTGTCTCTCTGGTGACAGAGATAGATAAGCCCTTACCCCCCTTGGAGGATGGTAATGGAGTGTTTAATCATTCCGTGTTTCTTTTGCTTTGGCTTCTTTTTATTTCAGTTTGCAGGAATCAGAGAAACACTCGAGCGTGGAAAAGGGGCGGCTATTGAATGTCTGTATCCGTTATTTGCCCCTTTGATGGGGAATTAATTGCCTTATGATTAATGAGCTCTTCAGAGCCACACTGGAGCCGGGGCTGAGGGGAAGGAGGAAAACGGGGGGAGCGTATCGCTCCCATGAGGTCTGCCATGTCCTGGGGGGTGAGGGAGCCAAATTCCAGCAGTGCTGTGGGGTGGTGCGGTGCTGGGGAGGCAGGGAGCAGGCAGGGAGTTGGGATGTGGCAGCAGAGAGAGAAATTCATGCAGCAATTTAATTTTATGAGTGCTTTCACGCCCCTTGAATGGAGAAGGGGAAAATGATTTAATTAAAAATATATTTACTTTTAATGCAACCATCAATATTTCCATCCGTGCTGATTGTTAAGAGGGTTTGTGTGTTTGCATGTTTAAACACTTCCAGGCTCTGCTTCTCGTTCTCTCCTCCACCAGCAGCTGCTTGCGCACGCTCCTTCGTGGCCCCATGTGCACTCACCCACACTTTTGGGCTTGGGCACTTTCAGGCCATTCCCCCAAAGAGCAGCATGAGCAATGTCCCAGGCTCCAACCGCAGCTCTGCTGACAGCTGGCTGCAGGGCCCTTTCTCTTTCCCCTAAAATCAGTGCATTTTTCAGGGTACGGCCCCGCTAGGTTTCTCCTGGCTCAGCATCCAACCTCAGGTCCCCTGCAGCCCAATCTCCAGCCCCGCTGTGCCATGGGTCAGTATGGGGTGTCTGCAGAATGGGGCTGGAGCTCACGTGGGTCTTCTGCCCCGCAGCGCCATGATGCTTCAGATGCACTGGCAGCACAAGTGTCCCCCAGATCCCAACACTGGGAGCTTCACCCTGCTGCTGTTTCCTAGAGAATTCACTCAATTGAAAATGGCAGGATTTGGGGATTTTGACAACATGCCAAGAGCTGTATTGCAAAGCTCCTTCTGATTTGTATTCCTTCCCAGCATCAAAACATTTCCCAGTTGCCATTTGCCTTTCTTGTTCCTGCGCTCCACAGCTCGATTTACACAATCTCTCCTCAGTAACCTTTAAATCCTGGTGCTGGGCACTGTCCGCAGATGGATGATCCTCTGCCACCTGGATACCACTGTGCCAAACCCAGCACAGGGCTGAGCACCCAGAACAGGGCTCTGCATGAAGGTACACAGGGAAGACAAAAAGTTTGGCTTAGGAGTGATGCAAACAGCCTTCATTTTCATCTTGATGCTCAACCACCACACCACTAAAAATGGTGATGCTTGGTTATCATCGTTCTCTCCTCCCATCATTCCCTATTTTTAGAACTTGGGCTGTATGTTGGGTTGGGGTTGTTTTGTGTTTATTTTCTGTTTTTCCAACATTGCAGCACCACCAGGAACACCTCCTCCTCCCCAAGCAGCCATCCCAGCTGTGAGCTCCCATCCCCGCAGCTCTCCCTCTCAGCAGTGCAGCTCACGGCTTTGCTTCCACTCTCATATTTCAAGTGGAAAATTTGGCGAAAACAAAAAATTAGCAGGACATTCTTAGCAGAGTGGCAACAAGCGGTACGATCTGTTAGCAACAGCCTTTGTTGTGCATGCACAGTTATTGCTGTGCGTATTTACGGCGGGGCTGCTGAGGGATAGAGCCATCAGCAGAGCTGAGAGGCTGTGAATCTTCTCCTCCTGGCAGCTCTGTGGTCGCAGCCCCATCGCTCCGCGTCGCCCCGAAGGAGAAGGCAGCTCCGAGCCTGCGGCCTCTGCTGAGACACAAATGCAATTTGCTGATTTTCTGAAAATGGTGTTGAAACTATATTAATCCCTGGCTCTACAGGAAAGATCAAAAGCGCCAGGCTGGCGGTGTCAGGCATGGAATGAAGTGATGTTTTGCTGGAAGAACAAAGCAAAGCGGAAACCTCCTGGCAGAAATAACTGTGTATTTAAACCAAACCCAATGGCAGCGCAAATTGCATTTGCTGGACCCAAACCCTTGAACACAAATGAGGACAAAAGGCCCCAGAGAGCTTCTGTGCTTCATCCCCTGTCCGGAGAAAGCTCTTCCTGAGCCATCTCTATGCCAGCGCTGCCATCAGCCCTTCGCCGTTATCACCAGTCTGTTCCGCTTCGCATCAGATGCAGCCCTGGATCTTTTTCTGCCGAGCTGCTGCCCAGCCTATTGCGGCCCATCTGGTGTTTGTGCGAGCAGCACTGCCGAGCCTCCCTGAATTTCAGTGTGGTTATGGGATTGCTCGGGCCTTTCCTCCGATTTCCCATCACTGGGTCTCAAATCCTCTCTGAATTCGGTTTCGTGCCCTCCTGAGCGCCAATAGCCCTTCCTGGGGCGAGCCCTCTGCAGATCTAATAAACATCCAATATACATCTCCCCTCGTCCATCACCCAGGAGGTTAATCGGAATATCAAATCGACCAGATCAAGAGAGAACCCTGGCAGACACGTCCCTCCCTGCTGGCAGCACACCGTTGATAATCCCTCCCCAGGTACAGCCCGATTGCAATACGGAGCTGCTTCCCGGCACGCTGATGAGAATGTCATGGCAGACAGCTTGAAAAGCCTTCCTGAAGTAAAGATAGATGACAGCCTCTGCTTCTTCCTCTGGCACCAGTCCTGCCACCCTGTCGCTGGAGAAAATTAGATTGGTTTGACCCAATTTGGGCTTTACGAATTCATGTTGGCTATTACTCATTTTTCTGAGTTCTTCCAGGTGCTCGCGTAGGCTTTGTTTGCTCCCAGTGTGCTTCTCAAAATCGGAGGTAAACTAATTTGCCTCCTTCTCCTTCTACAAAAGCAGGTGTTGCATCTGCCCCATCCTTTGTGTTTGCATCGTCGTGTGTCCAAGCATTGCTCATAGGTCCTGAAATGGCACGGTGGATCCGGGAGCATCTGGGGATGAGCAGATCCCACAGAAGCATCCTCCTTGGTTACAGGTGCTGGGATTCCTCTGTCCCTTCTTGTGTGTGTCACTCATCAGTGCTAATAATTGTGTCAGACACCAACTCACAGCTGATCTGCTTAGTAAAGGCAGAACTGAGGGAGGCTTTCAGCTTCTCAGTGCAGTCTGTCGATAGCTTTCCCTCTTCTGACATTTTCAAAGGCGATGGTTGGGTGTGGTTTGTTTTTTTTTTAAATTCAAGCTGACTATTTTTCTGTTTTAAAATGTAAATCAATGTCTTCTTAAAAAAAAAAAAAAAAAAAAGAGAGAGAGAGAAGCATTTTAATAACGAGGCTGTAAAGGTTGAAAGTAATACTTTGAAATAACTGCAGCCAAATGCTTCTTGTTACCTGAGCTCAATTCTCTTTGGAATAGCCATTAATGGTTGGAGCAGAGTTGGTGGGAAATGACTGAAACCCTCAGATTCCATCATTCTGTTTCTCTGTAATCTAGAAACACCGAACTCCCCCTGCCACGTGCTGGCCCAGCCAGAGCACCTGGTACTGCTGCAGCTATTTCCCTGCAAGGTTTCTCTGGGCAGAAAGCACCAGATTCTCACACAACTCCATCTGTATCTGCAGCAATCGATGCTGCCAGCCTGAATCCACAATGGGGAAAATTGGATGGGTATTGAGCAGAAATGTGTCTTGTCCCACGCACAGCATTTGAAAGCTTGTTTTAAATGCAAATAGGATGGGGAAGACTATGGAAATTCAATAGCAAATGTTCTTTAAGTTTCTTTCCATACAGCATGGATCATTAGGTAAACCTCGAGCTGCCCAGAGACCTCTGGCACGAAGCAGAAATGTGGAATTAGATCTTCCTGTTTCTCTCAAGTCAAAGTCCTGTCCGGTGTGTTTGATGGTGATGAACCCACCTGCTCAGCTCCTTAAAGAAGGGGGATTTCCTTTCTCCCAACCCCATCCTTTCAGGAACTCGTCGCTCCATTGAAAGCTTTCTCCCAGTTTCCAGCATGCACTGATTTGTGGCCGAGCTGCTCTTATGCAAACATTGTCCTTTAACTTAAGTAGCACTTCTCTCCTTGTGTCTGGGTGATGGATGGAGAGCAGCATTTGCCATTTCAGCTGTCTCCCACAACAGCTGCTGCTTCCAGAGAGAGAAGGATGTGGGTATCTGTACAAACAGCTTTCTCCAAACAGTGATTGTTTCCAAGAAGCAACAATCAACTTCTTAAAATCAACACCTAAGTGCTTTTCATGAATTGGAAAGTTCAGTTGGGAAACTGAGGCAGAGGGTTCATTGCAAAGATAACAATTACTCTTTCCCAGAAGTGGATTACAGCCTTGTTTCACTTCTTGTGTTTTTCCCCTTAAATCCTCTCCCTATCCTCAGCACTGCCTGGGATCTGCTCCTCCATCCCTCCACACGCCTCGTCTAAATCCTGCCGCTTAAAATTAATATGATATTGATTGGGAGGGCTTGGGAGGATGGCGGAACATTGGCATTCTGCCGGCCTTCTCCATTTAGGCCCAGAAGTTGGGTGGCTGGAACAGCAGGCCCGGTTGCCATAGCAACCAGCATGGCCTTCCTCTCAGCAAGGAGGAAGAGGTTGCAGGGCCTTGGTGCCAAGCACCATCACCAGGGCTGTGAAAGCCATCCAGGAGTCCCCACAGCCCGTGGGCACAGAGCTGGGCATGGGCAGCATCTCCGAAAATGTCTGCTGTGTCATCTTGGGCCAGGCACTCACTGGGAGCTCTCTTGTCCTCCTGGAAAAGAGCATGGGGTCCATCAGGATGTCCTCTGGGGCAACCTGGGGCTGTGTGACATCTCAGATGGCAGTACAGAATCATGGACTCATAGGATGGTTGGGTCGGAAAGAACCTTAAACCCACCCCGTCCCAACCTCTGCTGTGTGCTGGGTGCCCAGAGCTCCATCCATGATCTTGAACACCTCCAACAGACACCCCACAGTGTGGCTAAGCCCATATGTTGGCATATCCTGCTGCATCCCAAAGAAAGAATCTATACAAATCATGTTTCTTTCTCTAAGATCCCCATGCACCCCAAAACCTGGGCTTTGAGCTCCTTTTACACCACGGAATGTACAGAGCACGCGAAGAGGAGAAGATGGTGTGGGTCCTGTGTAAGACAGACTGCCTTTGTCCCCAGGTTGCTCCAGATTGTCTGTAATTATGCCGAGGGATGCATGCCACGATAATTGTTGATTATTTGCAGCTCCTGTGGGACTGCTTCCTTGAGAAAGAAAGGCAAGGAGCCCACACGTAGCAGAGACGAGAAATTGAGATCAGCAACATATTTCTGGAACAGACTCAAGCACTGAATAAATACATGAATAAATTAAATAAATAAAAGGTAGGGGGGAAGGAGCAGGATGGCCTTGCTGTGTCAAGATAACTGTACCTTGTCCCCTTGCTCTGCAAACTCTGTTGAGCAGATTTATTAGTTTTAATTAACAGGAGGGGGAAAAAAAAGGAACTGGGAATACATCCAAATTCCAACTCAGAAAATCACTGCTCCTTCCTCAAGATTGAGAGAGAAAGAGGGTGAATGACCAGAATAATAATCAGAGAGGAGATCTGGGTGCCAAGAAAGCCGTTTCTCCGCCCAGCCTTTGCGCTGGCTGGTAGGATCAGGACAAACTTGCTTAGAGCTGAATGGGAAATCCCAGCAGTGCTGTAATTTAGGACTGGTGCTGATAGGTCCAACCTATCAGCACCTTTCTTTCAATAGGAACGTGGAGCTAGGTTTACATTTATGTCTGTGTGTAAAGTATCGTTTTCTACAGTGGTTTTCTTCATTAGCAGTCCTCCTGCCCATGGATGATCAGTTTGGGGTCAGACTGGCTCCCCAAGGACTGACCAGTAAGATGGTGGGCATCTGTGGGGAGAACTGAGGTCCTGGACACCCCATTGCAGGGGCCAGCCTTAGCTGGAGGCCACAGCGTCCCCACGATGCCACAGCCAGCCCCCATCCCAGGGACATGTCCCCACACTGCCCTTTGCCCATACAATATCAAGCCTGTTACCCATGGTGCATACTCAGGAATGCTGTTAGAAAGGTGTTTAAATGGGTTGTTGCTTAGGTGCTGTAGCAGAAGACTTTAAAAAATAATACAAAGTCAACTTTCAGCCCAGAAAATGGCAGTTCAAACCATCCAAGAGAAATTGGTGCTGCTCCTTTTATTTATTAGTGGGGTTTTTTTTGTTGCTGTTGGTTTTTTTTTCCTTGTTGGCATCAAGTCTATGTTTCCTGCCAAGGATTTGATGAGGATGAAATGCATTTTCTTCCTGTTGGAAGGCTGGATGAGGATCCTTGCTCTGGTAGCATCTCCCTGCTGCCCATGCCCAAGGCAGAGCCCCAGCAGCTGCTCACTGTGGGACCTGCCAAGCACAGCCTTGTTAGCCCAGCGTGTGCATCAGCTCATTAGCCTTGATGAGTAAGAAAGAGTTAAGCTGCTCCTGGGCTTCTCTCTGCAGATGATGTTGTTTTGCAGCACAGTAGGAGCACACGCTTGCCTCTTGCCTGGTGGAGGAGGCTGACTTTTACAGCCTTGGCCCCATGGTGTTGTCCTGGTGGGCTGAACTTGCCTGTGCACAGGATCTGAAGGTTATGAGGCAGGGAGCTGCTGGATGACCACAAAGTATAAGCTGGTGAGGAGAGCGGGCTTTGTTTTTTCGACCACATTGAAGTTGTTTCCTTTCAAATTTTCTTTCAGCCCAGTAGAAACCATTTTGGACGAAGTGCTGGAATGAACGAACTTGGATGTGGCTGATGCCATCTTCAGGGTTCAGAGGTACTCGGACCACAGATTGTGCCTCAGTCCCTTCTCTGACCTTTACAGATGTTCATTAAAAGTGTTTCTGGAGAAAACACAGCATCACTCTCCAGGAACAGCAGTAGAACATTTTATCTTTGACTTTTGCAACTTCAACAGGTCCCTCGGGGAAGCGCACAAGCAAGTTTTATTAAAAATAAAAAACCCTCCTGGAGACGGCTAACGCTTTGTCTTCCAGATTTAACAGGAGCTGCTGGAGATAGCGAAGACACTTCAGAAAGGCTCTCAGGGCAGAGCAGGGCATAAATAAACAGCTCGAATAAAGGCTGGAGGGACCCAGCACAGTGATGGATGCGCAGGGGCCCTAAGGCCGCGGCTGGGTTGGATCTATCTGGCGATCAAAATGCTGGGAACAACAAGAGGTTGTGATGTAGCTTAGCTGTGAACACCAGCCCCACAGCCTCACAGGAGAAAATCCAAGCTGAAAACCTTTTGTCCTCCTTCAATTGTCTTGTTCCTATTAAGAGCCAAAGCCTGCTACTTATCACCTTTTCTTTTTTTCTTTTTTTTTTTTTCCCAGTTAGAAAAGCCAATAGAACTGAATCTGGACTGTGATTTTTGAGAACTTTGTCACAAGCCAATTATCTCCAAGATTTCATCCCATCTGTGCTTGAAATCTGCCCAGGTGTGCCAAAGTTTCAGGGTGGAAAGGTGACAAATAGTCACAGAGAAGGTGTGATTTTACAGCCTCATTTCCCCAGGAAACCAGTCCAACAAGGGCTATTAGATAAGTTCAGATCTTGGGTCTGATGGCATATGTTCAGATTACTTCATCAGAGGCCTATTTGAAACATTTCCATCAATGCTTCTGGCAGAGAATTGGTCTTTTTTTAAGCTAAACTATGTTGTTTTTTCCCACTTGAGAAATGTTGTCACTGTTATTAAAAAAAAAAAAAAGACGTACCCAAAAAACAGACCAACAACAAATGTTGAACAAATAGAGATGTTTTCACTTTGGGATGAAAATTCAAAATAGATCTGTTGAAAATGGAAATATTTTCACACCGACAGCACAACTTGCAGCTTTTGCTTACTTCAGTTGCCAGTTACGTGGCCAGTCCACTGGCAAAATGCTTGAGAGCTTGCTCTATGTGAAGCTCAAAATTGCAGCTAACCATAACCATGACCATGACCTTGACCATGACCATGACAGCCACCAATTGGCACTGAGCTCACTCCACGTGAGATATCCGTGTTTTGTCACTGTGTTGAATGTTTTCTTGCATTGAACACTTTTTGGAGACCAGATTTACCTTCCTTTCCAAGAAGTGATCTATTGCCTGCATTGGGAACAATCATCAGAGCCAAGGATGAGCCACCACCCAGCCTGATATATTCAGCTCTTTGAAAGTCATGGTGGTCCTGAGCTGCTCAAGGAACACAGGAGGGAAAAGTGCTCATGTGTGTGGCACCTCTGTTGTGACATATCGTGGCTTATAAGGAACAGAACTCCCGTGTCCAGCTTTGGGGTCACCATCCGGGTGCTCCTCACTGGTGCATTTTTGGAGGGCAGATCCCTGCTCTGCTGAGAGCCAGCAGCGAGCTGAAGTGTTTACACGCAAACATCCTGGCATGAGGCCACCTCCACTAGGGATAAAAAAAAAAAAAAAGCAGATAGAACATGAAAAATTAATAGGGTTTTAGACTATTACATTTTCCAGGGCTTGCTGGATTGTGGCTTTCAATCCTCAATCAATCACATTTCAATTGGACTGATTAATTTTCCAAAATCCCTCTTGGCTGGCATGGACGTGTGCTCGGCTCCTGTCCCGGGGAGCAGAGCCAAGCAGGGCAGTTTCCCCCATTCCTGCTTTCTGCTACCCTACAGAATACAGCCCGTGCTGCTCCCATCCCACTGCAGTGTGCCTGGCTTTGGCCATGTCCTGGGGTGCCGGAGAGCCCGCGTTGTGCTAACGAGGCACTTTGCCCATCCAGCTAGAGAGCAGCTCCGCTGTGGATTGTCTTTTGCTTTTTATTGCCCAGCGGGAGGAGCACGGGGAAGGTCTTTATGTGATTTTAGAAGAAGACAAAATGCCTTAATAGCAGCCGGCGCTGCCTCTCGGGGACCCAGGGGACCCTGCAGCAGCCCGTAATAATCATCGTAAATAAAAGGGGCTGTAGCTAGTGTGCAGCATGGGCTGTTAAAACAAGCCCTAGGGTGAAAGGGATGTCTTAAAAACAAGCTTTAGAGAATGTTTCTCTCCGTTTGTCTCCTCATTGCCCCTCTAATTCTCTTTCCCTGCATGGCAGAGCAGTGGAAGGCTGGCACGGCTCTCCCTTCTCCATGCCCCGATTAGCTTGACAAGTGCACATATATATCTTTATCTTCACTCTTCTGCTCGTGTGGCCTCGGGGAGGGGACTCCCACGTGCTTAGCTAAGCTCTTGCCTGGCTTTATGGCCTGGTAAGGCTGAGAGGAGGGAGCAGTCGGGCATCTCAGCCCTCCTCCAGGCCCGGCAGCCTGGAGACAAGTGGCAGGGGGAAGGCTCTTCGGCGCCGATGATGCACAGAGTCCTTTTCCTTTCTTACAACATGTGCTCGTCTCTCTCAGGATGCTTTTCATGGCTTTGCGAGCAACAGATTGGCAGCTATAAGTGTTTTCCTCTCTTTTCCTTATTTTCCCTTTCCCTCTGCAAATGTTTGGCAGAAAGGAGAACCTGCAATAACAGTGAAAAAAAAAAGTTGACTAACGGCCCTGAAGCCCAAGCTGAGAAAATGCTTTGGAGCAACTGCCTTTATTTTGCACATAATTCTCCTGTTCCATCGCAGTCCCACCCTTCACAGCTTCCACACACGGCTGTAACTCTGCTGGGGAGCTTCCAGCAGCCATTTGTGTTAAGCAGTCACTGCTACCAGGCAGGGCATCACCTGGTCCCAAAATGAATGGGATCCCCTATGTGCAGGGACAGACATCTCCCCCAGGATGCAGCTGCTTCCCAGCCACGCTGCACGATAAGAGTTCATCAAGCAATTAGCATCTTTTGCAGTAAAAGCACTTCACTTCCCCGCTGCCTCTCCTGTTATGTTCTCTCCCTCCCCTGCAAGGAACATTTTGACTTTGGACAAATGATCTCTTTGGGTTTGGTGGGGGCTGGAGGCAGTGGTGGAGCTGAGCCTTTCCCAGCCAGCTGGGAGCTGTGTCAGTAGGGGAAGGATGGAAGGACGGGAAGGAAGAAGTGACGAAAGCACTTAAATGAAACATGGGTTCAGGAGGTGGAAATGCTTCTGGACCTGCAGGAGCTAATAGATGGAGCTGGGGATGGAGTGGGGTTTCTTCTTGCTTGCCTGTATTAGCTCTGTAGGATTTAGGGTCCCTGTGCAACCTTCCTCCTCCTCCTCCACATGATTAATCTCCGCCTTGCCTCTCGCATAGTAAGAACATAACTGTAAGTGCAATCAGACAGTTTATGGTCTGTGCAGATCTGCTGGCACCAGCTAAATCCATAAGGCACTTGAGGCACCCATGGCACTTCTTTCCCTCCTCTCCCTCTGTGTATCCATCAGTGCAACAAGTTGCATATGCTCAGTGAGCATCGGCTTGATCCTCTCTGCTCCCAAATTCAGCCCCAAAAGTGGGGGTGATGCCCCCAGAACACCTGTGGGCTGCAGAGAAGCCATGCTGTTTGCAGCAAGCTGGGATTTCCCTCTCCTGCAACACCTGCTATTAAAAAAAAAAAAAACAAAACCAGCAGAAATCCCCAGTCTGGGGGAGGACAAAAGTGTCCTTTATGACTATTTGCATCATTCACACCATGTGTTGCAATGAGAAATGGGAACCTGATGTTTTGGTGCTACTTCACAGCCCGGTGCTCACCCCACACTGCTTCTTCCACCCACACCAAGAAGTCTTGATTTTAGGAGACAGATTATTGGGGCTGCTGTTGTTCTCCTCTGAGAGGTTTCCTGGAAGCCTGCTTCGTGTCCTGCAGCCAGGCTGAAAGCATCTGAACGTCGCAGTATCTCAGCTGTGTGCTGGGCTCTATGGCCTTGTTGGGGAGGGCAATGTCAGTTCCTGCCCCTGCAGCTGTCCTGGGCTATGATGCATCTGGGAGTGGGTGTAGAGAGCACCGAGGCTCCCAGTCCTAGAGTCTACCAAAAGAAATCCTAAAATAAGTGTTATCTGGGGATTTGCATCTATAGGCACCTCTATCTTTTGGCTGCTGGAGAGTGCCAAGCAGAGATTTGAATGGCCCAGCTCTGCTCAGTGCCTCTCTGGGTTACCTCCAGGAGGGGCTGTGCGGTGCTCTGGGGGGCAGTGATTGGGGGGCAATGCAGGACCCCCTGCAGCAGAAACCTCCCTGCAGATCCAGCCCTGATGAGCTCATCCCGACGCAGATTTTACTTGGCAGAAGTGTTTCAGAGGATGATTGCAGATGAAAAACAAACAGAGGGGAGCCAAGGAACATTTGTTTGGAGAACATTTTGCAGGTTTTGTTTAGGGTCTGGTTTTAGCCTGGCACTTGTTGGTTGTGTTTGCACTGGAAATAAGATAAATGTGACACCTGCTCTGTTTAATCTTTCTCTCCTTTTTCTTCCCCCCTCCCTTTTCCCTTATTTTAAGATTTCGCCGAAAGAGATTGGGAAAGGGAGAGAGAAACTGGATCATGTGCCTGACTGATGATTCTCTGGGGGGAAGAGAAATCATTTAACCACAATACAGAGCACTTTGGATAGAAAAGAACTTTAAATTCCATGTTTAAGCCAGGAGCAAAAACTGGAATAACAAACTATCTCAAGCTCGTGTCCGCGGAGTTTATCACCACTGGCCCAGAGGGCTTTGTGCTGTTATTAAGGCAAGCAATCGAATGAATAAATAAGCAAACAAGCTCCCAAGTCCAAAAGCAAACAGGGAGATGATGGAGAGCCTCTAATGAAGGGAGGAGCAGAGGAGCCTGTATTCTGGCACGTGGCACGGTGTGACGTGAGGATGCTTTGCTGCCATCCTGGGCAGCTTGGAGCAGGAGTCTGTTGGTCAGAGGGGAGGGCAGTCCCATGCTAGGGTTTCTGCTTTCTCTTTTAACTTCTTTTTTGGTTGTTTTTGTGACACTCCCCTGCCCCAGCAGCACGGGGCAACAGCACCCTACAGCCCCAGGGGCGCATTGCAAGGAGCCTTTTCTGCGTGGGACGCTGCTCAGGGGCAGTGCTGATAGATGTATGTGTTCCTCCCCTAGCTCCACAAAGCATATTGCAGCCAGCAGCGCAGTGCAATATGTTTCCCCATCTTTTTACACTGCCTTTTAGCATCCGAGGAAGCAAACCAGCAATTTGCACTTCCTTCCAAATAATCCGTAAAGGATGAGCGAAGCAAATATTGTCACAATTGTGTTAATTCTGTCAAGAGCGTACTAATGAGCTATTTCCCTGTTCAGTGGATTGTGCTCTCGCTTCCTCCCGCCCTCCTCCTCATGACACCCCCAGTGCTGTGACATGGGCACGTGCACGGATGTGGGAAAGCAAAAAGCAGGGAATGGCGTGTTCAGAATAAGCTGTTTGCTTTCCCCTGATTGTTGCTATTAATAAAACATTACATTAAATCAGCGCTGGAAGAATATAATTGGGATCATCCATCACATTTCTAGAGGAGAAGGGCTCCCGTTCCTCAGCCAGGCGGAGCAGTGTGGCCATTTAGGGCTCCCTGCTGCTGCTCTCCCCAAGGCACAGCTGCACAGGGAGGTGGGGGAATCCCATCCCTGTGGGTGTTTAAGGAAAGGGTGGACGTGGCACCGGGGGTTGTGGGCAGTATTGGTGGTAGGTGGGTGGTTGGGCTGAATGATCTCAGAGGCCTTTTCCGACTGTAATGATTCTGAGATTCCACCAGAAATAGGTTTCGTCTGCGGTTGCTTTTGGGTTTCCCACATTCGTGCTTTGTTTCTCCCTTGTTACACTAAGAACAGCAAATGAACGATGCCGTGTAAGCACAGATGATTCTACCATAGAAATGGAATGATAACAGGTAACACGTGGCTTGAGAAGAATAGAGAAAGTGCACGAGAAGAAACATTTTTAAAACACATCCCTAATTTCCGAGTATCAAGACATGATCAGTGCTAAAAGTACGGCCATCCGTCAGCATCCTGTCACACAGAGAGTCTGGGGCTCATTTTAGGCAATGACGAACTGAAAGAAAGGCCGACATCCTTCCAACATTAATACATAACTCAGCAATCTAAGAGGAGGATATTACACTAATAGCATAAATGGATTATAATAAAAGACCATTCTGACATGTCAATACTTCTACTGGGTTGTATTAGAGGAATCAGAAATGGAGAAGGCCTTTTAATAAGGGCTGGCAGCTGCATTCCTGATTTCCTTTGCAGTGCAACCATCCACCAGCACCCACCAGCACCCACCAGCACCCACCAGCACCCACCAGTACCCAGCAGCACCACATCATGGAAGGAAATCAACTGTTTTGAGTTGTTTTGAGTTAAAAACTCTTTTTTTTTCTTCCTGTTGCTGAACTTCAGCATTATTATTATTAATATTATTATTATTATTATTATTATTATTGCCCAATCGGTTTGCATTGTTTCTAGCAAGTCCTCCTGTGTAAAGCAGTTCAGGGAGAGGAAGAGCTGCTTTATGTGCAGGGCTGGAAGGTTTCCAGCAGGTTGGCTGTTGATCCATTTTGGGCAAAGCCTGCTCCAGTGATTGCAACTTTCTTTATGAATTGGAGATTAAAAAGTTGGGGGAAGAGGTGCAGAGGGGAAATAAGAAGATGTGGTTTGGAGCTGATCACTTTGAGTTTTTGGATCGCTCTAAAATGGATCTGACCCTGAGTTGTATCTGAGTCTCCCAGGAAGAGAGGAAGACCGTTTTGCTTTGAGCTGAATGGGACCGAAGGGCTTTTCCCTATTCTTTTAATTAAAAGGGATTCCCATTTAAAATAAAATAAAACCAAACAGAGATGCCGGAGAAAAAGCCTCCTACAGAGAGGAAGAAAAAATAGAGGATGCATTAAAAATGGGAAGCAGACAGACGGTGCTCATTTGGGGGAAGGTTTTGACGAACTAATTTGTTTTTTCTTGTTCTCCAGCCAACCTGAGCAGGTGGGGGGAAGGGGAAGAATTGCCTTCTGGGCTGGGTGAGCAGTGTTACTGCCCTCTGGAAGATATTTCAAGGCAATGAAAAGAATTTCAGAGGAGAGGACATTCAAAGAGCAAGGATTGCTGTCTCCCTTCCCATGAATTGAACTCATCTTGTGGGTTCTGCCTGGTGCTGTGGGGTGGGGGATGCCCATATAGGGCTGGGAAAATGCAATACGAAGCAAGGTAGGGGCTGGAGGAGGTGGGACTGCTCTGAAGGTTGGAACCAGATACAGGTCCCTTCCAACCCAAGCTGTTCTATGATTCAATGTCTTCTTCCTTTGAGTCTTCTGAAGCAGTTTAACTCAGTGAAGTTTTTCCTGATGCCTGCTGATCAAATCAGTCATTGTGCCAAAGCTGTCAGACAGATCCATCAGCACAACCTCCTCCTGTCTGCCCATCCCCATCCTGGCTGCCCTGTGTTGCTTGGCCCAAAGTCCCCTCCTGCAGCCCCAGGACCCCTTCTGTCCTCTGCCCCTGCTGGGAATGAGACAACAGAGAGCACCCAGCCATGAGCCTTGAGTTCTCCTGACACATCCAACCTCCTTTTTCCCTTTTGCTTTTTTAACATCAGTGCTGTCCATCAGAGAGCTGCTCAGTGCCCCAAGGAGCTCATCCATCAGTGCTGCAAGCAAGGAGAGCCAAGGGAAGATGCTCCACCAGCATCAAGGAGAGGACTGCAGGGATTCCTCTGACCCTGAACAACCCTTTGCTGCAGCCACTTCCTTGTGAGCCAGGGGGACCCTGCCAGCAAGCTCTGAGCACCCTGGGCTTTGTACTGTAGCATCCTCAATGGTTGGCTTTGCACCGCAGTCCTGGCTGCACAGGGTATGCAGGTTCAAAAGGCAAGGAGACAAATTAACTGAGGACAATGTGTTGAGCCCCAGAATGAAAAGAGAACTTCTGATTCAGGATTTTCTTTCTCTGAAAGCCAAAGAAGCTCCCTCCATCCCCTTGCTGTTACAGTGAGGACAAGAGGTGAATGGCTCAACCCAGCCACAGCCCCTTGCCCTGTGCAGTGCCATATAGGCTCTGCCACGGCCCTACAAGCCACAGCACTGGGGATGCATGGGTCCAGGCTCGCTGCTCACTGACCCACACTCTGACACGGATTTCACTCCCTGTTTGAGAAATGAGAGCATAACCGATCCGAGCAACTTCAGGCGCATTAGTCCAGCCCCCAGAGTATACAGGGAACAAATTTGGAGGGAAGGAGTCATTAAAAACCCAGAGCTAAATAGGAAATGACACAGAATGCAGTGCAAGAGATGTCAGGCTCATCTCGCGTTAGGTGCCGGATGGAGGAAATGCTGCAGATCCCTTCTCTCCATGCTTCAGTAAGGTGGCGGATACAGTGCCTCGTGGGAAATATTAATGAGGACAGGGATTAATGGGGGAGCGGGGAGCACACGCCGAACTTGCTAAAGAGGAGCTGACAGCTCCATGCACCACGCGGCGGGGTCTGGCTTGCAGAAGATCAGTCCTGAGGACAATTGAGTAATTTGGTTTCTGACCTCAGCAGAAATATTAGGAATGCATCAGTGACAGCGCAGGGAAGCGCCGTCAGTGCAGAACAGGGAGGACTAATGCCTCTGATTGAGGCACTGGTGGGATTTTTCTGCGGTCCTTGGCTCTTCTGGTCTCCTCCTGAAGGCAAATTGAATAGGGAAAGGGCAGGAAAGGGCTCGGCTGCGTCCCTGGGCTGCTAAACGGAGGCTGAGAGCACAGCAGAGGGGGAGAGGGCTCCTAAGGTGAAGGGACTCGCTTTGCAACACTCAGTAGAAAATGGACAGTAGTATATTTGAGTTCTAAGTTAGGAGAAGTGAAGTTTAGGAGTTAAAGAAAAAGGAAAAAAGCCAAGGAGGGAACAAACTGGCGTCTCCAACCCCAACGTTCTCTTCCTTTTATTTGGGTTGCTATTCCTGCTGAGGAATTTATACACAGGAATTCATGTTTGGCTTTTTTCTTCTTAAGAAAAATAAACCTACCATATCCCAATAGCTTCCTGGTGCCGTGTAAAACATAAATAGATGGAGCTTTTGATGTTGGTGAGCTCAGCAGCAGTGTTTGCAGAGCTTTGAAGTGAGGTGGGAGCAGTTGGGATAGGAGGGGGTTTGAGTGCTACTGGCTCTTGGGCATCCAGTGCTGGGAGCAGGATGGGGGCTGTGGGTTCTGGGCAGGGAGATGGGGGTTGTCCTGGGAATGGGAATGTGCTCCTCTCAGGTCCTCTATCCCCATGGGATCGCTGTGATTGCTCAGTCTGCTTCCCAGACCTTCATGGTGACAGTTCCTAATGGAGAAGATTGAATGGAGGCTCATGTACCATGCACACATGGATGCTTGTGGGTATGGTTCACATTAGGGATACAGCTGGAGACCCAATAGCAAAAAGTAAGAGAGAAAAAAGCTGCAGAAGGGAAGGGAGGCAATGTCAGCCTCCAGCCCCAGGCTCTCCCTCTTGGCTTTGTGTTCCTTCTCCCACACCAGAGAGGGGATTTCCCATCTGCTTTCTATTCTTCTGGAGCACCATCCTTCTCCAGGCCAGCCAGAACCAGGTCCCCTCAGCACCAATATGGGGGACATTGGGTCTAGAGAAGCTGTGGGACTGCTCTTAAGGAGAGCTGAAGGGCTCTGTCCCCATCCCAAACCATCCCTGTCACCAAAAACTATGAGCCACCCAGTGGGGCCTGGCTCCTATGGAGCCACCATGGGTTGACCCAACAGCAAATTTGACACTGGGACCTCTTACAGAGCATGGCAGGATGGAGGTCTGGATGCTGTGAGCGATGCTGTGTTACATTGCTTGCACATGGGTGGGAAATGGCTCTTTGGGATCAATCAAACAGATGGGCAGGTGGTCCCACCTTCTCATAGGTGCTGCTGGGCAGGTGGCAACTATAAGAGCCTGAGCATGGGGCAGGAGGGCTTGGATGGTGTGGGGGTGGTTCTGCTCCTCCTGCACAGATAAGGAAAGGTTTGTAGGGTTGGCCTGGGGGCAGTTCTGCCTGGGTCCTATGGTGGTTCATGGACAATGCTGCAGGACATCAGAGGGGAGCCAGGCAGGGAGGGTCCCAGGGGCAGCTTAATGACTCCCAGCACCTGCTTCAACCCCTGCAGCTGGGTCACAGAGCAAACCTTTTGTTTGTGTGCAATCCACACATTTACATCAATGGTTTGCCACTTTCCTTCCTTTGGGTGGACCCATACCCTGTGTTTTTTAGGATATAGTTTCTTTGTGACTGAGTCCTACCCCAGTGGTTGGATACCTATGGTGTACTGTGGCAAAGTCTGTGGTGAGGATAAAGGCAATAATGTTATCACTTCCTACGTGATAGGTGAAGACTAATTGCCACCACGATTGAAGCTCCTTTTCAAACTCTGAGGTGTTATCTCAAATGAACTTGAAAAATTCACTGTGTGAGGTAAGGGGAAATTAATGCTTAGAAGCACAAACTCACCCATGGGCAATTCCAAAGTCAGATGGACCCGAAGCTGTCTGGGTGGGAGGGGGATGCACTGCAGTGCCCCAACCATCAGGGGACCAACAGCTGCTCGATGCCTTCTCTGTAGTCTGTTCTTGCAATGAAGCCCTAAAGTGATTGTAGATCATAGGAACATTATGCAAACTGCCATTTGCATAATCATTATGCAAATCGAGATGGATAACCAGCTTTAACCAGACTCAAGATGCTTTCAAGTGCCTTTCTCAGCCGGCTTGTTCATGAACTTCAATCACTTAAAGGAAGAAAAAAAAAAAAAATTACCAAAACCACTAACTTTCTTCTTCGTTTGGTTAAACACCTCGCTGGGTATGGAGGGAGAGAGGTGGCACAGACAGGCACTGCAGTGCCCATGGGGCCTGGTGAGGTCCCTGTGGGGTTTGATATCCATGCAGTGACATTTATTAGCCATGGGATTTCTCATTGCTCTGCATCATGGACCTTGCAGACCATGCCCACTGTGCACCAAGAGTCTTTGGGCAGCTCCTAACCAAGAGCTGCTGTGTGGTTTGGGGTATCACTATATGTCCCCAGGCAAAATAGATTGGGAAGAGAATGGGGTGACCCAGATAAGGTCTTTGGTCAAGCAGAGAGCATGTATCAGTCTTCTCTGGGAAGGTGTTGATGTTATGGTGGACATGGAGATGTCACATATAAATGCTGTTAGTGGCAGCCTGGAGGTGGCTCAGCATCTCCCAGTGTGCCTGGTGTGGTGATTGGGTGCCCTGCAGGAACTGGGGGGGCACCCTGAGAGCAGGACCCCAAGGATCTGGGGATGGGCTTTAAAATTTGGGGAACAAAATGGAGAACAGGTGAAAGCTTCTTAAGTGCTGTCAGATTTCACTAGCAAATGGGGCCAGTTGCTAAGTTACCTGTAATTTGTGGGGAGAGGGCTGAACCTGAGGAGCATTTCGTGCCTTGTAGAACAGCTCAGCCCACCTGAGCTGATGGTTTTCCCGTAGCACACAGACTGTGCCCACCACAGCCTGAGTGTTGGTGAACCCCTCCCTACAGACTGGGGAACACGAGAATCAGAAAACCCACAGCTGCCTAAAGTGGGAGCTGTGATTGGAGCGCACTGCCCAACGTGGAGATGGGTTTTCAGAATCCTCAGGAGTGCACAGATGTGGGGAGGAGGGAGAAAGCTAAGAAGGGTGTTAGGGAATGCTAAAGAAGGGATGTTACCTAAAAATATAGGTAGCGTTTGGAAGAAATCAAAGAAGCTAATGGACTATGAATGACCAGAAGGGTCAAAGACAATAAGAAAGCACTTAAATGCACGGGGGAATTTATTTCTGTGTCAAAAAAAAACGGCTGTGTTGTTAGAGACAGATGGTAAAACTGTAAATAGCAGAGTGGAAAAGGTAGAAACGCTCCATAGATATTCCAAATACAGAAGAAATGAGGCAGGAGGACACATTTAGCACCGTGGCTGGCACACAACCTGCTGTTGTAGGGTGGGTGGTGTGTGTTGGCTATGGGGCCCTTGGAGGCAGCTCCCCAAATTGAATGATATCAGTGTTACGGGTGCTGGGAAGCTGTGCAGGTGAAGCAGATATGGGTCTTTGTGGCAGGTTTGTGTCTATGGTGGGTGACATCTGAGTGGGTTATGACGACTGTGAGATTCTTGGCTCAGTATCACATGGCCTCTTGTTTCCTTCAGGTGCAGTGTGTGAATTAAATCTCCTTTGCTGTGTTAGTTTGAGAGATTCCATTATTAATGGAGGGATCAACTGGGATCTCCCATGGATTCCCTTTTTGGGAATGTCATTTAATATCTCAATGAGGAAATGATAAAATTGCCATGATGTGCTGGGCTGGCAGCAAGTATTGTGTGTGCATTTTTCTTTTTTAAGTTGAGAATAAGAAAAATAACTTAAAAAAAACCCTCTTGCAGCTCCCACACTGGAATGGCAACTTGCCGTGAATAATTTATCTTCCAATAATTAATTATTCAGCTCATTTCTTCATTAGTTGAAGAACCTGAACTCAATTAGGTGCTTACCTCCACAAAAAAAAAAAAAAAAAAGAAAAGAAAAAAAAACCCAACAACCTCAGAACTTTTTCTCATGAAGCAAATAAATAAAATATGAGCCTCCCAGTGACCCTTTGCATTGCATTCCCTGAAGGCATCTCCAAGCACTGCTTTCCTGCAGTGGTTTGGTTTGGTCATGGGCCTCTTTGGGCTGTGCACTCCCTTTCCAAAAAGCTGATTCCAGGCACCTGGGGAGTTTGGTTGACTTTTCTCAACCCAACATCCAGTGTTACCTTATTTCAACTGCCAGACTCATGCATGGGATCTGCAGCCCTTTTGTGTCTTTCAGATATCATTGAATTGTTCTTGGGCATCCTTGAGCCTTTGGATGTGGATTCTTTGGGCTGAGGCTTGCTCCTGGCCTCTGGATGTCCCACCAGGACAGCTCCCACCATGCCCACTAAACCACATCCCCTGCCAGAGTATGAGCTGAGGGAGAACTGAAATAGGTGAATTTCCTTGAAGAGCTGCCTTTCCATCAGTTCCTGGCAGTGATTGCTCTGCAGGAGCTGTCGAGCAGCCTGAGAGCATCCTCTATGTGTGGGATCTGACCAGCCATAACTCTGCACCAGAGAGCAGTGCCACAATGCAACTCATTGGGTGGAGTCATTTAGGGTAGAATCAGCAATCACAGATCCTGGCTCCCTTGGGGTGTGAGCAGCTCACTTCCCTGCTGAGGGCTGACTCTCCTGCATGGATTACAGATGAACACAATTCTCTCCTCCTCTCTGGTGCTCCACATTTATGTGGACATTTCAAGGGGCAGTGACCTCTCTGCCAAGCAATCCCGCACTGAAAGTCCCTGCTGGTGCTTCATAACTCCCAGAATCTTCAGCCATGTTGCCTCTGGCCTGGCTCT
Source organism: Phasianus colchicus (assembly GCF_987193195.1). Lineage (NCBI taxonomy): Eukaryota > Metazoa > Chordata > Aves > Galliformes > Phasianidae > Phasianus > Phasianus colchicus. The sequence continues at coordinate 5,500,558 of NC_143456.1, forward strand.
TTCTCTTCCTCATTCCACATCAGCCCAGGCTCTGGGGTCAATCCTTTTTTTCCATTTGTTCCAGCATCCCTCAGCTTGAGGTGCCCATCCTATGGGCTGTGCAGTCCATCATTGCTACTTACTCTGAAGACATCTCACTAATTCACTGCAGTTAGAGCCTGCAGTGCCATGTCCCCTCCTGCAGTTGCTCCCAGACCTTCCACATCAAGCTGTCCTGGTCCCTGCATGCCCACCCAGCACAGTGGATGGGATGGCTGAAGTTTGAGCCACCTCTTCTGACACTCTCTGAGACTCCAGACCCACGACTCCCTGCTGCCATTGGGATTTCAGCCTGCTCCAGTGATTCAGAAGCTTGCTGATGTGTTATGGCCGCATCCATCCCCAGTCCTCCAGCACGTAACCCTGCCTTCCCTCCCACTGCCTGTGATGGCGGTGCCTCTCTTTTTCTCTTCCCATTCCACCTCTGAGATGGTTTTGCTTGAGCCTGTTTTGTCAGCTCTGCATTTCTCTGCGTTTCTGCTGACCCTAGTGAGAGTTATGCATGCTTTATCGCATCCTTTCTTATTTATCTGCATTCTTTTGCTTTGTACCAGAGCCAAAAAGACCTCAACACGGTGTTGCTGAGCTCTCCAGCTGCATGCACTGTGCCTCTGTGCACATTTATGCAAAATTACTTCGTCCTACTTTGGGCTATACCACAGCTGTCACCTCACTTGGCATGATGTAACCCACCCCAATGGCAAAGCCTTTGCTGGGGGCTACAGGTGGCTCTGTGCATGCATCCCTATCTTGTGGCCATATCTTTATTTCCATCACACGCACGTTGGCAGGTTGTAATGAGGGCTTTTATCTGATCGCCTGGCAATCTCAGGCACTCTGATTCTTCTGGCTGCTTTTTGCAAATGCTGACTTCTCCCTTAGTGCTGCTGCTTTTTGCATTTCATCTGGTTGAGATTAGGCTGTGTGCTGAAGAATGTGCACCTTGCCTTCATTATCAGCTGTAATGGGGTTGCTCACTGCTTGCTTCCTCCAGAAGGAAGTTGGTCCATCTCTCCACATCCCAAGGGCTGGCAGTGCACATGAGATGAAGTGTGCTTTTGCTCATCAGGCTCTTGCTGTCCAGGGTGAAAGCAGAGCCTGAAGCATCACAGGATTGTTTTAGGGGGCTGTTGAAGCTGTTACCTGGTCATGAATTGAAGCCAACTCCTCCAACAGAGCACGGGAGGGATGCACCCAGGGATGCTGCAGATGCAGAGATGCTGCATGGAGTCTCTTTACCCACCTTTTCCCAAGGGCTGGGATGCTGTCTCACTATCCCATCACAGGTCCAGCACCAAAACCCCTCCAGGACTGCAGTGCTGGGGGTCAGCAGTGTGGTCCAGCTGGGTGTTGGTTGCCAGGCAACCCATCTCCCACTGCTGGGTTTCCATGGTGATGGAGATGTGTGTTGAGGGAGGAGGCTGGAGCCAAGCAGATGCTGATTTTGGGCAGAGGTGCAGCTTTGTGAAAAGCTTCATGTGAGCCTATGGGCACAGGGGTGCCATGGAGCAGGAGCTCTACTCCAAATGTAGGAGCTTGCTGTTCTATGGCATAGGGAGCATAGGGGGTGTACGTGGGTGGATTACGAGTGAGTGACCTTGGCAGCCATCTGACCTGAGTAAAGGGCACTCAAAGAAGTCAGCTTGAAAGCTCAGTGCTTAATTGGGTGCTTCTCGATGTGCAGCAGGGATTAATGATCCTTATGGGTCCCTTCCAACTCAGGTTATTCTATGATTGTAAGGCAGCAGTAAGAAGAACACGAGTCTGCAGGGCAGCCCTGTATCTGCCCTCTGCCCTCTCTGTGCAGAGCAGATTGCTCAGGCTCTCATCCAGGTACTTAGGACATCTTTGGCTGCTCTGCAGACGGTTTTCTCAGCCCACAGAATCAATTTGGTGCAGAGATCGTGGTGATGTGGCTCCATAGGAATCCACTTAGAGCAGGCAAAGGGAAATTTGAGGTTCCAGACAGGCTGTGAGGATCAGAGCAGGCAGGAAAGGGAATTCATGCCCTGTGCCAGGAGTGCTCAGCTCTTTCTGAACAGTCTCTGCTCTTTCTGGTCCAGGAAACGCTGTGTTTCCCCTCCTAATCCAATTAGGATCATCACAGCAGCTTGACAGGCAGCTCAGAGCACATGTGCCAGGGGAACAGAGCGACCTGGGGTCACAGCCAGCAGTTCTCTGCCATGCTTCCCCAACCCAAACCCTGCCAGCCCCTTTCCTGCAGCCCATCTTCTCACTTTTACAACAAAAAGAAACAGACCAAACATGATCTGTTTTCTGGGGGGGGTTGCATGCAGAACACCTGTGGACAAGACTTCACTATTAAATAGTGTCTGTTCCTTCTCCACCCAGAAGAGGCCCGGGACGTTGTACAGCAGATGCCACTTTGGGATTTCTTCAGCAGGTGGCAGCTGCTGGCCACGAGCCTGTAGAGGAGAACAGGCCACCAACTTCAGTCCTCTACCATCACATCCAGTATCTCCTGCCCCTTCCTGGGCAAAGCCTTTGCAATCACAGCACCCATCATGGGAGCAGTTGGACATTTCAGGTTGGATTTGAGGAATAATTTCTTCTCAGAAAGAGTGGTGATGCAGTGGCACAGCTGCACAGGGAAGTGGGGGAGTCCCCATCCCTGGAGGTGTTCCATACCGTGGAGATGTGGCACTGAGGGACGTGTGCATGGTGAGGTGGGCTGGGGTTGGACCTGAGGATCTTTGAGATCTTTTGCAGTCTTATTGATTCTAACGTTCTGTGATTTCCTTTAGCAGTCATCACAGCCAGCTTCTGCCCATTTGTCCTCGTGCCAGCTGTCTTCTGGCTTCAGCAGCTCTTCTCTCTTCTGTGTATTTAGTTCCCAGTGTATTTATAGCTGAGAGCAACGTTCCCTACTGGGTTCTGCTGTGCTAGCTGGGCTCCTTCCTCATGGTCTCACTTGCAAACACAGGCGGTCGGATCCCAAGTTGTCCCCTCCAACCACAGCATTATCCTTGCCTCACACATGGGTCATGCTTCTCCCCCCTGTGCATGCAGAGTCCCATTCACAGCCATATGGCACTGCTGTTTCATGGTCCTGCCCTTCATCAGCCCAGCCCTTTTTATGAGGGACTGGCAGAAATGCAGGGAATGTTGGCAGTCCATGTGCATGGCCTTACTGCCATTACACCACAGTTTCATAGCACTTGTAGGGTACTCAAGTCCTGCAGTGCAATATCCTCGCTTCCTATTTTGCAACCAATCTCATCTGAATTTTCCTCTGGGGGACAAGGGCTGTTAGAAGTGCTCAACAGGCTCGGTCTCACTGTATGCCTCAGGCAGATGAAGAGAATTTCATTTTAATGATCAAATAAAAGCAGCTTTCTCTGCAGAGGCGATGGTCCTCTGGTGCTGCAGTGGTCGTAGGGGTGGTTCCCATCTGTAGATGTTCTGAAGCCTTCTTTTGAGATGTGGGTCTGACACGGAGCTGCTGAAGCTTCTCATCTTCCTGCCTCCATCTCTGCTGTTTTAGCCCATGCAGAGTTTCTTCTATTCCTGCAGCCTCCATCTCCAGGTCCTTTTGCTCTGGGTGGGTGAGAGCAGGTGATCCTGCAGACGAAGGGGTTGTGGTAATCCACCCAGTCTGCTGAGATCTCCTCTGTTAAATCCTTGTGCTGCTATTTACTTACTTTCAATTAGCTCCTCCATCCAAGTCTGCTGTGAAATCTCACCCTCTACAAGATCAGATTAATGGGCTTGTAACCCGTATTTAAATACAGCCCCCACATGTGCTGTGCTCCAAACCAATAATACTTTGTCTTGATGTAATAAAAACAATAGCTGGCAGAAATGCTCTCCCTTGTGCCTGTTCTTCCCCACTCTGGGGAACAGCTGCTCCCATTGCTCTCGCCTGTGTGGCATTTACCTCCATGGCAAACCCCCATTTGCTTCAAAGCTGAGGTGAAGCATTGCCCCCAGCTATGCTCTAATCCTTTCCCTGATCTCAAACAAAGAGAGGAAGAACAAGTGGTTGGGCTGGAGAGCTTCTGGGCTCTCTATCCAGCTTTTTGCAGGCTCCGACTCTGTGAGACTTTGTGCAGTTTCCACTTTGTCAAAAACTCTGTGGCTCCCATGACCCTGATTCTGGGACTTCTCCCTTCCAATCTGTGCAGGGTCTCTGCATCCTCCCAACGCCTCTCTGAGTGACTGCTCAGCCCATTACTGCTCCTCTGCCAGCTTTTATTTTTAGCCCCCTTTCCCTCTGCTCAGGATTTCTTGCAGCTCTAACACCTCTTGACTGCATGCAGTTCCACATGTCCTGTATATTCGGATCCATGACCTCTCTCCAGCTGACCTCACTAAGCCCTTCCTTTTGTTTCCTGATGTGTGTTTCACTTCAGACCCAGCTGCTGGAATTGCAGGCTTATTTCACACGTTCATTCACTTAACCACAAGTTGATTTAGGTTGGAGTACTCCATTCAAGGCTGACTTCTGCAATCAGACTTTCCACAATATCTCTGTATCTTACAAAATTAAGTCTAAACTAAAAGGGGGGCTGTAAGAAAGAAGGGGATGGGCTCTTTAGGAGGGTCTGTTGTGGTAGAACAAGGAGGAAAGCTTCAAACTGACAGAAGGGAGATGTAGGCCAGATGTAAGGAAGAAGTTACTTCCAATAAGGGCAGTGAGGTGCTGGACAGGGGGGGTTGTGCCCATCCCTGCAGACCCCCAGGGTCTGGCTGGAGGGCTGTGAGCACTGATGGACCTGTTGGTGTCCCAGTGCACTGCAGGGAGTGGGACCAGATGGCCTTTGGAGCTCCCTTCCAACTGAAATGCTTCTATGATTCAATGTGTTGGTAATTCAGTTTAGCCAGCTTTCACATCCAACTTTATCTGGTCTACAGATGCAAGCAGCACTTGCTTAGTGGACTCTCCAGATTTATGACTACATGTGAGAAGCATCCTACAAAGGATTATAGCCCCATCTCCCAGTCAGGGGGTTCAGTCCATGAAGAAGTTGCAGCCCCATGTTTGCCCCAGGAATTGCTGCTGATGTTTTATTATTTCCTGACACAACCTTTCTTCCTCCAAAGGAAGTGCTGAAATAATGCAGCACAGCTTGGTGAGCTCCTCCAGCAGCTCTTGCTCTCACTGGGCCTTGGCAGCAGGATCGGTTTGACCTCCTGGGTCAGAGTGACATGATAGAAATGGTCGAAAGAGCAAAATCAAGCCGGGAAGATTTTCAAGAAGGCTAGGAAGGAAATCTCCCTGTGCTCAGCCTCTGGTTTCTTATGAGATAAAGCTGAATTTTCAGCCACTCGGGGCAAAATGTAATTTTCTGGTTGGCTTTGCTCACACCCACCTGGCTGCTCTTTTCACCCTTCTTGCTCTCAGAGGTGCCCCTGGGCTCCAGCTGCCATCCCAGCCCTTTGGAGGGTGAGACCTGACCCTGCCCACATCCCACCGTGCATCTGAGCCCCCTGGGACCCTCCTGGCCCCACACACCACAGGATGCGCTCTGCTGGGTGGGAAGGAGAGGTGATGGAATCGTGGCAAATGGGAGCTGACTGCCCAATAATTGTGGACAACAAGGCTTTTCAGCAGGGCCATAAATCAATTGGAGATGGAGATGCAGTGGGTGGTGGTATTGATTTATTTTTTCCCCACGTTTGCTGCCCTGCAGAGTGGAAAGGCTCCAGCTTAACCGTTTCTTAAGACTTGCCTACCTCTCGGGTGTCTCAGCTCTTCAAGGAGGGTCCTCATGTGATATCTATGTGGTGCTTAGGCATCCAGAGGCTCCCACATATTGACCCCAGCTCATGCTCTGAGCCCTCCAGTGACAGCAACAGTGTTGTGGTCTTCTGGCTCGTGAAGGCAGCGTTATCCACGTGGGGATTTCATTTTAGTAACAGCTTTCTTTCCAGGATGAAAAGCTCTGCCATTAGAGCTGGTTGTATTTTTTTTTCCCATTCCCTTTTGTTCAAGGCTGCACAGAACACTTTGGAATTCATAAACTGGTAATTTATTGAACAAGTCTTTGGAGAAGGGAAGTAATGAGAACTGCCATATAAATTACAGCAAGGTTTGGGATCCTATTGCCAGCTGCCCAGCGGGATCTGACGGAGCCAGCACTGACATCAAGCTCCTGGCTGAGGAGCACAGAGCTGTGCCAGGTGACACCAGGGCTGGGAGCATGAGGCTGGGGGAACACGGCCCTCCTTAGGGGGCACTGCCCATGGCTTTGCACACAGGGCTGCCCAGAGGCCATTGGGTTTTTGTCACCTGGATTTATAGCTAATGGAAATTCCATTGTAATTCCTCCAGCTCAGCATGCTCTGTGGCCAGAATCACAGAATCACAGAATGACCTGGGTTGGAGGGGACCTCAAGGATCATGTAGTTCCAACCCCCCTGCCTAGCAGGGCCACCAAACATACACCTTTACTAGATCAGGTTGCCCAGAGCCTCGTCCAACCTGGTCTTGAACACCTCCAAGGACGGGGCATCCACAACATCCCTGGGCAGCCTGTTCCAGGACCTAACCACCCTCCTAGTAAAAAACTTCCCCCTAACATCCAACCTAAATCTTCCCTCTTTTAACTTAAAACCATTTCCCCGTGTCCTGCTATTATCAGCCCTTATGAAGAGTTTACTCCCCTCCTGGGAGTAAGTTCCCTTCAGATATTGAAAGGCTGCAATGAGGTCGCCCCGCAACCTTCTCTTCTCCAGGCTGAACAAACCCAACTCCCTCAGCCTGTCCTCATAGGGGAGGTGCTCCAGCCCCCTGATCATCTTCGTGGCCCTCCTCTGGACCCCCTCCAAAATCTCCATGTCTTTTTTGTACTGAGGGCTCCACACCTGAACACAGTACTCCAGATGGGGCCTCACAAGAGCAGAGTAGAGAGGGACAATCACCTCCCTATCCCTGCTGACCACCCCTCTCCTGATGGAGCCCAGGATCCCATTTGCTTTCCGGGCTGCCAGAGCGCACTGCTGGCTCATGTTAAGTTTCTCATCTATCAGGACCCCTAGGTCTTTCTCTGCCGAGCTGCTCTCAAGGACAACTCCCCCCAGCCTGTACAGGTGCCTGGGGTTCTTCCGGCCCAAGTGCAAAACCTTGCACTTTGCCTTATTGAACCTCATTAGGTTCACCCGAGCCCAGCTTTCCAGCCTGTCAAGGTCCCTCTGAATGGCCTCCATTCCCTCCACCGTATCGACTGCACCACTCAGCTTGGTGTCATCAGCAAACTTGCTGAGGGTGCACTCCATTCCCTCATCGATGTCATTATAAAGATGTTAAAGAGCACCGGTCCCAAGACAGACCCTTGAGGGACACCGCTCGTTACCGGCCTCCACCTGGACATAGAGCCATTGACCACCACCCTCTGTCTGCGGCCTTTCAACCAATTGCTTATCCATCTAGTTGTCCACCCGTCAAATCCACTTCCCTCCAGTTTGGAGATGAGGATGTGATGGGGGACCATGTCAAAGGCCTTGCTCAGGTCCAGGTAAATGACATCACCCATGACTTGATGGCACCTGCCAGAAGGTAAGTGTGGGGTCACTGGGGTTATCCTCCTGCCGTGCTGAGGCAGAAGTCTGTTTTCTGGATCGTGTGAACCAAAGTGGCATTGCAAGACCTTATAGATAGGCCTTTGACCCCAGGGCTGTTGCAGGTGGTCGACACGACCCAACGTGCATCTTCTACATGTTGTAGGATCACAGAATGCTGAGGGTGGAAGGGACCTTAAAGACCATCCGGGCCCAGACCCACTGCTGTGGTTGGATATTATGAAAAATTTCTTGTCTGAAAGTGCAGCGAAGCAGTGGCACAGCTTCCACAGGGTGGGGGGAGGGTCACCATCCCTGGAGGTGTTCTGGAACCTTGGAGATGTGGCAATGAGGGATGTGGTCAATAGGCATGATGGCTTGGGCTGGGATTGGACTTCAGGATCTGAGAGGTCTTTTCCAACCCTAATGATTCTGTGGCCCTATAATGTGGAATGCCCTCAGTCCCAGGGAGGATTTGGCAAGGTCTTGATTGGGGACAAGGTTTGGGGTTGAGCCCAAATGGCCACAGGAAGACATGTCCTACCCTGGGTCCTTGCAGAGCCATCTGGGTTTAGGAGCAACGTGTCACTGATCCCAGGAAGGCAGGGAGGCTCGAGATGTGTACCTGAGCTGCATAAGTAAATGAATTAATGAATGGATTAAATGTAAATTGTGGTGGCTTTAAAATGAAAGTCATAGTTTCCAAAAGTGCTTTTAACCGCTACTTATTCCTGCAGCAATATAACTGCCAGCAAGAGCTTAATTCATTATCACCAGAACAAAATGAAGACCCCGTAAATCTGAAGTCCAATTTAATTTCCCCAGGAAGAGATTTTTTCATCCTTCCCCTCTCCTTCCCTCCCTTCTGCTCCCTGCCCAATGAAGGGCAATTTCACAGAATTTCCCCAGCTCTGAACTGCTTTGCACTTCCTGTGAGTAGGGGTTGCTTGACATCCCCACTTGTGAAGCTTTGGTGGCGTTTGGGGGCAAAATCATCCATGTTGGGTGACATGCTGAGGAGAGGTGATGGCTTTTTGGGGATTGCATGGGGAAGGCAAAGGGATGGAGAGGCCGTGGGCTGAGCAGCTGCTGAATTTGCTGCTGAACCTCTCCCTGATGGGTCCCACCTACAGCCAAATTCCCATCCACAAATGCTCTGTTAGATAACTGTGCACATGTGTGCCTGTTTCCATAGCTGGAGGAAACCATGAATAGCGTGTTTCTGCCCTAAATCATAGAATTGATAGGGTTGGAAAAGACCTCTCAGATCCCCAAGTCCAACCTCAACCCATTCCACCATGCCCACTGACCACACATCCCTCAGTGCCACCTCTCCACAATTCTGGAACACCTCCAGGGACTGTGACCCCCCCCAACTCCCTGTGCAGCCAATGCTGCTGCAACACCACTTTTTCAGAGAGTAAATATCTCCAAATATCCCAAAAATGTGAGACAGAGGGGGAGCAAATAGGAGAAATAGGGGCAAATAGGGAAATAGGGCTGATGCAGTGGGAAGAGCGCAGGGACAGCTCTGGCATCCACGAAGGCTGTGTTTATACTCCTCACATTTTCCCATCTCCTTTTTTTTTGTTGCAGATTTTTATTTTTTTTTTTAAGGGAGTATTTTTAGCATCCAGGAAAGAGAGCAGCGCGCCGCTTTGCTGGGTGCAGGGCGAGCAGAGCAGATGGCATTTGAGCTTCCCCCGCTGCACTCCCTGCACAGACACCTCCATCCTGAGCCACTCCAGGGTGGCCGCTCTTCCTCCTCCTCCTCCTCCTCCTCCTCCTCCTTCTCACTGATGCCCTCAGCTCCAGGGATGCTCCAGCGCTTCGCTGAGGCTGGCATGTGGCAATGCAGAATAAAGCAGCAAAAGCATGAATGAATCAGGGAATGATGGTTACATCCGCTGGTGTCTGCCAAGCTCTCTGTTATGGATATTGGTGTCTCCAGGGTTTTGGCAGCTCTCTTGGGATAAAGGTCCCAACCGGAGCTGCTGGGGGGCCCACATCTGGGTGTGAAAGGGAAGGGGATTGGGCCATCACAGCTCTGCCTGGGCACGGCCCCGACATGGCCCTCCTCTATTCCTCCCTGTGAAATATTTAAGTATAATTAAATCATGTAATTTCAGCTTTTATACTGTGGTAAAATATTCATTTTCAGGTTGAGGCTGCATCCATCAAAAATTAAGGGATAAGGGTAAAACTTGACATATAGTGTTTTTTTGCCCTTTAGGGCACTGGGTGCAGAATTCAGCACTGTGTGCTCCATGCAGAACATCCCTTGGTTGGGGCTTGGGCTCCTTCTGGGGGCAGGTAGAGGATCCTGCATTCCTACTGCTTTCACCTGGCACACATCACTGCTTCCAGTGACCATGGCCAGCAGCCGGCCATGGAATGGAGAGGGAAAAGCAATGGCTGCAGATAGAAGGGCTGAACCTGAAACAATTAATGCCTCCAAGATGGGCTTAATGGATTGTCTGAGATTTGGGGCTGTGAAGTACAATTGAGAGCAAAGTGTTTGAGTATTGTTATAATTGTTAACAGGCTCCTTCTGAAGCCCCGTGCGAAGAAATGGATAGACTTCAGCCATCAATAATATCGCTGGAGGAGAAAATTGAAGGGATATCTGCCCAATTAAATAACCTACAGGGCTGGAATTGAGAATCAATGTGGCATGAACGATGAGGTATGGAGTACAGAAGCTGAACACTAAATCCACTGGAGCCTCTGATTTAACAAGGAGAAGGATGGAGAAGAGCATTGCAGTGGGAGAGGAGCACTGCCATGGGAGAGGAGGCACTGGCACAGGCTGCTCAGGGATGTGGTGGATCTCCGTCCTTGGAGGCATTCAAAGTCAGGCTGGACCTGACTCTGAGCACCCAACAGAGCTGTGGGTGTCCCTGTTTCTTGCAAAGGAGTGGAACCAGTTGGCCTTTAACAGTCTCTTCCAACTCAATGATTCTATGATTCTATGAATGGGAGAGAAGTGATGCAATGGGAGAGGAGCAGTGCAGTGGCAAAGGAGAAACACAACGGGAGAGGAGCAATGCAGTGCCAGAGGAGCAACACATTGGCAGGTTTCCTGGCTGCAAGAGGTGGGAGGTAGGAGAATGCTTTGGCATCGCTATATACGGATATGCAGGGATGCAGCCAAGCTACAGGATCTTGTTGCATGCACCCGTGCTGGCAGATGGACCTGCAGATGGGCACGTGTGGGACAGGCAGGGCTGGCAGTGCAGGAGACATGGGGACATGTAGCATCCATATCCCTGGGCAGGATGAGGAGCTGCCTCATCCTGGGGACAGCAGTGGGGGCTGCTGGGAGACTGGGATGCTGTTTTCTGGATTTATTCCTCCAGCTGGTCCAGGGGTGAAGGAGCACCAGCAACATGTGGCTCATGTCAGGGGGAAATTCTTTATGGAGAGAGTGGTGAGGTGCTGGAACAGCTGCCCAGAGAGGCTGTGGATGCCCCGTCCCTGGAGGTGTTCAAGGCCAGATTGGATGGGGCCCTGGGCAGCCTGGTCTAGCATTAGGTGGAATGGTTGGTGGCCCTGCGTGTGGCAGGGGGTTGGAGATTCATGATCCTTGAGGTCCCTTCCAACCCTGGCAATTCTGTGATTCTGTGATTCCTGTCCCTCCCGCACTGCGCTGGCCTCATGGGATGCACAGTGGGGGCACAGCTTGGCATGGGCCCTGCTGCTTTAATATTTTTTTTAAAGAGAAATTAATTTTGTTTTTGCCTAAGTACCTGTCACTTTAAATTAACGTCTGTGATAGTGAAAATGACGAAGAAGCCAGGTCATTAGGCAAATTTTAATTAGAGGCTCAGATGGCCTTTGCTAATAAGATGCTACATTCCTTTCCTGGCACTCTCGCTTTCAGTCCATGGGGCCTTTCCCAGCCCGCCCAGACCCAGGGCTGGGGTTGGAGTTTCTCTTCCTCTCAGCACCACGTGGGCTGCTGGCATCACTGGTCCCCATCCCCAGTGCCTCATGCATCACCTCTATGGGGCTGCAGGACCTTGGGTTCAGAGCAGTGCTGGCGATCAGCCCTTAGTGGGGGCTACAGTATGGGACCCCATCTACCTGAAACCCCAAAGGATTGATATATTGAGCCCACACTCTGCCTTGGGAGCTTTTGCCAATACCTGGGAGGGGTTAACAAGGGTGATGTCTTATGGAAGATGTTTTATTAAGGCTTTTTCTTAAAGCTGCTCCCCCCTATGCACTCCTTCCCATATCCAATTTCGCTTTGTAAAAGGGCAAGAAATTACCAAACGAACAAAGTCCCCACTTCTCCTATTTGAATAGATATGTTCAATAAACCAGCGAGGGCATCCCTGGGTTGGGGTCAGTCCCAAGCACAGCATTGCAGGGCTTGGGAGATTCATCCCACAGTGAGGGGAGAGCACATCAGCACATCTGGAAGCACAGGGAAAGAGCTGGAGGGAGCAGGATGGAGATGGGCTGTGATGGGCTCCCAGCTCCTCTCCTCATGCCACCGAGCCCTGCAGGTACACATGTTTCTGTGCCGGGTAATTTCACAAGTGAGCTCCATCCATTAAGCTGCTGGCTCCACTCACTCCACCCGGTGCAAAGGAGCTGACAAATGGTGCTCTGACCTACTTTGTGTTTTTTTTCTCTCCCCATCAATGCAATGAGGCCGCAGCCGGGCAGGGGAATAACGGTGACGGGAGCTGATCCAGGATGAAAGTGAGAAAAATCAGCCAGAAAAGCTTCCTGCAGTGAGAGCAGCCCTGCCTTGACCGTGTTGACCTGGGCTCACAGCACTGGGCCTTCCCTGTAGATTCACACACAGCTCAGAAATTCTCTGAGAGAATATTTTTATTGACGGGAAAAAGTGTTTTCTGAAAATGGAAACTTCCTGCAAGTGTTGCTTTCAATCAGATTTTCTTGGTGAAGGGAAAGGGAAAATAAGTCACGGAGCATTTTGGTAAAGTGGAAATATCTCTGATTCCACAAATCTGGAAGGGAAATCTTTGACGTTTCACCTCCAGCTGATTTTTGTGCTGTTTGTTTGCTCCCCATCTGATCAGCCAGCTCCAAGCATTGGTCTCACTACCAGAAGGATGTCTTTGGGCTTCTCCATGCCTTCCCTTCTCTTCCTTCTCTTGTGCTCTGGGACATCAGCACCTCCTTTACCCTTTCTCCCCATATCCACCTCACTTCCCAATCCCCTCTTGCCCAGTGGGAGCCCCATGGAGGCACCAAACCCTGTCATGGGCCATGTGCAACCCAGTGGTGGTGGGCATCACAACAAGGAAAGGAGATTGATAAAGGAGATTATTCAAAAGAAGTAGTGGTCCTTTTTTTCCCCCTTGCTCCTTATCTTGTGCAAATTACCCTATTATTCTGCTCCCTTAGGATGCCTGATTGTCCTTATTTCTTCTTTTGAGCTAAAGTCATCCATGCATTAAATTAGTTCTCTGCCTAGAAATAGCTTGATTACTTTCTCCAAGCTGCAGCTAACGTGAGGTTCTCAGAGAGTTGCAAGAATAAAAATGGGGCAAAAAAGGAAGGAAATGGGGGTGGAAGGAGGAGACCAGCTGGGCTGCAGCTGCCCTGGTCTGGCAGAAAAACACTTGGTCTGGAACACGAGGCCAGGAGGTGTCACCATGGGGACATGGGGCACTGCTGGGGGGTGGCTGTGCCACCTGTCCCTTGTCACATTTTGTGTGTGATGAGGTTCCCCCCATCTTGTGTTATTTCTTCTCTGTTGTTCTGTTTTATTCTGTCTGAAGTGAAGGATGGGATGCCTTGTGCCATCTTTGGGGATGGGTCAACCATGAGACAAACCCTAGGGAGCCCCAGCATCCCTCAAGGTCCTGGATTTGTATCGTTTCTACACACTGGCTCCCAAGTGGGATCACTGCCAAAGACCAATGGTGTGTTTCCCCATTTCTGTAATGAAACCTCTCATTTTGCTGTAGTGATGCAACAGGAGCAGGCGTACTTCCCAGCTGGGATCAGCTCTGCATCCCATGGTGAAAGACCACAGAAGGTGATCCCCAAGCTCCTCTCCTCATCCCTTCTCCCCGCCCCAAAAACCACAGTAAACTGTCCCATAAACCCCAGCTCTCCTTCTAGTCTGTAATCAGCAGAAATGCAAAATTTCAGCCCTGCTCCCCTCTGAGCTCAGCATCCCTGGGTTCCCTGCTGGTGCCAACAGCATCTCCCACCTACACACCCTGACCCCCTCTTATCTTTTCCCCTCTCCATTTTCCTTCTCTTCTCCTCCTCACTTTCTGTGGAGCTTTTCCAGGAAGGCAGCAGGAGCTGAGATGATGTGCTGAGAGGGGCTGTGAATCTCAGATAATGGCCCTGGAAAATGCCCTGTGCTCTTTCATGCTCATTTCTTTGTGTATTCTTGACATGGGACTGAACTCCGTGCTAGGTTTTGAGGTTTTTGAGGTTTTTTTCCTCAATTCCTCTGACTGTTGGGCAGGTGTCTGCTCCAAGCTGTTTGCAAGAGCTGGTGCCAGCACATCAGCTGCTAATTCAGGCCAATTATCCCTCCTTCCAGCTGCGCTTTGCCATGTCCGGTACAGCACTGCATGTGCAGACATGGGCCTTCCTTTATTCTCCCAAATCCCTGCTGCCCCCTTCACTTCTACCAACAGCTGAAAGTGATTTAGGAAGTGTTAATAAAGCTGCAATGAAGGCATTTAGCTGTCATCCTCTCCCAAAATTGGTGTTGCATCCTATCGATGCTTCCCCTCAATGCAGACCCAGTGCTCCCAGAGGCTCAGAGGCTGGATGCCTCCTGCGTGCAGGAATAATTTGTACATCCCAGAGCCTAGGCTGCCTGCCCAGCCCAGCCACCATCCAAGAAATCAGTTCCCATTCAGCACCATGGCCTCCCGTCCCACTCCCACAAACAATGACAAATGGAATGAATTGGACAGAGCAGCGAGCATCGGCAGGAGGAGTAATTGGCCATTTACCAGATGAGCTGGGACATGCTTTTTCCTGCACCTCCTTCCCAGTGCTGGGTGGCAGAGAGAAGATCCCTGCTGCAGAGGGATCGATCCTGCTGGAAGTGATGCTCAGTGACCCCCAAGGCAGGCACAACTGCTGGAACTGGGCTGAAGATAACTGTAGTGTAGCAGTGCTGGGCTCCAGTGCTGGCTTATCATTGCTTTAGGAGGGACCAACAGCTTGCAGCATGGCCAGTGAGCACAGTGGGGAAGTTTTGATGGTTGGACTAGATGATCTTAGAGGTCTTTTCCAACCGTAATGATTCTGTGATATTATCATCAAATGATAGAGGTGCTGAAGAGTTCCTTATGAAGATGAGGAGGATGAACCTCCCAAAACAGGCGTGGAAAATGGTGCCAGCCCAGCAGGCTCCAACTGATGGAAGTGAGAAAATCTGCTTCAGAAAATCCCTGTCCATGTGAGAGGTGGAATGATGTGTGCATCACTACAGCTTTCCTCTTTTCTTCATTTAATTAAAAAGAAAATGTCTCCCTCCAAAGTCATTAATTACTAATGACACAATTAGAGCCAATAAAGAAGGAGAGGAAGAATAGGATAAAAACGGAAAGAAAAATAAAACCAAACCATAACCAAAACCAAAAAAACCCTCTGGCACTTCAAGCCATTTGAAGCTGAAGAGAAATTAAGGAAATAATTACTTGATTTAAACTTTATTCTCATTCCTGTTGTGCTGTGCAAGATAGGCTATGTGTGATGGAAACCCCCGTCAGAGGAAGGAGATGCATCTCATTCATTTAACCTGGTTTTCCTGCTCAAGGGATGACCCTGAGGCAGAGTCTCACCTTGGGGTCCTTCTCTGCACTGTGCTGAGGGTCCTGTGCCCCACAGTTTCTTGGTTCTGGACGAGAGTCCAACACTGTAATCCCCCATGGTCACATTTTCCACATTTATATGGCCAGCACCAACTTTATCTGCAGCCTGAGCCTTTCTTCCTCCCCAGCCATGCCACCCCATGGACATCACAGCACTGTCCCCTTCTTGTCCCATGCTGGTGGCCTATGGGGATAAGCAGGGACAAGTCCCGGTGTGTGAATTTAAAGCTCCCCGCTTAAAAGGATGGCTTAAATTGCTCGAAGGCTCCCTATGAAAAATAGATTAAGGGTGTGGGAAGAGGGAAGCCCGGCAGAGCTGCTGGCTGCCTGCTGAGTGCTTATTATTTCTGCCAGCTGGGTGTATTTGCTCAGTAATCTCGGATTGAAGTGGTTTTATGGGAGGGGAGGGAGCAGCTCCAGGCGCTCCCCAAGGGGTCAGGATTAGGCTGGGAGGGAGGCTCAGCCTCCCCTGTGCTGCTGGAAGCCAGAGGGACCTAAGGTAGGGGTTTGGCACGGGGACAGCTGCAGAAGGTGGCTTTGGGATCTGCGGTCCAGCTCTCCATCCTGAGCATCCCTTGTGGTTGGGTCTGCCTGAGGCAGCTGTGTGGGATGGGAATGGGAATGGCTGGCTGGACTCTGAGACATATGGGCTGTTTTTTTGGTGATTCTATGGAGCCAGGACTCGATGATCCTTATAGGTCCCTTCCAATGTGGGATATTCTATGGCTGCTCTGGTTCCTTCTAAGGATGTTAGGAATCTGCTGCAGTGCTGCATCTCTCTGTGTTCGCTGTGCAACGTGACCCTCTGATGGCAAATCTGAAACAGTCTGCATTTGTCATGGAGATCCTAAGGTCTTAAAGGCCAACAGGGTTCTGCTGGGATGTGTTCTGAACCCTGATTCTTATTGACTTTCTTCTTCTGCATCTATAAGAGATGTGCAAAGAAAATGCAGGGGAAAGCAAAAAAAAAAAAAAAAAATTAGGAAAGAAAAAATAAAGTTCTTATTGATTGCTGAGCCCTTCCTGAGGCCATGGCAAATGGGGATGGGGAGGGAGAGCAGCTACTAATACCTCGTTTTGTCTTCAAGCAATTATGTGAAAATGAGTTAATCACAGGGTCACAGGAGCCATAACCATTAATTAATCCCCAGCATGAGCCAAAAAGATGAATTTCCTGCAGTAAACAAACGTGAGTAATGGCGTGGCAAAGCACCAAGCCGCCGCCGGGTTATCGCAGCCCGCACCAGGCTGCATCCCTGCTGCATCCCTGCCTTCAGCAGGGAATTTCTGCCAACACAGATACTCGGTCACTCCCAGAAATGGGGAATTTTCCCAAATATTGATATGTGCTCACTCCTACAGGTGTAAGTAGTGTGAGCTGGAAGATGGACGGGTGGAAATGCAGAGAGCTGGGCGGTATCATCGCTGCCCCTAAGCCGTCTGGATTAGGCTTGGTTGTAAGCTGATGAGACTCAACGCTGGATCTCAAATATTTGTTTAATACCTGTTTTCACATTATTGCCATCGAAATAGCTGTTCTCGTGTCGTGAACCTTTATGGGAAGATCCTGTTAAATCCTAAATGCAGATAAACTCATCAAGTCTAGAATCCAGCCCAAGGCAAATGAAACATTGCTGTAAGTGTGAGCATCTCTTGGAAAGCTGGCTGCACGGCCACCTATCCTCTTTTTTTTTCTTTTTTTGGTACTTTCTCTCATTTCTCCCCATTAAGCAGTTCATTACTGCCCCGGTGAAAAGGGCAGGGAGCCCTCTGAAAACTCATCTCATCGCAGACGGTTCCTCTAAAAACTCCAGCCGCACCAGTTCAATAAAAATGATGATTTGCTTTCAGCTGTGCAAGTTGGCTGCATGCACACGATTAAATTAGTTTAAACCCAGCCTCTATTTATTTAGCTAAATGGAATAGGAATAATGCTAAAACCAAACTGAAATCATCCCAATTCCTCCTGGGCTGTCAGAAATTGGTCAGGGCAAGGCACGGAGCTCCGCTCTCCGCTCTGCTTTGCATTTCTTGTGCTTTATTAAGCCCCCTGCTCACTGTGGTCAGCTCATGGCAGTGCTGCCAGAGCCTTCAAGCCTGACCACCAGCACACTCGTGGCTCCGTGACTGCAATTCCAACAACACAATGGAGCGACACTGGGAAGAGCCTTTGCTCCTGGAGCACTGGAGATGCTCAGCAGGTTCCTGAAGCTCTGGGTGCAATGGTGGTGATGCTCCTCCTTGGGATGCTGTGCCCATGTTTGCCCTATGGGATGTCCACGGAGCCATGGGCGTTAAAGGCGAGTGCAGCTGATGTGGCTTATTTGGCAGTGTCAACCCAAACGATCAGATTTTCTTGTGTCTGGGGAACGTAAGAGAGGAAAACTATAAAAGCTGTCACTACAAATCAGTGGGAAAGGTTTTTTCTTTTTTTTTTTTCCTCCCAATAAACATCATTTCAGGGCCCATCTACCCTTTTATTTCTTTAAATTCAGTCAATTTTTATTTTAAAAAGCCCTTCCATTAGAAAAAAGAAGTCAAAACAATTCACTTTAAAACAATCCCAGGGGAGCAGTCCTGAAGTGAAATATCTCATTCTGAAAGTGCCGAAATGAAACATTTCAGCTTCTCCCAGTACCATTCCTTCCAACTTCAGCCTGAAACTGGGCTCCCCAAATTGTCCCTGTATTGGATGCTCCCAGGTCCAGGTGTTGGGCACTGCAACAAGCGACTCTGATGCTGAAAGGACAACTCCAACACCTCTTGGCTGTGATTTCACCAATGCCAGTTGACTACAAGTCCTTGCATGCAAAAATTAACTCCAGGAGCTGACAGACCAAAGCCCATTAGAGCATTCATCAAGCTCGGTGCTCGGATGGCTTTAAGAAGAAGGGGCATTTTGCTGAAATTTCTCATCTCTCATTTATTTGATAACTGACCTTTTCAGAATTTGCTGTCCTGTGGCCGGAGCAGCGCACGGCTGTGTTTGTTTTCCTGCTCCCAACTCCTAATGATCTCTTCGCAGCCACGATAACCTTTGGCAGGAACACTTGGTGAGCCTTATTAATTTATTACACTGTGCCCCATGAGCAAATAAAGGGATCATGAAAAGAAATCTCCATCTGAAATGAGAGGTTTTGCATAAAACCTGTGGCTCTGACAGGAGCAGTTGGTTTGGAAGAGGCATGGCCAAGATGAGGAGCTCTTTGGTACCTTGGACCAATGGGATGAATGGGTCTGGAGCCAGGAGGAACCCAAGTGGTCTCTTCAGATTCAGCCAGGCAAGTGCTGGTCTCACTTCCAACAATAAAACCCTTCTTAGGAACAGGAAATGCTTGTGCCCATGCTGGGGGAGGCATGGTTCTCAAAGCACTGCCAGTAGCAGAGCAGAAGGGAAGCAGACAGCTCTAAAAGCAAGAGAGGCAGAAGAGAAAATGAGCCTTTGCAATATCCTCACCCATTTACACACATAAAACTTTCTAAATGCTAAGCCAAATAAAGTCGTCTTATCGGCGTATTACCACTTAAGGCTCTTTCAGGCAGATTTAGGATGAATTAGTGCTTTTTTTAACTACAAATAGGAGCAAAGTGAAATTTGTTACTCCATCACCCCACATGGCTCTGCCTTAACCCTTCGAGGGCAGAGCTGCTGCCACTCCAGCTGCAGGCTGGGCATCGGGCTGCTGGTGTCAGTGCTCTTCCTTCCTGTCCTGGAGATGCTAGGCCAGGTTTGGAGTTTTGTGGTTTTGTTGAGGTATGTTGGCTCCATAGCATCCTGCTCTCCCCACTTTGAGGTGGTTGTTTATTTGGAGGCATGAGTGGGATGAGATGTGGTGATGCATCCATCTCACTGCAGGTGGTATTTAACAGCCCCATGCACAAGGGCACAGGGTGACTCCTTGGCCTCTCTGTTTTGGGAACTCAAGTGCCCAAGTTTGCATCTGAATTCTGAAAATCCAGTGCACATCCTCGTGTCTGCACAGGACTGGTGTGGTCAGGTCTCTGGGCACCTCTTGGGGACTGTCCCACCAGGTCAGGGCTCATAGCCCACTTGATCCCTGGAACACATTCCTACACACCAGCTCCATCACCCGGTGGAAATACGCTGCTTGTTAGCAATTAGTTGCCTGACTTACTTGCTCTCCAATCATCTGGTGTTAGTTCTGCTCATTCAGGAATGCTAATGTTTTACAAAGACTTTCCCAACCTCCCCCTCTTTTTTTTTTTTTTTAATTTTATTTTTTTAAGTGAAGGGGAAACAGCCATCAAAGGTTTCGTGGCTAAAATTATTTACAAAGATGTGAGCTTTGGTGGCTCCAGGAACTGAGTGACCGTATTCTCCTAGCACTTCTCATCAAGTTGTGTTCACCATGCACACATCCACCCGTGTCTCCTCTCCTTTCTCTGCCTGTGGTGGTGTCTGGGGGCAGCCAGGAAGGCCCTGGAATGGGTGGGGTTGGATAAGGGGAAAGAGGGACTCCAGGTGTGGTACCCAGCTCTGACACATTGAGAATGATGGTTTTGACCACGCTGTGATTGTTCCTCTCCTTGATGGCCAAGTCCTGCTCGGTTCTTTAGCTGAGCCCCATCACCCATGGGACTCCTGGGGCTGTGGAAGCAGGAGACACCACAGCCTTTCTCCTCATGGAGGCCAGCCTTCTTCAGGCTTGCTGCAAATCCTCTGGGATGTTAGCAACCAGCATGCTTGAAACCCAGAGGCTGGAAGTTCCATAAACTGTGGCCATGAACTTCCAGCTGCTCAGTGCATGGCGAATGATGCTATCCAAACCATCACTGCTGGTGCTCGAGGCGATCTGGGCTGTTTGCAGAGGTGAAAATCTGAAGCCAAATCCATCCATAGAAGGTTCACCTTCAAGAGGGGCATCGCTGGTGCCCTTCCAGAGTCCTGCTATTAATGAGGAGTCATTAGCAGAGCAGCTGTTGGAAGGGGCCCCCTGGGACCTGGTGTGAAAGAGCCATATGGTGCAGGAGGGATGGGTGGAAGCACGATGGCAGGAGCCTGGCAGCAGCTGCCAAGCTGGGGCAATGCAGGAGGCATCTTGTGCCAGTGCTGTGTGACGGATGGCAAGGAGAGGTCTGACAGCCCCATTCGTTCCTCATCCATGTAACACTTGGAAATCTTCTTCATGCATTGTGTTGGGGCCGTGAGCCTTTCCCACAGGCATGTGCTCATGGGGCCGGTGGGAAATTCGCCATGAAAAACACAGGGAGGAAGCATTGCTTTGGTTAGGGATTTTCAGGTTGCTCTTTTGCACTGTGTTAATCTGTGCACTCCAGTCCCCAGTGTTAGCTGAAAGGAGGATTTTCCCCTTGGTGAGGAATTGGCTTCTTCACAATTCCTGTTCAGTACCTGCCAGGATGAGAGAAAAAATCAAGATATGCTAAATCACCAGTCGGGCAGGGGAGACCCTCCTCAGCCCTGCTCGACCCAGCTTGCAGTCTGTTAACACCAATCCCACTCTGTTATTCTCGTTGATATGGGAGAGCTCCTGGGCCATTCTACAAAATTCAGAAGCTGTCCGTCTCTCTTTTTTTCTTTTTCTTTTTTTCTTTTTCTTTTTTTTTTTTTTGAAGAGAGCTTTCTTCCCAAGGCAAAACCAGACTTTTCGAGCATGTCCTTTTCATGCAAGAGCAAGCGGAGCTCACTTTGAAAAATTCACGAGTGAGTCTCCCAGCCCCTGTTCCCAGCTTTCCTCTGCTGCACTGAAGCAAATTAAAAAGTAATTTACAAGCCCTCAGCCGATGGTCCAACACAGGAGAGGCACGAGGGATGAGTTTTGGTTTGCTCTCCCCTCGTCAGGAAAGGGAAGCGGTGTGTGGCTTTGGTATGTCCTCAGGCTCTGCTTCACTGAACAAAGCACCAGGCATGAGCTAAATGAGCAGAGCAGCCTCCGTGCGTTGGTTGAGTTCCATCAGAAATAAGAGAGCAGCAATGTGAAGAGCCCAGACTTTTGTGCCCATGGGGTGTAGGTTGGGGCAGAAACAGAGTGCTGCTGCCTTTGGGATGTCAGCACCATCTTCATCATGGGCTGCATCATCCTTTCCCATGTCCCCATCCAGCATCTCCACTGCTGCCATTTGTCCTCAGACCTGCAGCCTTGGCCCCAGCCACCACCTTGCAGCACAAGAACTCCATTTTCCCACAAAAGAGAACTCCAAAAGAAATGTCATGCAACAAACTTCTTCTTTTTTTTTTTTTTTTCCTCCACTCCTAATTACAGCCACAAACTGCCTTTTGTTGTTGTGTTTGGGAAGGCTTTCTGTGGAAAGGTGTGAATTGAGACCTTTCCTTGCCTCCCACTTCCAGCCCTATTTTTCTGCCTGGTCTCCATGTAAACCTCATCCTAGCTAACAACATCACAATGCTGCTAACGAGTTCAGCTGTTGTTATTTTGCCCCAGGATGGCTCACTTGGGCTCAGCAGTGACATGGCAGGCAGCGAACACAGAAGCTGCAGCCCTAGGGCACTTGGACACTGGCTGGCTGCCTTCCTCCATAGACATTGGCCCAAACTCCAGAGGGTTTGAGAGGTGCATCAGCTCATGGATGCTCCAGGTGACCTTGTGCCTGGTCCTAGTGTCCATTCTTTGCAATGTCCCAGCTCTCTCTGTGGTGCTTGCCCACCACAGCAGCCTCAGCCCCAGGACAAGGTGCCCAGGGATCCAGCCACCCCACATCCATGCTTTTTCCATCCCCAAGTCCCCTTTCCATCCCCAGGCTGAGCCATCAGAACAATTTCTCTGTGCTTTCTCTGCAGCCCTGGAGGGCAAATATATTAAAAAACATGACGGAACATCTGAGCTGTTGTGTTTCTCACTGTTATTTGAGGAAAAAGGGCTGGAGCTTGTAGCTGTGATAAGTATATAACAGTGAAAGAACCAAGTTAACAAATATGAGTAAAAAGAGGACCTGGGGGGGAGGTGGATCAACACTGTGCCTGGTCTGACTGCTCACACAAACTCTCCAGCAACTGCTGTGTGCTTCAGCATTGCAGGGTTACTGCCCAACCCTCTCTTGGAGCCATTTCTTCTAGAATAAACTCCTTTTTGCTTGTATAAAACCGGTAGTTTCACATCAGTACAAGATACTGCTTTTTTCCCCCCTGCACAAATTGTAGAATATTATTTCTTCTGAAAAGTCATCATTTTTCCACTCAATCCACCAAGCTCTCTGTACAGCATTACAAGGTGCTGGTACATCCAAGGCCCATTTACAACATATATCCTGACAGCTCTGACACCGGGACTCTGTGTTTTGGAAGCTTGCTTTAGCTGCAAGCCCATTCCAGTTGGATGCCTGCAGTCAGCAGAGACTGCTTGTCTTGATCTCATGCTGACATCCTCCAAGGCACTTCCAGAAGGTGAAAGCCCAAGACGTGTTACCATGGCAAGGTGATGCTCCTCATTCCTGAGCAAAACCCAAACCAAGTACTGTCAGGCAGGATTTTTATAGGATCATAGAACCACGGTATGGATTGGGTTGGAAGGAACCTTAAAGCCCATCCAGTTCCAACCCCTGCTGTGGACTGATTGCCATCTACTAGATCAGGTTGCCCAAGGCCCCATGCAACGTGGCCTTGAGCACCTCCAAAGTTGGGACATCCACAGCTTCTCTGGACAACACATTCATTTTCATTTATTACACTATGGCCCATTTAGATGTCCCCCAAGCTGCTACCAGGAGCTGCACACTCAGGAGCCAGCTCTCTTGATGGTCAATGGCCCAGATTTAAGTAGAAAGCACTTTGGGTTCGTACTGACATCAAGCCTTCCGCTCAGCATCCTCTAATCTTATGCTCAGGATTCTCCACTCAACACGCAGATTCTCCAAACCAGCCCCAATATTGCTTCCTCTGGCTCGTCAGCCACAGAGCCAATATTTTTTTCTTGCCAAATCTCTTAAATTTTGCTTTCTAGCCCGTTTCTCCTGTTTGGCTTGCACATATAATTTTTAGCTCACAGATCAAGGCATTTGGTACCAGTCACCAATCTGTGCTGCATGGCTCACAGCCAGCAGTTCCCTCTCCCCCATCATGGGCTGCATCTGCATTCCAGGGATCGTGCCCCAGAGGATGGCTCAGGGGCTTTGCTTTGCTCCTTGCAGTCCTGCATGGCACAGAGATACGTGCTGGGATCGTGGATGGCCAGGGAGTTCTGCATCCCCAGTCTCATCTTGAGTGGGGAATGGGGACCACACGGCTCCAAAACAGGTGATGCCCAACAAGCTTCCCCATCCACCCCACTGCTTGGGAAGCCCTACACATCCCTACTGCCTCATTTGTCTGTTTTGCCCCACTTCTCCAGGAGGGATCAGAGACCAGCAGCCCCTCCGCAACAACGTGAATGTGGCTTCATTTTCCCCAAACTGTGAGCTTCTCTCCTCCCCAAACCACGACATGCCATAATACAAAAGAAATTCAAAATCAGTTGCTTAAATCACTGCATTCGCCAAGAAAACTGTTCCTTTAAGGGCAATGCCAGGCGAGCCCCACCTGCAGCCCCTCAGTTCCCCACAGGTGATGGGCTGTGGGCTTCCACAGCCCTTTATAAATGAGGCCCCAGGGCATAGGGGGAGGTTTGGGCTCCTGTCTGGTGGTAAGTTGCTTTGGTGCTGTAGGAACAAAGCTATTTTTGTCTGCCGTCTGGAGCTGCAGAGGGGATGGGCTTTTTTGGGGGATGCTTTGCTCTCATTTCAAGTGATGCTGGGGCTGTGAATTGCATGACTCAGGGGGATTTAAGGAGAAATGTAAGGAAAATAGGAGGGTGTTGGTTCCCACCTGCTGTCCCTCCTGGTTCTTAAAGAAGTTTCTTCGGGTGCTGTTGGGAACTTGGTTTGGGGAAAAGCAGATGCTTGGGTTGTTTGTGTGTGATAATAGCACAGAGGTGGGGATGCAGTCACCTCTCTCTTCTGTGTCACCTGTGGGGAAGCTGGGGCAGCAGCCAGTTGTCCTATGTGGCTGTGTGCCCTCTTTGGGGTCTGCATCACCTGCTCTCTGTTTTTCCCCTTTAAAAGTGAGAATTCAAGTAGCTGGTGCAGAGGAAACTTGATGATGTAGGGTAACTTTGTTAATTTTTTTCTGCCTTTTTCTTCCCTGTCCTTATGTCAGAGTCTGGGGCCTCATGGGCAGTGTGGTCCCTTTGAAGCAGATCCCACAGCCCCATTTAAGTGCTCATCATTCTCCCAGCTCTGGCTGCTGCTCTAGGATGCTCTCCCTGCTGAGCTGGGAATTACTCGGAGCAATGTTCCCTTTCAGATATTCAATTTTAGCTTCCTCTTTCTTAATTTAATTTCATCATTCTTCCATTTTGCCCCCTGGGAGGAAATATCACATCCTGATATCCAGGGAGAACTTGCTCTGCTGTCCTCACCTTGCCTCTATTAGAAGGTGAGGCAGTGCTTCCCTTTGCCTGGTGGGATTCCCATCACCTTTTCCACACCACAGCACATTCCATGGTTGGATCCAGCCCTGCATTTCTGCTGCTGAACCCAATGGCAGATTTGGGCTCTCTGCAGGATAGGGCCCCATAGGCCAGGCCCATGGGTTCACCCTACAGCTGATCACCCACTGGTGATGCCTCTGCCATGCTCCCTCTTTCCGAGTGTTTCTCTTTTCCTGCAGCTGTTTTCATGAAGCCTTTGTTACTTCCTAATTGTTCAAAGCACTTTTCCACATTTCTCTCAATAAAAGCAGGTTTTTTTTAAAGAAAAAGCAGTTCAGCATCTCAGCCATTTTAGACTCATCATCTGCTTCATCCCTTTTATTGTTTAGCAAATGGCCTACTTTCTCCCTAATGTTTTTTCCACTTCCCCCCAGAAAGAGTTGATTTCTTCCTTTTTTTTTTTTAACTGCTTTCTTCTGCCTCTTAAATAATTTCTCCTGCATTGACTCTGTTTTTATGTTATTCCCACTCGCTCCTTCCCCAGGCCTCTCTCCCCACTCCACAGCTCTTCCAGTGCTGGGAATTGGATTTATTAATCTTTTTTTCTCTCCTCCTAGCAAATCTCTCAGGTTTGGGGTTGGTTGTGTTTATTCCAGAAGCTGAAGGGTTTCCTGTATCCCTGGCAAGGCTGGGAGAGGTGAGGGCTTCTGTATTCATCATCCTCTTTCTTTTTCCTCTTTTATTTCTCATACAGCATTTGTCTCAGGTGAGCATTTGAAGGATGATATATATTGGAAGGAAATGAAGGCACTTGTTACGTTGGCTAAGAAGGGCAATTTGTTTATCTTTTAAAAAACATTCAGACTGTTTCACGGCTGTAACCCACCATTCAACTCCTCCACCATCAACCCATCCCCACCGTGCCCACTGACTGTCCCTCATTGCCACCTGTACCCATTTATTGAACACCTCCATGGTTGGTGACCCCACTGCCTCCCTGGGCAGCTGTGCCACTGCATCACTGCTCTTAGGAGAGGAAATTTTTCCATATATCCAACCTGAACCTCCGTGGTGCAACTTAAGGCCGTTATCTCTCATCCTTTACCCTGAGTAAGGGGAAGTTGGCCCCAAAACACAGTGTTTGTGGGCCAGTGCCAACTTCAGCAAGTTGTTCTGTGTCAGAAGGAAGGACACCGAAGACAAAATGTGTTGCTGCGAAAGAGCTTCTCTTGCAAATATTGAAATAACTTTTAATCTTGAAGGCAAACAAAGCCTTTCCCTTCAGCTGGAGTTAGGGATTTGTCTTGTGGGGAAGGCACTTGCAATGTGGCCTGTTCCTCAGTGGGGCCGTTAATTACATCTCTTACTGCTCTGCCAGGCTGCAGATCCTCATGCAGCCTGTAGTAACACAATTCTTTTCAGATTCCTATTACTACTGTCAGATTTGGTTGAAATTGGCTGGTAAGCTATGAAATTCCGAGTGAAGAAGCAACAGCTGTGTCAGACACAGGGGGGTGAGATTGCCTGGGCCTCTTTTTTTCTTGGGAAGCCACACTTAAGGAAAACAAAATACCCTTTATTTGCTGAATGTTCTGCTTGCAAGGTGAGCGGCAGGTTGGGAGATGCCCACTGTATCAGGACCTTGTGCCAGGGGGAAGGTGAATTTTGGCTGTAGGATGGCAATGCTTGATGCCAACCTCAGCCCATTGCTCATGGAATCATTGGGCATCCCTGCTTGCTGCGGTTTGGCACTTGCTGTCTGCATAAAGGCCACATGGGGAGCATGCATCCGTATCCATTGCAACTTTGCAACAAACAAGAATAGAAGATCAGATGTTCTATCTTCTCTTTTAGCATCCCTTATGCCTTATTTATGACTCTCATTGAAGGGAGCGAGTGCAGGGACGTGGGCAGAATAATGCATGGGTTAGAGGTGAGGAGAGGAGAAACTTCTGCAGCAAAGTCAGGGGGAACAGCTTGCAGAAGTGCTGTTTGTGTTGCTGCTTCCCAACACGGGAAGGCGTGTGTGCAAACACGAGCCCCTGTGTCCTCTGCTGCAAAGCAACCTCCCTCTCCTGTGAACCAAAGTGAGAACATTAAATCATCATCCTCCACAAAAATACTCAAACACCAAAATTAACCAAGAGTCAGCTGAAACATAGATCATTAAGGTGCTGGGGAGGTTGGTGCTGCTGTTGCAGTGCGTGGTCATGCATCAGTTGTGCCAGGGGAGGTTTGGGTTGGGTATTTGGAAATATTTATTCTCTGAAAGAGTGCTGATGCTGTGGCACACGCTGCATGGGGGGGAGGTCACTATCCATGGAGGTGTTAGAGAGCTGTGGGGATGTGGCACTGAGGGAGATGGTCAGTGGGCACGGTGGGGGTGGGTTGGGATTGGACTTTGGGATCTGAGAGGTCTTCCCCAACCTGAATGGTTCTGTAGGGAAAGCTCAGAGCTTTTTGTGTGCGTGAGTACCTGGATGTGTCTGCGTGTTTCAAGGACTGTGGGTCAAAATCAGGCTCCTGGCAAAGCTGTGCTAAGGGAACATGACTTGCTTTAACATGCCAGCAACTTGGAGATTAGGAAATGCCAGAACTTGTGCTCATAAAGTCTGGTTCATCCAGCTGCTCCGTGTAGAAGCAAGCCCTGCAGGTGCAGCAGAGCAGGTAATGCATGTCCCTCATCATGAGCACTTACCCACCAGTGAGTCCATCCCAGGGTGCTGCACCCCAAGGTGAGCTCAGAGCCCCAAACTCACTGCAGGATGCTCCGGTGCCAGCAGCTGATGTCTTTGAGACAAGAGACTTCAGAAGCAAGAGAGCATCCTACCTCTGACATCTCCACTGAGCCGTATTATTAGTTTTGGCGATTAAATAGAAACCCGTTTGCAGGTGACAATGCTGTAAAAATAAGTAGGTACCAGAGCCAACGTTGTGAAAATAAGGCAGGAGAACAGAGCTCAGGCGACATACATAATCCGTGGGGAAATAAGCGTGTGAATAATGAATGTGCACTGGAAAAAATAAAATACATTATTGTGGTAAAGATAAGTCTATTAAAGTCGTGCTGCAGAGCCTGCGCTGGGATGCTGATGGATTATTGAGTTCTCTGCCTCCAGGCTCTCCTGCACTCAGCCACGTGTGCCCAGCCCAACAGCCAGCCCTCATCCCTCCATCCCCACCAGTGGCTCATTGGGTGCATCAGACCTTCTTGGAGTGACTGTGCCTCGATGCAGGAAGCGATGGGGCTGCTGCAGTTTGGAGATGCTCCAATGTCAATGTGAGCCACCCCCCTCTCTTTGCCCAAATATGAGGTTTTGCTGTCGCTGCTGCTCCGGAGAGTAAAAGTCTTAATTAACAACGCCGACATGAATTGCTGTGCTCTGTCACTCCCCCAGAAGTGCCTGTGTTGTTTCTCACTGACCCGGAACAATTTGTCTGTGGTCTGTGCAGGCGTGGCAGGACAGTGTCTGCTCCCATTACAGGGCTCAGTGCTGATCTGAGCTTTGTTTCCATGTTGTGTGTGGTTTGGGTTTTTGTTTTGTTGTGGTGGTTTTGTTTTGTTTTTTTTTTTCCTGAAGAAAAGGGTGTTTTTGTTCATTTTTCTTCTACAGCAGGAGGGAATTTCCAAAGGA
The DNA here is from genome assembly GCF_987193195.1 of Phasianus colchicus. Taxonomy (NCBI): domain Eukaryota; kingdom Metazoa; phylum Chordata; class Aves; order Galliformes; family Phasianidae; genus Phasianus; species Phasianus colchicus. The sequence continues at coordinate 5,528,986 of NC_143456.1, forward strand.
GCAGTCGCTTTGAATCAATGTCTTTCCCTTTGGAGAGGGCCTGTGCCATTTGGGGATGTTTGGCCGTTCCTTTTTGAAGCTCTCCAGGATGTGACTTGGGTGAGGTGGGATGAAAGGGTAGAAGAGGGTTTGGTGCTTCATCATGGCCCTTCTGGGGGGGAATGGGATGTCAGGGCATGGAGTTTTGAGGCCGTTCAGTGAAGGAGGCTATCCCACATCTCACGTGGATGGATGGATGTTCTGCTGAGATTGTCTGTATGTTGACCCCCACCCCACCAAAAGGCAATGCAGTGGTGCAGGCTGCCCTGGGAGGTGGTGGAGGCGTTGCCCCTTGAGATGTTTGAGAAATGGGACTTGTGCCACTGGGGGAGGTGGGTTTTAGTGCATAGGTTGATGGTTGGACTGGTTGATCCTGCTGGTCTTTCCAAAATTAATGACTCTATAATAAAAAGTGAGGACAGGATGAGACCAACCAAGAGCTGCCCCACATCTCCCAGACCCATAAGCAAAGTCCAGCTTCACTACCCTGAGAGAACAGAATTCAAATGCTGATGTTCCACTTGGAGCTCTTCACATCCTCCAAATCCAACCATCCCCTGCAGAACATTAGTGTTGTTTTTTTTTTTACCACTTTTATCATTATTTTCTCTAAAGCTCTGCTGACAGCCAAAGCCCCTGAGTTGGTTTTTCTCCGTACACAGATGAGCATGGGCTGGCTGGGAGTGGAAGCTGTGCTTTTGTGGGATTGCTTGAAAATGAGGAAGGGGAAAAAGTAAAAAGACAGAGTGGTGGGGGAATAGAAATGAATTGCACAGGGAAAACTTCACAGGAAAGCCACAAAATGCAAGGATTTGCTGGGGGAATGGAAAGGTGTCCTTGATGCTTTGATGATGGGATTGGAGGCTTGATGGTTTGTAGATGGGCTCCGTTGGCATTGCCTTGTTTTTTTTCTTATCAGTAGGGATTTTTTTTTATCTCCCTTCAGGAGGATATTTTTAACCTACAGCCTTCCAAGAGGATGTCAGCTGGGAACACTTTGCTTTTCTTTAAATTCTTGTGCAGGAAAAGAAGAGGAAGGCAAAGTCTGGGAGTAGGGCAGTTTTGGTGCGAAGAATGCTCTCATTTCTAGCATTTCTCTAGTCATGAGCTCCCAATTCTATTTCTTCCTCCCCATTTTGTAGAATTAAAGCAGTCTCTATAAATCTGAGTGCCTAAATCCTGAGGCTTTTGGAGGAAAAAACAAAAAAAACTGATGTGGTTGCATCTGCCACCAAACCCATCCAGTTGACCACTCTGGTCTGCACAGAGCTCATTGTGCCCAGGCAGCATCACTGCAGTGAGCCCAGCCGGCAGCTGGAGTTTGTCCCCTCTAGCACTTCACTCCCTAAAAAATGCTGAAAGCCACCGATGCTGTTTTATCATTGCTTCTTGCTCCTTTGGGGGAATTGGTGCCAGCCCTCCCAGAGCAAATCTGTGGCTCTGCTCTGCAAAGGGAGAGGAGCAGAGGCAGGTGTGTGAGGACGAAGTGCTGAATAGTGATGAGTGCCCATCAGCTACAATCCTGCCTTTGACAGATCAAGGGAAGTGGCTTCAGGGTCTTTTTCTCCACACTTCAGCCTGGAGCTGTGACAGCTTGGGTATGGCCAAGCATTTATTGCTGCAAATGGGACAGCGGGACTGGGAGGTTCTCATAGCCCTAGGTGGGGAGCTGGATGTGATGGCATCAAACACCTATTGGCTTTGATGCTGCTGGGCACCATGGGGTGACCCCAGAGCATCTCAGGCATCCTAGAGCATCGTTGAGGACAGTTCTGAGTGCTGACAGCAATGTCCCTGCCTGACCCTGGGGCAGTCAGTGGGAGCAGCAGTGCAGGAGCACAGCCAAGGCTCTCCCTCCCCCCCATACCTTTCCTCCCCATGGCTGCCGCTTTGCATTTTCATTTTGCAAACACCTCATCATCAAGCTAATTAATACGTTCTGGAGGAACTCTTCCTGCCTTTCATCAAACTTAAATCAGCATCTATATTAGTGTGTTGCCAGCTCTGTGCTATTTAGTAAAGTCCTGTGTAACTTTTATATTCCTCCCAGATCCTTGCAGCCCCTCTGGGCTTTTTGGCAGCACCTTGCTATCACTATGCCCACAGTGTGGCTGCAGGCAGCATTAGCTCATGGCCTCTGGGTCCCTGTGCTGCCCCATTCAGCACCATCCTGGTGCCACGTCTGGGCTCCCTCTCCCTGTCATCATCCTGGAAGGTGACACCATCGTACAGACAGACACTTGGTATTGATGTTTTAAATCCCTTCCTTGCTGCAAAAAGAAATGCTGCCCTTTACCTTTGCTCTCTTCTTGCCCCTGCTATGGAGTGATGGCATGAACCAGCACTGGGGTCCTTTTATCAGTGCTCTGTCCCAACCTATCGATCAGAGCTGATCACGACACCCCCTCGCTCTGTCTCTGGGAAGATGAGCAAACAGGAGGGTTTTTGGAGGGAGATGGCGAGCGAACGTGTGATGTGGCACTGCTTCCCCCCTCCTGCTGCGGTCCCTGGAGGCCACCATGGATGCTGAATGCCTTTGACGTTGTGATTTCTGTGTTTGGAAGAGAGGGGAGGTCTGCAGGCTGTGTGACACAGCTGCTCACAGTTTTAAGGTTCAGGGTCACACACCCCTTGCTCTGTGCCCTTCCAGCCCCTGACGAGCAGCCAGAAGGTTCAATGGGGGTGAGCAAAGATCCTTAACAATCCTTTTGGCACATTTATTCCCATCGGCTGGGAAATGCCCCCATTGGTGTGCAGCAAGCCTCCATCCCTCACTGCATCTCCTGCTCCCAGCAAGCATGCTGTCATCGATTATTGGTGTCAGTGTGGGTGCAGGAAGGGTCAGTGATCCCCTGGGGGTTGGGTAGAAAACCATCAGTAACGGTGATCGGAGGTGCTGTGGGGGTCAGAGAATCTCAGCTCACAGTGGGGCAGGAGGACTGGCAGTCACTGGGGCTCAGTGGTGCAGGAGGTTTGTATTCATTTAAGGTCACACTGATACTGCCTGGCCCATCTGGGGGCCTTCTATGATGAAGTGACAGCATCCGTGGAGAAAGGAAGGGCATCTCCCTGGATTTGTGCAAGGTGTTCCTGCACCTCATCCTTATTGCTAAATTGGAGAGTGTAGTGGAAATGCTAAGTCATGGCCTGAAGCAGTGATTGAGCACCTGGTGGAAGGCAGGGCCAACCCAGGGGAGCTCAGGTGCAAGCAATGTACCTGAGTGACTGGAAGGCATGGAGCCAGGATCCACCCCTTCCAAGACCTCATTTAAGGGCTGGCAGTGCAGGTGAGGGTATCTCTTGCTGGAGATCCCTGTGTGCCTGAGGCCTTCCAAAGGTAAGCAACTCTTTTCCTTCATTTCTGTATCTGTGGCTGCTGCATTTGGGCTCGTTCTCATTAGCTGTAGCAAAAGACTTTGCTACCCTGCTGTTATTGTGGCACTTTCCATCCCATTATAGCATTACAGAGAGGTATGGATTTGAAGGATGGACTACTTAAGAGGATGAGGAATTGGTTGGATGGTGGCAGCCAGAAATCTGTGGGCAATGGCTCTGTCTGTTGGAGGCAGTGATGAATGGTGTCCTTCAGGGTTCCATCTTGGGACCAATGCTCTTCAGCATCTTCATTAATGACATAGGTGGAACTAGGTGATCTCTAAGGTCCCTTCTAACCTAAAGCCATTCAATGATAACAGAGCTGCCCCTTCAGCTCCCAAACACCAGTGCAGCCTTGCTGGGCTGGCTGCTTTGCCCTTGCCCCATTCCTTCCCAATAGACCACCGCTCCCTTGCACAGCTTGGTGCAGAAACCCTGCAGTGGGACAGGACCACGCTTCTCCTATTTTATCCAATTGTTTGCATGCTGAATTGCAGAGACTTTTGCCTCTGGCTTAACAAGTTCTCCAAACCCCTGGTAGCTTCGCTCCTTGTGAGCACGTTCCCAAAACATTCTCAGGGCTTTTCCCAGCTCCCTGGCCAGTTAGGAGGACAACAGATGATCAAACCACACAGGCTGCTCGGTGCACCAGGGCTTTGCTGCTGCTTTCGCTGTATCAGCTCGGAAAATGTATCCTTCAATCAGTTTAAGCCCCTAGGCTTGATGTAATTTTACCGCTGCCTTCTCTCTAAGGTACTTTTAGGGCTGCTATCTCCAAGTATTTACAGGCAAGGAGAGCAGCAAAGTGAGAAGAAGCTTGGCTAATTTTGTCCCTGACCTCAGCAGCTCAGGGCACTGTGGGTGAAGCTTTTCCCCTTGTGGTTTAGAGGGAGGCACCTGGTTTGCAAAGAGCCCTTTTCACACAACCCAGCAACACCAGCAAAGCCCCCAGCCTTGGTATGACCTGTGGTGTTTGCTGCTCCTCCAAACTTCCCACCCCGTGCCTTTCTTTGGGATGGGAATTGGGTTTGGGGTGGGCGCAGCACCATGCAATGATGCTCCCAGACTGCCTTCTCTTGGTCTTCATTCCTCTCTCTAATGCTCCAAAGAGGGGTAAATCTCTCTGGAGAGGTGGAAACCCCAAATGCAGACTGGGATCTACACAGGGAGACAGGAGGTGCCTGTGCCGAGCATTGCTGAGCTGATGGCTTTATCATGTCAGTTTATAACCCAGTTAGATTTTGCCTCCGTCTCTGTTCATAAAAATTATTCTTGGACAGGTCTCTGAAGCCTGAGCTGTCAGCAGCGCTACGTTACATTTTTAAATAAATCAGTCAATAAATCAAGCACAGAATAAGCACTGCAGTGAGACATATGCTTCATCTGGAGTCAGCGAGACAGGGACCTGCTGGAAGTTGAGCTTTACTCTTTGGGGTGGGATGAGTTTGCTAAATCCAGCCCTGCAGAGAGCTTTTAAATATAGCTAATTGAGCATTGTGTGTCACAGGCAAGTCCTTGCCTTCTGAATAACCCAGTGGTTATTTATATGGTTATAGCACAATGCCTGTGGCTGTTATTGGAAATGTTCTTTAGCCATCACACAACAGTGTGCTTAGCAGCCCGATTTCTCCCTTCCTTTGGGTGAATCCCAAACCCAACCCATGCCCATATGGGACTCACTTGTTCCTCAAATGCTTCCCTTTATCCTACCTGCAGCTGAGTAGAGTTAATTTACACAGCCCTGGGACTCACACCATCTTCTCCAGTTCCTGCTTTTGGGATCTGATGTGCCAGACCCAACTGTCCCTCTTCCAGGGATTTTGCTATGGCCACGTTGGGTTGGGTGGCAGAGATAGGAAATGACCACAGAGTGCAGCAGAAAATTTTCCCTATGATTTCTTTCATCTCTTTTCATTCCCACTGCTGTGGTGCCCACCCAATGCGTTTTCCACCCCACGGGATGTTGTGCCCAGCACTATGGCAATGCAGAGCTCAGCTCTCCTCTCTCTCCATCCCTGCACCCCTCCATCCATCACATCTCCATTTGGCTCTGCTGAGGCCACCTTTCACCTTGCAGATGAAGGTATAGTTAATCAAGGAGGAGAGAAAAATGCGGAGGGAAGTGTGTTCATTCATCCACTCCCTGATGTTTCTTACAGTGCTTTTGTTTGCATCTGCTTTTTGTCTTGCACACACGCAGTGATTTCAGGACCAAGCAGAACTGAAGATTCCAGCAGTAGAAAGACAACAAGCCCCCTCACCTCCTCCCGCATCCTCAAAACTTGGGAGGTTGCTTAGTGACAACGTTGCTGCTCTCACTTCCTCACTCGAGCTCTTAAAAGCAAGAAAATGGTTATTTGAGGTCCTGATAGCTCGTGTTCCTCGATGGCCCCTTCCCTGCAGCCCACATCAGCAGCAGGCAATGAATGAAGCATCCTGGCCACTCCTCTCCTTTCTGCTGGCCAGCTCCATTTATTTTTTTACTATTGTTCTGCTGTTGTTAGGATTGCTATTCTGTGATCCCATTTAAAATCATTGATTTACCACCGAGTCCTCAATAAGCAATTTGGAGCAATTGGAGCTGTTATCTTACAATAGATCACACGGTGGTGGAAAAGGGGGGAGGGAGAGAAGGAGAGGGAAAAAGAAGAAGGAAAAATGGATGGGGCTGCCCACATGGTTTGGGACCTCTAGCCACAGGTACCAGCTGGGCTGGAGCCATGGGGACTTGTCCCAGACAGGCTTTGAATCACAGAGCCATTAAGATTGGGATAGACTAAGATCATTTAGTCCAACTATCAAACCATCCCTGCCATGCCCACTAAAGAGGAATTAAGTCCCCATCGTTTCTCTTAAAAACCCCTTCACAACAGCCACGCTGCCCAGCCTTGCTCCCATCCTTGCAGACCAACCTGGTGCAGAGGGAACCAAACCTACCCTGCCTGGGCTGTGCTGGTTGCTCACACAAGCCAAAAACCAGGAGAGTGCTCTAGGGAAATATCTTAGCAAGAGTAAGCTTGCTAGTTAAAAGCTCCCCAAAGGCTCCATCTTTCCAAGAGGAAGAAGGAGAAATCAACAGCAGTGTTATTTCCCATTATGCCAAGGCAGATGGTTATCCCTGTGCCAAGTCTGAATCACTGGAATTTCCCCTCCCTCCCCCCCAAAAAAGGACCATTCATGTGCTGGAGAGACTCAGTTGGGAGGATCTGCCAGCCTTCCTCTGCCCAGCACCATGGGTCCCCATGCTCCTGATCCCATCCAGCCTTTATTGGGGGCATTTTGGCACCTCCAGGTATCAGTTGGGTTGAGCCAGGCCTGTCTCTTGTATGCTTAGTGTTTCCTTCACTGATTTGCCAACAACAGATTTATTTGGGGTTTTTCTGCTTCCCAGTTCTGGAGTGGTTCGGGAAAAACGAAACTGCTTTCCAGAGAGATCATCTGTGCTCCTGCTTTCAGTCAAAATCAAAAGGGTTTGGGCTGATTTACAGCTTTTTAAGGCAAAACCCAAATAAATGCCATCAAAGGACATGTCAAGGGTGGAGAAAGATCAGAAGGTCACCTCAAGATCGAGGTGGAGAAAGATCAGAGGCCTGCTATAAGCCAAGAAAATATGTCAAAAAGAAATATTTTCATTTCTGGTTGTGTTTCTTTCTGTCCAGAGTGCCCCAGTGTTTCAGCCATGACTGATTGGGTGAACTGGGAATGAATTGGGGTGATTCGGGGCGAGCACATCCTCCTTATGGAGAGGGATATGGATTAGATGGAGCAGCCCCAGCTCTCTGATCCCCAGCTCCTCTCCACCCTGGCCATCATTCAGCTCTATACCCCAAACTGCCTTTGTGCATCCCTCTCCCCATCTGAAAGCACTCATCATTTGGGGTCAGAATGCCACCGACACTGGCACAGCCAGGGATCAATTGGGGGTCAGGAGTCGTCCCTGCACTGCTGAAGGATTTTCCAGCAGCCGTTCACCCCCTATTTATTGACCCAGCAATGTTTGCAGCGCTGAACGTAGTGAAGTCGCAGTGTTCTGCAGGTCCCTGGGGTGGGGATTTTACGGGAATGCTGATTCCCCATTGCGCAGCCTCTGTGTTAAAATGGTTTTGAACCCACATAGAGCCAGAAATCGAGTGAGGTCCTGCCGGGCTAAATGGATTTCACCGCTGAAACAGAAAGGAATGGGCTCCCAGGAACAAGTGATATTATTTACATGGCATCGATCGGTGCTGAGCTTTTGCTGGCTCAGCACTTTTAACCCCTGGTTTTCATCAGCTGAGTGCTTAACCCTCAGCTAATTGGATTTGCAGCTGTTATTGTGATCTATGCTGCCTCCAATTACTCTCCATGGGGCACCCATAGGATGGGGAGCCCAAATGGGGCAGAAAGCCCTCATAAGGGCAGAAAGAGCAAAGTATCACAGCACATGAGGGCAAGAGTGTTGGGGTGAACTGGGGCACAGATGGATGAAGCCTTTTCCCAGGGAGCTTTGAGGGACTCAGCATCTTGACTTCTTTGTGCAGGATCATGGTGGCAATGCCCTTGTCCTCCTTCTCATTACATCCATTGGAGCCCTTGTGGCTGAGCTGCTTTCTCCCACCAGGAGGTCATCCATCTGATGGAACAGTTCTTCCTTTGGGCTCCCAGCAAAGACTGACAACAAAAAAAGCCATAAACCAGCTGATGGGCAAAGAATGAGGAGCCGTGATTTTTCCTGCATGGCCACAGGGCTCTGTTGTCTTTGGGCTGACACCAAAGGACTCATTGGCTGTCATAAAATCACAAACATTGAAGAAGACCACTAAGATAATTCATCCAACCTAGATCCTGGTAGGCTTTGAAGTGCAGAGACGATCAGAAGCAAAATCTTCCATAGGTGTGTGTGGGGTAAACTGGTGAACAAAACCATGAGCGATCTCTTGTGTCTTGTCTTCCATCACAGCCAAGAGAAATGCATTATTGGTCTTGACACGGAGGGGCAGCAGACGGATAATTGGGTGACATTTGCCGCTCTGCATCACGCGGGGTCAGATGAGATGGTCTTTTGTGACCTTTAAATCCATGAACTAACAAAATTTGGCCTTCTTGAGGTGATTCTGTTGGAAAGGATGGGAAAGCTGAGACTCCAGAGACTGCTGGGGCTGGAAATGCAGTGCTGGGTGCTGGGCACAGATCTGCAGCATCACAGGGCTCCCTGCAGAGCCAAACTTCCTTTTCCAGTTATTAATGGTGTTTCCTATGGCCCAGATTCTCAGTGTTTCCCAGCACAAACCATCTAGCAATTTGCTTATGCTATTATCCAGTGTCTGCAGCCAATTGTTTGGAAGACAGCTGGAGAGCCTGGAATTAATGAGAAGTGACAGCAAAATCCTGGAAAGGGTCAGAAAATCCCTGGAAAATACATGGGAATTCCATAGCAAGGTCCTTAACCAGGAGCTCTGCCTGCAGGCATTTCTGGTTTTCTCTTGGCTAAAACCCAGTGGTGACTGCCTCAGAGCTTCCAGGCATTCTGAGCGTGCTGAACACTTCCCAGCAGAGCCATCACATCTGACTGAATCCTACAACTCTCTCCTTCTGCCTTTCCCAGGGACAGCTTTTGGCAGCCCCAGGGCTGGCGGTAGGGGAAAATCATCCCAGTGCAGAGCAGGAGCCCTAAAATATTGAGACCTTATGGGTTTTCCCATTCCTTGCTGAGCCAGGCAAAAAGAGACCCCAGAAATAACCATGCAATTACCGAAGACGTTATCCCAGGTGCTGTGCAAACCTACATAATGTCAACAGGTGTGGAAGGAGAGCAGACAGCTGGAGGAGGAGGAGAGTGATGGGACCCCCAGGTGCTGCAGGGTCTGAGCTCCATGCAGAGAAGCGGGGAAAATTCCTGTTTTCCTCCTCTCTCCCTCCTCTCTTAATGGCTTAGGGGCTGGGTGCGTTAAGTGGTTTAATTATTTTCATAGCACATAATTTAAAGGGGATATTTGGCTCCCGGGAAGGTGGGGGGCTGCAGGGGTGGGGGTCTGGCTCTGCCTCCCCAGAGCTGCATGCAGCCTCTCTGCTCTGCATTAAAATGCAAATGTGTGCCTGCCTGCTGGGAGCAGATAGCGGAACACCAAAAAGCAAGAGAATAAACAGAGGGCAGAGCGGGAGGGGAGCTGGGAGAGAGGCGTCTGTTTAATTATTTTCCCCTATTTTCTTTTCTTCTTCAATGAGATTTGGCCATCGGAGGGCTGTTCAGTTGTTGTATTTACGGGTGCTGAAGCAGTAAGCAGGAAAAATACTGCTTTGGCACTGGCTGAGCGCTGGGTGCCATGCAACCCTATCATCACACCCATGCCAAAACACAGTTTTCTTGGGTTTTGACCTCAGGATTTCAACTGGTGCCTCCCTGGCACGTTTCCTGCAAGGGTATTAAGGCCCAAACACCTTTGTGGTGAGCTGCTCCCCTTATGTTCCCATTGCCCAAAGAGAACTCTGAAGGACCGGTGTGTTCACACGGCTGTGCACATTATGTATATGCATTCCTGCACCACTGCACCTAAGTAAAGCCCTTGGCATCAATCCACTAAGGGAATGCACACATAATTATATACGTGTGTATATATATATATAGACACACATTGTATATGCATGTATATATACATATGTATTTATAATGTATAAATACATACATATTTATGTCTCAATAAATAGTTTTACCTATCTAGATTTTGCTCTCTTCATTGAAAAGAAGACCTGAGCAGGGCTGTCAGCATCCCCACCAGGGCAGGAGAACACTCCATTGGGAGGAGGAGGTGGGGCAGAGCTCTTCTGTTCTCCCCTGCCCACCTCCACCCTACAATGCAGGAATGGGGCGCATGTTATTAAACAGTTTTCTCACTTCTCCCCTCTCCCTTTTTCCTTTTTTTTTTTTTTTTTTTTTTTAATTTTAAACAAATATTCATATATGTTAATTTGACGAGGAGGCTTGGCGGCTCCAGGCAGGAATTTGGCTGTATTAATTTTACTGCTTGGAATCACTATCATGCAGCCAGACCTGGGTCCCTCCGATAACAGGGCACAGTGAAACAGGAACGCATCACCCACCTGGTCTTTGAGCACATCTTAATTTCCTCATATATATCTCTCTATAGAAGGATATGTATATTTAAAACCAGCACAGAGCTATCAGGAAAGCTTTAAGGCCGCTCAGGGGAGAAATTTGCACAGTCCCAGAATGATAAACTCTTTAAAGAGCTTTTCAAGACACTGCACAGCGCTTTGGGGAAACTGAGGCACAGGGCCTGGCTGTGCCATCACTTCTTTGATGGGGCTGTTGAGGTGGGGAGGATTTTTGAGGGGTGGTCCCAAATCCACAGCTTTGACCCCAAAGCACTTGCTATTCCGATGGGTGTCAAAGCCAAGCAATGCCCCCAGGATGGCGCATTTTGGTTTTGGCTTTTCATTTCCTTTGTGGTTGTGTTGTTGGTTTTTTTTGTTTGTTTGTTTTTTGTTTGTTTGTTTGAGTTTTTCTAGTCTTTTATTTAAGAAAAAAAAAAAATAGACACAGTGGTGGGTAACTTCCGATCCAGAAATAATCCGCTGCCAGCTGCCGCCTCCCCCTCTGCTGGGCAATGCTGGGCGCCCACATGTTGGACCCCAACTGCTGGTACCCAGGTGGTCCCCCTGGAGTCAGCCTGTCTGAGGATGCTCTGCAATGGAAGGGGGACTTTGGGGCTGGGAGCGGGATGGCGAGGGAGGTTATGGCAGTCAGAAGGCACCACGGAGGCTGAACCTGGCTGTGGGAGTCCCCAGTGGGCTGGGACTGGGGGAAATGGGCTGGGATTGGGCATGGGAATCCCCACCAGGCAGGGAGCTGGGTGGGCAATGCGAAGACCCAACAGCATCTCCCAGCCTGGTGCTGGGAGGGCAGGAAACAGCATCCCTGGGGGCAAAGGCAGTCCCCAAGGGATGCTGTGATGGCAAACATTAATGTCACCACCCCACATGAAGCAGGTGGTGAGCTTGAGGTGGGGGTGCAGGTTTTGCCCCCACTTTTTCCCCACACAACCCAATTGCCATAGGATGCCACACCAGCGCTCACCTCCAAAACTGTGCAACCAGGTGCAGCAATTGTGCAACCCCCATGTACAGTGGATGGCTTTTGGGAACCCCCACCCACCACCTCCCTGCAGCGGGCTGGTGGGATGTCTCCCCTTTTCCAATCTGTGCACCGCAGGACCCACAGCACCATCTCATCCCATTCACCATTGTACGCTCACAAGATCCATCCCTATCCATCCCCAGCCCCCAGCTTGCATCCCTCGTGGACCCCGCTCACTGCAGGTTTGGTGCCCCCACCCTGGGGACAAGCAGACGGCAAAGGGCAAGAAAAGAAAAACAGCCCCCAAAGGTGCCTCCGCATGGGGTGAGGAGGATGTGAGATGTGCAAAAGGGAACCTGCGAGAGAGCCCAACGTGGGTCTCAGGCCCCAGGAAGCAGCCAGTGTGGCGTGGCGTGGCGTGGCGTGGCACGGCGTGGCAGCCCCCTCCCTCCCACCCCATCCCCTCTGCCCCTGCGTTAAGCGATCTCTTTGATTCTGCGGATGTAGTTGTGAAGCTCTTCGGGGTCTTGCAGCCCCATGTCCTGGCAGACCCACTCCAAGTCCTCCTCATCGGCGATGGGGATGGAGTTGTAAGCCAGCTCATCAGTGGGCAGCGTGGCGAAGGTGGTGAACTTCACCCGCTTCCGTTTGGAAGTGGGCGAGTTGAGGGGGTCCTCACTCTGATCCCGTGTGGAACCCCCCGAGGAACCGTCCCCACGACCATGGACCTGGCTTTGAACACTGGTCTGTGAGCTCCCACTGCTATGGTGGTCCGCATGGCAGCAGGTCTGCACATTTTCCAGGGGGTTCCCGGGGCTCTCAGGCTGTGGGGAGAGGTCACTGTGAGCCCGCAAGGGCTGCCCATTGCCCAGGAAGACCCAGTGGTGGGAGTGGTCCATGTTGGTCTGACCTTCAGGTGGGATGCGTTTGTGCCGGTATTTCAACACAAAGACAATGCAGTTGATGAGGAAGACCAAGATGGCCAGACAGAAGACACCCAGAAGGGCGTACATGCCTATCTCCAGGTCCGTCAGCCCTCGGGTCACTTGGACAAAGCCAGTGGGGATGGTGGGGAAGTCCTCTGTGGGGTGAGACGCGCTGGGCATCCTACTGTCCTCGCTTGGCTCCGCTTTTCTCTCCACCTCTGCCCGCAGAGTGGTGCTCGACCCCGTCTCCAGCCCTGGTCTGCTGGGAACGTGGTCATAGTCATAGGTCGGGTCCTCCTCGGAGCCAAAATGGACCCGCACACTGGCCAGGGCTGTGAAGAGCACGCTCTTACGCTTGGTTTTCTGGCAGCTCTCGCAGATGACCAGCTCGGCCCGCAGCAATTCCCCCACACCTTCGCTCTCTGCCACCACCAAGGGGAAGGCTCGGTCTTGAGTCACCGTCACCACCTTCTCATCCAGGCTGCTCACCACCAGGTTGTAGTCCTTGGGGTCGTAGAGGGAAAGAGGGGCTGTGGTGCCATCGCTGTAGGAAATCCACAGGCTCAGGAGCGCTTCCTGCAGGACCAACACAGGCACCGGTTGCCCAGCACAATGCCAGTCCCACCTGCACCTCCATCTCCCATCCATCCCTCCTCCTTCACATCCTTCCCCCATGCAATTCATCTTCTACCCATCTGCCTATTGATTTGTTTTATTCCTCCCAACCACCATCTAGCTTTTCTCTTTTGCCTGTTCTTCCCTCAGTTTTCGCTACAGTTGCCCAAACACAGGATCTGTTGAGGGTTTGGAACAAGTTGCAGACCACTTTCTGGCCTGGTATCAGATTGTCCTGATGCTCAACCCCTTCCCCATTTCTCCCCAGGGCTTGGTGTGGAGGAGAGGTTCAGGGGATAGAGCTCCAAGGCTCCCATGTAGAGGCCACAGGACAAGTAAGACCTCTACAGATGAGGTTCACCCCAAATCTCAGCCCCACAGGATAAGCAGGACTTCCACAAACCCCAAATCTCAGCCCCCAAGGCATGAATCAGGGCTACAAGAGCTACAAACTCTATGAATAATTTTCCTCCAGAGCTCTGTCCACATGGACATTGACAGGAAGATTTCTGGGCTACTTTGAAGTGGGAAAAGGACTTTTTAGATGGAGCTCCATCCCACCTCGAGTCCCCCAAAGCCCAGACCTCACCTGCTTGAGAAAGCTGAGGGTCTGCTGGGCAGCTGTGCGAGCAATGATGGTGTGGCTATTTCCAGGGCTGGGGTGGAGGGACAGTGAGAGGCTGGAGACCACCTGGGCCTTCAGGTCCGTGATGCTGACCTTCTCCTCCGCCACCGTCACCAGTGTCTCACCCAACACCGCCTCCATGAGCGGGGACACGACCTGCAGGGGATGAGGGGACCGTCACCACCCACCAACCTCAAGCCATGTTGATGGAAAGGGGAAAGTTAACCAGGGGTACCTTAAAGAGCGTGGTGCCCGGCTCTCTGCCAGCCAGTGTGAAGCTGTCCACCAGGTGAGCCACCCGCGGGTCATCCACGCGCATGAAGTCACTGACCAGGTCTGTAACCTCCACCAGCCAGTCAGGTCCCAGCATGGTGACCACCTGCCCCGTGCCCTCTGCCGCCGTGGTGTGGAACTGGGTGAAGACCTGCAGTGTGGCATGCTGGTACTGCAGGGCACAGCCCCGGCTCTGCTTCCGCTCCTCTTCATCCTCCTCGTGCTCGCTGTCCCGCACTGACCTGTGGGACAGGGACAGGAGACAGGTGGCAGGGCATGGAGAAGTGCAGGGTGTTCCAAAGCAGGGGAAAAGCATGGTGGAGCCTGGCCAAAAATTCTGTTGTTTATGAGGTCTCTGAGGGCTTTAGCAGCACATGAAAATGGGGTAGCCAAAATCTCCACCCTCTAATCAGCTGAAAGGGCAAGGTCCCTTCCAACCCCTACAATTCTGTGATTCTGTGATATCTCAAGTTGGGAGGGATACCTGGAGCTTGGCAGCTCCTGGCCTTATCCACAGGAATTTTGACTGTTGACATGGATGAATGTTCCTCACTGGTCCCAGTGTTCAACAGTTCTCATTTTGAAATTTTCATCTTTCCATCTAAAAATGCAACCTGCATCCATGAGCCACGTTTTCACTTGCAGAAAAGTCTGGTTCCATTATTTCTGAAACCCCCTTCACTAAGAAGCTGAGCATGGCCACTGGACTTCTGCCACCTTCACCTTGTCTTCTCCAGCACATCTCATGCCCCGTATCTTGGGGTGCTGTTGTGGACTTCTCCCAGCCTATCACTGCCTCCCTTGTGCACCCCGAACACTGTACCCCCAGCACCCACCTCCTGTCTGGCAGGATGGGCACCCTCCAGCCCTTCACTTGGCTCAGCCGTGAGTCTGAGAGCTCGATGTGCAGCGGCAGTTTGGGCACCCACACCGTCATCTCCAGCGGGGCAGAGAGGTGCTCGTAGGTGAAGGTGACCCGGGCACTCATGGAGCCCCGCGATTCCTTCCCACTGACAAAGACGTAGTCACAGCTGCTGGAGACCTGAGGAGAGGGGAAAACGGGGAGGGCATAATCTGGTATCTGTCCCCAGATCTCCCCCACGTACAGCTACAGAGAGCAGGCAGCAAGCAGTGGCCAGCCTCTGTAGGTACCCACCAGTGCCTGCCATGAAAGGGAATGCAGCCCCATGCCCACCTCCATCCCCATCCACATACTTCCTGCTGACTCCAGAAAAAGCTTCCCAGAGTCCATCTGAATCCTCACATTCACCTCTCTCTCTCTCTCTTCCTCTTTTAATTCCCATTTATGCAAATGCCATTAGTTAAATTTGCTATAAAACAAATACTTCCTGTGGGGGCCACTTATTACCAACCAATCCAAGGCAATTAAGGAGCTAAGAGGATGCCACCACAGCACTGCTTGGCTCAGTGCAGCAGAGCCAACCTTCTCCTTCCCAGCCAGCAGGAAGGAGGCACTGGGCTGGGGACTCCCACTCCACGTCTGCAGCTTTCCCTGAGCCCAGCTCATGGGGTTTGCTCCTTGTCCTTGTACCAGAGCTGTCTGAAAAGACAATCTCAGCTCTGGCAGGGTAGCATTTGAATAAAGATGAGCTCTTGCGTAAATCCTCCATCTCTGGATATTGAGCCATTTATCACAATAAATATGATGGGATGCTGCTTGCATTACCTTACCTAATAAATCCCCCCAGCATCTCGTTCTGGGGGCCACTTGTTTTTCTGTTGGTTGGAACTGTGGAGGGAGGGGGGGGTACGACAACAAAAAATAGCAGCACATCAGCCCTGTCCTGATGATGGAGTGACTGCAGATTAGCTTTTAAATGAAGTGTACACTTGTTGGGAGATACTTCCCGGATTTGCAGCAAGGCACTGGGAAGCGAGGCGGAGGTCTGCCTGGGCTGAGAGCCAAGGCACTGACAGCTCTGCTCCTGTGCAGAGCTCCTCCCTTGGCACGGCCTCAAGCATGGGATCAAGGGAAGACATCATCTCTCCATGCATATCCCTCAGCATATGCATGGTGCCTGAGGTCACCACGTGTCCCTGGGTGGGCAGAGCATGAGGAGATGGCCCATGTCATAGAATCATTAAGGTTGGAAAGACAACAAAGCTCATTGACACATGCCTGTGTGCCCACAGAGGAGATGAGGGTGGCATTTCACACCCACACTCTGTCACCAGCCTTCATGGGTGGCTGCAGCACCTTCACTGCCATGTCATAGAATCACAGAATGACTTCAGTTGGAAGACCTGAAGATCATCAATCTCCAGCCACCACGTCCTCCACATCCAAGATGCACTCCCTCCATGCAACCATCACCGCTACACCACACACAGCATGGAGAGAAGCAGACTTTCCCCGCTCCTCGTCCCTCCTTATTGCTAAATTATTTACAGTAACAGACAGTGGATCTCACCATGTAAGCTGATTTATGTAACAGCTTTATAGCCCTGACACCGTAATCATAGTGCCCAATCTCAGCAGGAAACTGAGAGCTCCCTCGGAAACACATCACCAGCACAAACACAAAATAACTCAGCAAGGAATTGCGTGGGGCTGCGGATGGCGAGCGGGAGGAGAGCACATGGGGCTGGAGGGCTGCTTTATGTATTATTCATCCCCGCTTGTGTGCATGTGTCTGCTCCCCCCAGGTCTGGGGACAGCGTGTAAATAGATTTATGAGTCGAAAGGCAGCACATTAAACAGTTTAAGTGTCTTGGAGTCCATCCTGAAGTGTATTATTGCTCCAGTGTTTTATCACGCTGCGGAGGACCAGCCTTCATAAATTAGAGCTGTTGCTGTAAATCGCACGGATTGGGGTTTTGTTGGAGAACTTGGGTAAACAGGTTGTGACACCAGATCCCACGGGGCTGACGGCTCCCAGGGACCCATGGAGAGAGCACATCCCAACACCGACGGGGCTGGGAGAAGGCGCGATGTCTAGGGGTGGGTGGGCGGATGGATGGATGGGTATGGTGATGGAACAGTGCAGGCGGGCGGCTGGATGGATACATAGAATGATAGAAGAATATGTATGCTTGAATGGGTATGGTGATGAAAAAATAGACACCCGTGGCTGGGTTTGAGGGCTGATACTGCCGAGTCAGCTGAGGGATGCGTGGGCCATCATCGCCATGGGAGCCTGCACGTGTTTTGTGCTCACTGGAGCAGCCACAACCCCACGCAGCCCCAATCTCCTGTGTCCCATTGTCCCCAGTGCTTTGCTTGACCCTCCCAGCTCAGCCCAGCATTAAATCCCACACAGGAGATGAATGTCACCCAGAGGCGCAGGTGAAGCCACTGATGAAAACGTGTGGTTCACATTTCAAGGCGACAGTATTTTACCTTATCAGTGCTAAGTAGTGCGATAACCCATAGTTATTGCTGCTGCCTGGTGCCAGCGTGCACAGCACCACAGCATCTAATGGCCTTCAGTGGGGACAGTGACAAAGTGCATCGTCCTTCCCTCTGCAGACAGGCAGATTGAAACACCAGAGAGGCTCAGCAGGGATGTGCTCCTGGGGCGGGAGATGGGAGTTATCTCTCCCGTACCCACCTTGATGATGTCTTCATTGTTGGATTTGCACTCCACCATGGCTGAGACGTCCACGATAACACCACTCAACTCAATTGCAATGACCTTCACAGGAATGGCCACTGTTCGGCCCGTCAGGATGGCTGTGTTGATGATTTCCGTGTCCTGGGAGAAAAGGTGCAAAGGAGACAGTCATTGGAGGGCAGCCTGCTCTCCTGCTCCAGCCCTGGGGCCGAATTCTGCCTGGTCCCTCTCCTGCTTCTCCTGCTTGAGCCCTGTACAGCTACAATGGGATGCATGGATATATGGATTCTGCAGAAGGGGATATGTGGCAGATGGGCTATTGAGAGACATGGTAGACCACATCCACACCCATCTCTCCCTGCAAAATCCTCGAGGGACAATAAACCATCCCCACTATCAAACAAAAAAGGCAGGAGCAAGTGCAAGGCCTCTTACCATGGCCAGGGGCACAATGGCCCGGATGTCCCTCTGGATGACTGTCAGCTCTGTCACCACCTTCTCCAGGTCAGGAGGGGGGTTACGGCCCCGGTAGTCGATGTGCCACATGATGCGGCGTGTCACCGACTGGCTGGTGAAGTTCTCCATCTCGAAATCCAGCTGCATGATCTCAGAGGAGGATTCTCCATCCCTGGCAGGGGACCAGAGGAGGATGCAGTGAGTTGGGTGCTACGGATGGTCCCTGATGCAGAGCATCTCCAGTGGATCCCTCCTCAGGGGTGCCCCTCCATGACGAAGGGACCAGAGTGGTCACCACCATGATGCTCAGCCCAAACACAGCTGCTCCTATGAAAGCCCACACAAAGGGAAGGCATTTTCCCTGTAGATCCTGCAAAAGCCTCCTTGGAGCAGGAGAATGGAGAGCGGTGAGGAGTGCTGAAATAGGCCTGCTCTCATCTCGGCATGCAGCAGCCATTGAGAAGGTCCCATCAATCTGGGGACGCTGGATGCAGTTTCTCACTTATAAATATATAATGAGTGAAAGGGATTCCTTGTAGCAGCACAACAAAGACCAATGTCTTCTGCATCCTCCTGAGCATCTCTGGCAGAGCAAAGCTGCCTGGATTTGGGGAATGACTTAAGATGCAGATGCTGGAGTGCAAATTTGCCGGTATTGGCCATTATCAGCCTAAAGCTCTGGGTGTGCCAGGTTCCCTCCAATCCCCACTGCCCCTGAGGCAAAATGCTTGTGCTTACATGGCCCAGAGGGCAAAACGGCTTTGAGTCATTCATCATTTCCATTACGTTAATATTTGATCGAGTTGTTTGTCTAAAAGGTGATTGTAATCACTTTAAATTCATCTCCCGTCTCTAACCTTTCAAGGCTGATTTGAGCCGGCAGCAGAGGCAGAGGGGGGGCTGGGGAAGGAGAAGGGAGATGGAGCCCTCTATGCCTGCAGTGCATGGCTCCTTGGTGGCACAGGGCTATTCCTGCAGTGGGCAGGATGGCTTGTGGCCATGGGGATATGCCAGTGTCAGCCAGGGGCTCTGATGTCTCTGCTACAGCTGTATTTGACATCTTCCAGCACAGCTTGAGAGCATCAGTTTGCTCTAACCCAGCTCCTGGAGGCATTTCCCTCCCTGCTCCCAAAGACACCAGGTGATGGAGATGTCACCACCTGGGAACAATCCAGCATGACACAGTTCTTCCTGATGGTGACTTTGACCCGGTGCAGTCCAGACCCTGCCCCTGCAGTTCAAGGAGCCCCAGCAGTCCCCCTATGCTCAAGGGCCAGTCCCATATCTCCCCTTCCAGAGCAGCCTCTTGGTTTTAACTCATCTTTGTCCTTCTGATCCTTCTCAACTCTGTCCCCTAGGTTCTCCTTGTCCAACTCAAGCCTTTCATCACCCAAGCTTGGACCATGAGGAATGAGCATCACCCTTGTGCCCAGCAGAACAGAACAGCTCTGTCCAGCCCAGGTGGTGTTTAGGTTCATGCTCCCCATCCAATACTCATCCATGACCCTGGGGACCAGAGAGTCTGTATCTGGGGAGTGCTCCCGTTCCTTCCCAAAGGGATTCTCCATTCAGGACAACCAATAAAGAGCTGCTACCATCCATAATATTACAACTTTTACAAAATTAAAATGCTTCCACCTCAAACTGGAGGATCTTTCATGCCTTTACAATACCACCCCAAAGCCCTCCATGTGCACCCACCGGAATCTGAAGCAACTGGATAAATACCAGCTGAGAAATAGGGATGCAGCAGCAAAATGTTGGTGATCGAGGAGCACATTGCTTGAGCCCCATTTTGGTGTTGGCCATAGAATAGATCACACCCAACCACACCACCCTGCACCCCACACCAGGTGTTGAAGACCCGTGGAGATATGGAAGTGACAGACATGATTTAGTGGTGTGTGGGAACTGCTGAATCACGGCCTGAACTTCTGATTGAGCACCTGAGGAAAGCAAGGAGTCAGCCACGGGAGCACAAGTGAGGGCAATTCAGCTGTGCTGCCAGAAGGGGTGGAGCCTGGCTGCACCTCTCCTAGACCCATTTAAGAGCTGACTACCAGTGGGGAAGGATCTCTTCTGGAGATTCCCTCCTCTGGAGTTTTATAGTGAGCCCAGGATACGGGTAAGCATTCTATCTATTCTATTTTGGTATAATAACTGCTTAGCCAAACTCTCTGGTATATTTCATAATTATAACATCTGTACGATCATTGATTGTACAAGTGGGTATGGTGGGGATGGGTTTATAGTTACCTGGGCCTGGTGCCCTCCACCTTGGCCACGTCAACGGTGGCTGTGGAATGTTTGCCACCTGTCAGCAGCTCCGAGCTCACCAGCCACTGCCCGCTCCTCGACTTGGTGCTGAGCAGGTTGACACCTTTCTTGGCCTTCACCCTGCAGAGAGCCATGATCAGGGCAGGATCCCATATCCCTGTAAACCCCCCAGACATCTTCACCCCTCTGCTATGTGTACAGAGGCACTTTTCACCCCCAATTCCTCTTGAATCTCAGAGACATCGTCCATAGTGAAGATGTCACTGCTCCACCCAACCCAGCCAAAACAACCACTCCTTGCCAACATGGCTCATGGGATCAGGACCCTACCTGAGGGTGAAGTGCTCCACCGTGGAGTTGGACATCAGGTACAGCAGGATGCTCAGCACCTCACCCGGCTTCAGAGGCCGGTCAGGCAGGCGGATGAAGACATTGCCATCCAACCGATGCTCCTGCATGGGCTGTGCAGGGGGAGGCTGCAGGAGGCTGACACTCCCGATGCGCAACAGTGGGTGCTGCGTGGGACCCTCAGTCCTTGCCCCTCCACTCCCTCGACGAGGGGATGATGCGGATGTGTCCCCAAGGCACTGTCCGGCCCCATCGGGGGCGTGAAGAGTGTAGTAGAGCTCGACCTGTTGGCTCTCACCTGGCACCTCCATGCCATCAGGGCCCTTCCTGCGTCCCAGCGGCACAGCGGCGGGTCGGAACCAGGCGTGAGGCAGCTCAGCCTGCACCAGGCAGGTGGCCAGGCTGCCCCGCAGCCGGCACGAACTCTTGATCTCGCGGGCATCGCGGAAGGCATGAAGCCTGACGCAGGGCAACCGATCGGTGACGTCAAAATCATCCCAATCCCGACCGGCCACGTAGAAGAGCACTTGGACCACGGGCTGGTTGGCCACCAACCGGGGTTGGATGATGAAGGCGCGCACCTTCCAGTTGACTGTGAGGCGGTTGGGGACTTCCAGGGTGCTGGAAGGCTGCAGGTGCTCCTTGGGCAGCACCAACCCTGTGCTAAAGGGTCCCAGGGTGACATTGAGCACGGGCAGCTCCTTGGTCTGGAAGACGACGAAGGGCTCGGATCGTTGCAGAGGGGTGCTGCTGTTGGCCGGGGGGCTGGCCCCCACCTCCTTGAGGAAGAAGGCCAGGCGGGTGTTGGATAGGCGGTAGCTCACGGGCAGCATCGCAGCACCAGGAGGCTCAGAGGGCTCAGGGCTGGGGGCTGGCCCCTTGGCCTGGGCTGTGAAGGGGATGGAGAGGGTGGTTACTGTGGGACATCCAACTATGAGCTCCCATAGCAAGTATGAGGTGCTGCAGCCCCAGAGTATCTAGTAAGTGCAGCAAAAGTTGAGATGAGTTTCACTCCTGTTACCCATCCCAGAACCTCAGTGATCTCTGTGCTTCCCAGTGAGATCTCCAGCCCTTGGCGTGGGATGGAGCATCCAGGATGTCAAGGGCCTGCCTAAATTTGGGTCAGGATGTGCAGGAATAGGGCATAAAAGGCTGAATCCTCTTTCCAACCACCCTTTGCCAACATGCTGATGGAGCCTGTGGGACACATCCTGCCCCAAGACACAGCTGGCGAGATTCACTAAGCCCAGCTCCTTGAGCAGCATTTGCATCTCCCATTCAGTACCCACCAGCCCTTGTGCCGCAGCCCCTCACTGCAGACATCTCAAGGAAGACATCTCAAGGTCTTCTCATCTGCATCTGCCAGCAATTCCCAGGATGCTTCCCCTCCCTGCAGCTCCACGTCTCACAGCAAGCAGCCCTGGCACTGATTGCAGCCATTCCCCAGCGACTCCAGTCTCCACCAGTGGCACCCAAATTACGGGTGGTGAAAGGCTGCTTATGTGACAGCTCAGCACTCAGAACAGCAGCTGGATGGGGACTTCCAACGGGGGATTGCTCTGGGGGGCTGCCAAATCTATTGCTCCTATTTTCTACCGGGACACGGACACGGGAGGGAGCATGGATACCCAGGCAGGGTTCTACCAGCTGGAGCATCAATGTGGTTGCACCCCCACAGCTGCAGGGTTGGTGCTGCTTGAAGCTCTGCCTCGCTTTCCCCTGGTGATGCAGAAGAGGGGATGTTGGTCCCAAAATGCTGGGGCAATTGGCATGCTGGTTCCTGCAGCACATGGCTCAGTGAGGCGAGACTGCGTAACCCAGCCTGGATCTAACTGCTGCAGGGGTTAAGGGATGAGGAAGGCTCTTAACAGGATTAGCACTTGATAGGGGCACCAATGGCATGTGCAGCTCTGTCACTCAGGATGCAGCTTGTCCCACCCTCAGGACCAGGCACGATGCTGGGGACACAGCGGTGGCACCGCTGTTGATGCCACCACGTCGGCTGCAGCACAGCCCTGCCCTGTGCAGCCACAGCTGCTCCTGCTATTCCCCCTTGTTTTTTTTTTTTTGTTCCAAGCCATGAGACTGTTTGCTGAAAAGCAGAGTTGTGAAAAGATCCCCCAGTCAGAGCTGCATTGGGATAACCACACAAATGCCTGCAAGAATGAATGAGGCATGGGGAGCCAGGCAAAACGCTGAAGCTTGACGCTGAATCACTGAAACTGTAACTGTTATCCCTTAAAAATCACCAGTGTTTGGAGAATACTTAAATCATTCCACAAAGGAAATCCACCCAAAGGCCTGCTCCCCTCAGGGGACCCCCACCCCCTCAGAACCAGGGGACATGGGTGACAATGCTGATGGGACAGCAGTGTGGCACCAAGCCCTGCATCGTGCACAGATCCCAGTGCCATGAGGGATGAGCCAGGCTGCAGATTAACGCTGTGGTCATGATTAGTGCAGCACAGGAGGACTGCTGGCACCCTGGGATTCTATTTCCTTCCACAGACAAAATGCATTTAAACGATGCTATAATCTGTCGCTAGGAGGGGGGACGTGGTGGGTGTCTCCACTCCTTGGCCATAAACTAATCCTACAGGGCAGGGTCTGGCCAGCCACGTCCAGCCCAGGGCTAATAGCAGCCCAGAGCTTTTGTTCCTACAGCCTCTGCACCGAAGGGGGATAGAGCATTAGAGCATGGGGTGAGGAAGGACATGGGGTCAAGACAAACAGACGTGGGTGGAGAGGGATAATGGAACCAGGGGGAAGAATGGAGAATGGATGGAAAGGATGGAAAAAGGGTGGAAGGAAGGGAGGAAGGACAGGTGGAAGGAAGAGCAGATGGAGGGAAAGGTGGATAGAAGGGAGGGAGGGAGGAAGGAAAGCCCAGCAGCTCAGGGGACCTCAGCCCAGGCAGACTGCCCCAACCCAGCAGCCCCCAGGAGGAAGCATGGTTCCTCTGCCATCACCCCTGGCTCAGTTTAGGGAGACAGATGGGTTAAGCCCCGGCCACTGACTCTGCTCCTCACCGGCCCGCTGCAGTTAACAGGATTTGCAGTGCCTGACCTGCATTCCTGATTTTATTAGGCTGGCACGGGGAGGACCATATGGTTCTTCCACCCTCGCAGCTCAGCACCACAAGCAAAAAGCAGGCTCTGACCAGCCCAGGGGCTGCCTGGGCCCCATGGACTGAGGACCCCCCCCAACCCCATAGCAGGACAGGACACCCACATCCTTCCCAGCTCCCTCTGTGGCAAACCAGGGTGGACTATGAGCCACAGCAGGGGGAGAGGGCAGAGAGGGAGGCAGAAACACACAACTGGCAATGACCCCCCCTCAAGCAGCCACATCTGCCTGGCCAGATGTGCCCCACGCCGCTGCAGCCATGCAGCCAGATGGGCCACCGGGCTGGCAGTGGGGGCACATGGGGACAGCAGTGCAGGACATGATGTGGCAGCGCCCACGACCATGCACTGAAGTCAACAAGAGCCCCCCAGGCCAGGGGAGATCGTTGCTTCTGGGGGGTCTCCAGTGCTGAAAGAATCCCCCAACCCCATAGAAAAACCCAACTACATCATCGCTGCTTGTGGCTGCTGGGGTCAGACTGATGGACACATGGGAAGGAAGGCTGATGGTCAGACTGAATGTGGTTGTGGCTCCTCAGCTCCTCCATCCCTGCTCCCAGCAACTGTCCCAGGGCTGAAAAGCCTTCTCCTCCTCCTCCTCCTCCTCCTCCTCCTCCACTTCCCCTTTATCCAGCACTGATATCCTGCACTGAGCTTCAGCTTAGCTCCAGCCCCAGCTGTTTGCCATAGGGATCGCTTTAGCCACACTCCAGGGGGGAACTTGATCCCAGCTTATCCTGTGGGATATGACAGGGGGCTCCCGGCACATATATCCCCACTTAACAGGGGAAAAGCAGATAAAAAAACACTGGAAAATAAAATAGGGCTGTTGCTGGGGGCTGTGGCCCAGTCTGTTCCAACACAGCCCAGCTCCACAATGCAGTGATGGGTTGACACTGCAATCAAAGCTCCTAGCAGATGGCTTTGTGCTGGTTTGAAGCTCTGCTGGCACTTTTTGGAGTTCCTGGTCACCCAGGGGGACAAAAAGACTGATGGGGTTTAATTAGTGGTCAAAGACCCCAAAGATGGGCCCTGAGACCCTATGCAGCCCAGCCCTTATGGTGCAGCTGTCACTTCCAGCTCACTGCTAAGGTTCCAAGAGGACAGTCCCACCTTAAAGCAGCATCCAGTCCAAGCTTTGGAGCCCTCAAACCCAAAGTCTGTGGGGGTGTCAGCACCCACAGTCCACTCTTTGCCTCCACGGCCATTAGGGCCAACCACAAAGGATGCACATGAGCAACAAACACCAGGGATGTCCCAAATCCGGATGCTCCAATCAGAGGCAGACCCAGATGAGTCGCACACCCATAAAATCATTAAGGTTGGGAAGATATCTCATCCACCTCATCCATCCTGGGACCAGACATCCCCTTTCCATCCTTACATCAGGGCACTGACCCCATCACACTATGCTTTTATCCAAACAGAGTGTGCACCTCCAAGCAGCATAAAAAAAACCTCAAACCAATAAAAATGGCAAATGGAGGCTTCTACCTCCATCCAAACCTCAACAATTCAGCCCTGGCAGCACTACAATTGGCCACAGCCTCAAGCACCCCATTTCCATCCCTGCGAAGTTTGGGTTTTGAGGTGTCACAGGGCAACAGGACCCCTGTGCACCATAGCACAGCATAGATTGGGAAAACCCTCCCAGCAATGAGACGGGAGCTGAAATGGGAAGCCCAGCTCTCATGAGGGACTCAGAAAATGCTTCCCATCAGCCAGAGCCTTGGAAATTGTTTTCGGCGACATGAAAGACAACAAGATCCCCGGCGCGGTGCGAGCTTCCATCTCCAGCGTTAGCTAATTGGAAGTCAATTAAGTGAATAATTGTTACAAATGTACAGGCACCTCCCCTGGCGCACAGCAGTGAGATGGCCAATGGGAGGCTGCAGGGACAGGGGACACAAATCCCTTGGCCATCCTGGTCCCCAATTCTGCCCCATAGCGGCGATGGTGTTGAGAAGCCCCATGGTAAGAAGGAGCACAGCACTCATCCCAGAAGGGTGATCTCGTACAGCCCAGGGGAGGGATTGGGCTGGTAATGAATGGGAAAACTGACTTGAGTCTTCCTATGGGTGGCAGTGGTGGATTCTTCAGCGTCTAATATAGGATTATGCGGGTGCTGGTTGACTCTCCCTTTTTTTAGGGTTCCAGAGGAGAAGGACAGAGATGCTGTTGCCTGGGGGCATCCTTGGAAATCCTCCTCCCACCCCCATCCCTCAATAAAAACACTGTGGCTGACAGTACAGCAGCCCTTCCAGCTTCAGCCCAGCACAGTGGCAAGAAGCAACACCAGGCAATGCCAGCAGGACGGACACCGGGTGCCCGAGGCTGCAGTGCTGAGCCCTACATTTCCCCCAGGAAACTAATCAAAGGGAAGGGGCAAGAAACCCAAAGGAATAAATAAATATGGCCTAAATGGGATGTGGCGCGCACAGGCACAGCCTGCTATAAATCCTGGGAGCAGGCAAGGCTTTTACGCAGCAGCTACTTTAGAGCAATTTCCACAAATCACACCAGGGGACAGGTCGGGGGCCGGGAAGGAGAGGCCCTTTGCGGAGGAGGAAGAAAAATGAAGAAATGAATTAAAAGGCGGTGGGGAAAAAAAAATATAAAAAATTAAAAGGATGAGGGAGTGCCTGAACCCACGGGAACGCCCAGGGGCTGCAGAATGCAGAATGCCCAGGGGGATGGGGTACAAACTGCAAGAGGGATGAAGTCCAGCATGAAAAAGAAACCTGGAGAGCAGAGAGACTATCCCAAATGCTGAACTTTTGTCTGTCCTGCAAGGGAGAGAGCAGAACCTGCTGCAGTAACTTGCAGGACTAGGATGCAAAAGCACCTGAGGTCTCAGGCAGAGAGATTAAAAAATCAAGCACGGCAAATATTGCACAGCAGCAAAGGGAAAACGCTGCCCAGCGGGAGATGGTGGCTTCATCAGGGTGGAAAAGCAAACTGCTGTGATTGCAGCATCCTCCTGGGACGGAGCACAGCGGGATGTGGGTTATCGACCCGGGCAGCAACAAGTGGGGCAGCGGCCTGGGAAAGCAGGGCACAGCGAGAGCATCTATACTGGGGTCTTTTGGGGGAGAGGCAACGGCCAACAAATCCCCACACTTGGGTTTGTGCCTCTCCTAGCAGAACACATCCTGGGCCACCACAGAATTTGGCTGGAGGACCCCAGTTCATAGGGAAACTGAGCTCGAGCAGCTCTTCCTAAGGCAGGAAGCACCAGGAGCTGCCTCCTCCCACAGCAGAGCCCTATTGGCACTGTGCTCCCCGCTGCACACCCATCCCAAAGGCACCCAGCCCTGGCGCCGCGCGGTCCCCCCATGGAAGAAACCACCGCCTCCTCCTTCCCAAGAGGCAGCTCGTTAGCAAAGCCCTGTATTTAATAATAGAGGATGCCAATTAGATTAGAGAGAGTGACCTTTTCCAGACGGATGGGATGGGATGCTCGTGCAGCAGCTGTGATGAGCACTGGATGGAAGGGGAGCACACTGGTTCCTCTGCCACTCCTTTGGGGTGATGCGCTTGCAGGAGCCAAAATTCAGGTTGTGTGACAGCAAACCCTCTTCCATCTCACTGTATTGCCCAGGACAAGGCCACATTTCATAGCCATGGGGTAGGGGGCAGGCAGGTGGATGCTCTGTGCCCATTCAAATGTCAGGAGACGCTCTACTGGAGAGGGGTTGGGGTTTTTTTAGGGAGAGGATGGGGGAAGAGGGACTCCAGCAGCTGGGAAATTAAATCACTGAACTGAACCACAGAGCCAGGTTTCTAGAAGCACTGAGCAATGCCCAGCTGTAGGATTGCTGCTGCCCTATGCCCTGCCTCTGTTCTGTAGAACTTAGTTCCCAAATCACTGGGGCAACCAGGCACGTGCACACAGACAATGCACAGTATCAAGGCACCTGAAGCATCTTTACGCACACTGCTCCCATACCCAGTTAAAAAGGCCCCACTTGTTGCAGGGCTGTCAAACAGCAGGCAACAATTCAAGTTCGAATTCAAGGGAAAGAAAAGGTGATAGGTGAGCCTGGGGGAGCGGCAATGGGATTAGGGATGAGGCGAGGGGCTCGGCTGAAGTGCATCTACACCAATGCACGCAGCATGGGCAACAAACAAGAAGAGTTGGAAGCCATGGTGCGGCAGGCAAACTATGACCTAGTCGCCATTACGGAAACATGGTGGGACTGCTCCCATGACTGGAGTGCTGCAATGGATGGCTACAAGCTCTTCAGGAAGGATAGGCAAGAAAGAAGGGGTGGTGGTGTGGCTCTGTATGTTAGGGAGTGTTTTGATGTTACTGAGCTTGTGGCTGGGGATGATAAGGTTGAATCCCTATGGGTAAAGATCAGGGGAAGGGCTGACAAGGCAGATGTATTGGTGGGTGTCTGCTATAGACCGCCGAACCAGGATGAGGAGACAGATGAGGTGTTCTATGAGCAGCTGGCAGAAGCTGCGAGGTCGCCAGCCCTTGTCCTCATGGGGGACTTCAACTTCCCTGACATATGCTGGGAATTCAACGCAGCGCAGAAGAAGCAGTCTAGGAGGTTTCTGGAGTGTATAGAGGATAACTTTCTGATGCAGCTGGTGAGAGAGCCTACGAGAGGAGCTGCCCCGCTAGACCTGCTGTTCACAAACAGAGAAGGTCTGGTGGAAGATGTGGAGGTTGGGGGCTGTCTTGGACAGAGTGACCATGAGATGGTAGAGTTCTCAATTCTTGGTGGAGCCAGGAGGAAGAACAGCAAAACTGTTACCTTGGACTTCCGGAGGGCGGACTTTGAACTGTTTAGAAGACTAGTAGGGGGAGTCCCCTGGGATTCAGTCTTAGAGGGTAAAGGGGTCCAAGACAACTGGTTGCTCTTCAAGAAGGTAGTCTTACAGGCGCAGGAGCGGGCTGTCCCCCTGAGCTGCAAAATGAGCCGGCGGGGAAGGAGACCGGCGTGGATGAATAAGCAACTATTCTTGAAGCTCCGGGAGAAAAAGAGAATCTACCTCCTGTGGAAGAAGGGACGGGCAACTCAGAAAGAATACAGAGAAGTTGTTAAGATATGCAGGGAGAAAATCAGAAAGGCGAAAGCCCAGCTCGAGCTCGACCTGGCCACTGGAATAAAAAGAAACAAGAAATCCTTTTACAAATATATCAACAGTAAGAGGAGGACTAAGGAGAATCTCCATTCTTTACTGGATGAAGCCGGGAATGTGACTACTGAGGATAAAGAAAAGGCAGAGGTCCTGAATGCCTTCTTTACGTCTGTCTTTAAAGGTCAGACCAGTTATCCTCAGGATATTCCACTTTTCGACCAGGTGGTCTCGGCTGGAGACCAGACTAAACCACCCATGATTCAGAAGGAAACGGTCAGAGACCTTCTACTCCAACTGGACTGTCACAAGTCCATGGGGCCGGATGAGATTCACCCGAGAGTGCTGAGGGAACTGGCGGAGGTGATAGCCGAGCCGCTTTCCATCATCTATCAGCGCTCCTTGTTGACTGGTGAGGTACCAGAAGACTGGAGGCTTGCCAATGTGACTCCCATCTACAAGAAGGGCTGTAAGGAGGACCCGGGGAACTACAGGCCTGTTAGCCTGACCTCGGTGCCAGGGAAGGTTATGGAGCAGATTGTCTTGAGGGAGATCACGCGGCAAGTGCGGGACAACTGGAGCATCAGGTCTAGCCAGCATGGGTTCACGAAGGGTAGGTCCTGCTTGACCAACCTGATCTCCTTCTATGATCTAGTGACCCGCCTGGTGGATGAGGGAAAGGCTGTTGATGTAGTCTACCTAGACTTCAGCAAGGCCTTTGACACTGTCTCCCACAGTATTCTCCTGCAGAAGCTGGCAGCCCGTGGCTTGGACAGGTACACTCTTGGCTGGGTAAGGAACTGGCTGGAGGGTCGAGCCCAGAGAGTGGTGGTCAATGGAGCTAAATCCAGCTGGCGACCGGTCACGAGTGGTGTTCCCCAGGGGTCGGTGCTGGGGCCTGTCCTTTTCAATATTTTTATTGATGACCTGGATGAGGGCATTGAGTGCACCCTCAGTAAGTTTGCAGATGACACCAAGTTGGCTGGAAGTGTCGATCTGCCTGGGGGTAGCGAGGCCCTACAGAGAGATCTGGACAGGCTGGAGAGCTGGGCTGAAGCCAATGGGATGAGGTTTAATAAGACCAAATGCCGGGTTCTACACTTTGGCCACAGCAACCCCAAGCAACGCTACAGGCTTGGGGTGGAATGGCTTGAAGACTGTGTAGAGGAAATGGACCTGGGGGTGTTGGTTGACGCTCGGCTAAACATGAGCCAGCAGTGTGCCCGGGTGGCCAAGAAGGCCAATGGCATTCTGGCTTGTATCAGAAGCAGTGTGACCAGCAGGAGTAGGGAAGTAATTGTTCCCCTGTACTCAGCTCTGGTGAGGCCGCACCTTGAGTACTGTGTCCAGTTCTGGGCCCCTCACTGCAAGAAAGACATTGAGGCCCTGGAGCGTGTTCAAAGAAGGGCAACAAAGCTGGTGAGGGGTCTGGAGCACAGGCCTTATGAGGAGCGGCTGAGGGAGCTGGGATTGTTCAGTCTGGAGAAGAGGAGGCTCAGGGGAGACCTTATTGCTCTCTATAACTACCTGAAGGGAGGTTGTAACGAGCTGGGGGTCGGCCTCTTCTCTCGTGTAACTGGTGATAGGACTAGAGGGAATGGTTTCAAGCTTCGCCAGGGAAGATTCAGGCTGGATATTAGGAAATACTACTTCTCTGAAAGGGTGGTCAGGCACTGGAATGGGCTGCCCAGGGAGGTGGTGGAGTCACCGACCCTGGAGGTGTTCAAAGAACGTTTGGATGTTGTGTTGAGGGATATGGTTTAATGAGAACAATTCAAGTTCGAATTCAAGGGAAAGAAAAGGTGATAGGGAGCAGCTGGGGTCACGCAAGGGCAGCCTGGAACCAAAGCCTGTGTTTGAGGTTGGGGTGACTGCTTTCTACCTGGTTCAGCTCTGCTCGGGGGCCAGATCCCTCCAACGAATGGGGGCACCGTGATCCCGCTGTTCTCTGCCTGCTCTGGGCTGTGCTGGCTGTGCTCAGGGATTGCACCCATGACCCATTCAGTGAGAGAACGCCGGCTGCGTTTTCCCCATTTCGACAGCGAGTTATGGCATATCTCCACCTGCTGGTCTGAAATATCCCGAAGGTGGGGATGCTCCGAGCCCACATGGGGACGGGAGGTGGTGGTGTGTGCCCTCCCGGGGTTGGGGCACATCCTCCACCACCAACCCCATGCGTGGGATTTGGTCACATTGGGAATTATGGGGTAGGAGATGCAGGGAGATCGGCACGGCCCCAACCCTACTGCCAATGGGATGGAGGCACACGTTCCCCCCACTGAATAACACCACATCTCCATGCCCACCGCCCAGTGAGAGGGGAAACTGAGGCACACAGCAGGGATGGGGCTGGGTGGGCAGCAAGGAGAGCACATGGAATCCAAACCCAAACCCCCAACACAAGCACAACGCCGGGTGAATCCCTGTCGTGCCGCAACCCCAAAGGGCTCCTCTGGCTTTGAGCTGCAGGCTCCGTCCCTCTGGAAAACCCTCATGCAGCCCCGGGGCCGCCCCGATCCGGGATGTGGGATGCCAAAATCCCCATTTTGGCAGCTGCTGGTTGGGGGAGCATGATCAAGCAGGGCTCCCGAAACAGAAGGGAGCACCAAGGGGTGAAGCTGCCACTGAGGTATTAAAAATAACAAGAAATAATCATTGTAAAGGGAATAAAAAATAAATCCTTCACCCAAAGAGAAGGGCTCTGCGTGGCCGTGCGCTGACCCCAGTGGCCATCCCAAGCATCCCACAAGGAAGGCTGGGGGAACGAGGAGCCTTCAGACACTTTCTGGCTCCCCGCAAGACCTTTATTTGTCCAGGAAAGGCCACGAAATCAGCCCTAACTGTTGGCTGGTGCCTTGCAGGGATTCCAGCACCCTAAACGGCAGCCCTGGCTTGGGGTCCCCTTGGTCCCTTATGGCCACTGAAGGGCTATGTGTGCCCACCACGCTGATCTGAGGAACAACACGGGGCTCAGGGACCCCCAGCAGGGGATGGAGAGAAGGGGCTGCATCGTGTGGGCACGGGAAATGTGAGCACAGGAGATTTCCCATCACAGAGCATTCCTCTGGCAGCAGGGCTGACAGCCGCCTGTGGTGCCGTGGGGAAGCCAGACCCAGACGTCTGCATCTCATAAAGGCAAATTCAAGAGGGAGGACAAGCACGTTTCCCCGCTGGCTGCCCATCCCATACCTGTTGTTCCCCCTAAAGCAGAGTGCTGGGGCTCTGCACCTGCTTTTGGGGTGCCGTGAGGGAGCAGCACCCAAAAGCTCTGGGTGAAGTTGTGGGGTCAGCAAGGCAAAGCTGTGCTGCCGGAGCTGCTCCGGGAGCCTTTGGGGGGGCTGAAGGAAAACAAAACAATCCCTGCCTGCTCTCTGCAGCACTCTCAGTGTCCCCCCTCCCTAATTATTTTTTTGCTCCCCAGGAGCCTCAGGGGCTGCAGATGCTCAGAAAAGCCCCAGAGTGCTCTGTCTATGGGATGCTGGGACACGATCCAGACACCCCAAGGCTGCAGCAGTGCATCCTTTAGAGACACCCGGTGCCCACAAAATGGGGTATACATGGCACCCCCAATTTCCAGCAGCTCCCTGCTTTCTGCTGCTTTGCCTGGTGCATTTGCAGGAGTTGCTTCTACAGGAAAACCACCCCAAAAGAGCCACACCCTAATAAAGTCGTCCCCCCCCAACCCCCAGAAGCAGGGTCCCCTATCCCCAGGGTTATCACTGGGGCAGGCCAGGATATCACCAGCGGGCAAAGCATGGGGGTAAGAGCTGTGATTTGAATGCAACTCAGGCAAAGTGAGAGCAGGCAGTGCCCCCCCACAAAGAAAGCAGCTGGGAACCCCCATCCTGAAATGCACGAATCAGAGGGAGAGAGGAGGCTGCACCCCATCGCTGTACCCCCACCCTATATGATGGCATAGCAGTGACTCTCAGCACCCAACTTGGCGCAGGATGCAAAGCAACCCTTGGCCAAGTGGGGGGCCGGAGAGGGGGACCACCCCACTCTGCATCAGGGATGTAATGGGTAGAGGAGGATGGGGGGGGGGGAGCTGCCCCCTTCCCAACCCCCCCGTTCTTTTTCCCCCCCCCCCCCAGCAAACAGCCCATTAGCAGCGCTCAGAAGCAATCTGTCATTTTATTAAGCCGGGAATAAAGTCTTAATCTTCACCCATTTCCTCGGGGGGGGGGGGGGGGGGGCACAGGGTGTAGGGAAGGTGGGGGCTGTGGAATGCAGGGGGCACAGAGGGGCAGCGACTGTGGGATGGGGGGGGGGCAGAGAGGGGAGAAACCCCCCTCAGGGATGCAGACACACGAACGTACACACAGACTGGTGATACCCCCCCTCCCCACCGCGCCGGCAGCACTCACCGAGCAGCAGCAGCGAGCAGAGGCAGCAGAGCAGAGCGGCCGGCCCGGGGAGCATCTTCTCCGGAGAGCCCATGTTGAGGTGTTGGGGTGGGGACGGGGGGGGGAACAGCGATAGGAGGGCGGGGGGCAGCCAGGCCCTGAACCCCCCTTCTTATCCCCCCCCCCCCCCGCTTAAAAAAAAATATTATAATAATTTAAAAATCCAAACCGAGCACCAAAAAACCCGCAGAAATCCCCTAAATCCAACCACGTGCGAACCGGCGGCAGCAGCCAAGGGTGGGATTTGGGGTGGGGGGGGGTAAAGGGGGGGGGCTCGGTGTCCCCCCCTCAGCTCAGAGCACAGAGCACCCCATCCCCGGCCCCCCCACCCCTGCCTGCCGCAGCCCCCCCAGCGCCTGCGGGGGGCTCCGAGCCGGGGGTGGGTCCCCCCCTCCTTCTTCCTCCTCTTCTTCTTCCTCTTCAGGATCCAGGGGGGAGAAGAGCACGTGGACCCCCTCCCCCGAAGAAAAAATCAAAGCAAATCAAAGCTGTGCCGGTGAAGGATGATGCTGCAGGGCTAGCGAGCTGCCGGCCCCCCCCAGTGCACAATAAAAATAATATAGATAGATAAGATGTCCAAATCTCAGCCTTCCAAAAAGAGAATCGGAATTAAAGCGCTCCCACCGCGAGAAAATAAGAGAGAAAAAAAAAAAAAAAAAAAAAAAAAAGGCGATAATAAGGATAATTTTAAAAAAGAAAAAAAGAAGAAGAAAAATACTGAAAAACAAGAGGGTGAATAATTAATCCGAGGCAGATGCAATCAATTAATCAGCGGTGGCGGAGTCCCCGCATCCGAAGGCAAAGTTTGGGGGGAGCGGAGCCGGGGGGGTCGGGGCTGGGAGCGGGGAGACCCGGCCATGGGCGTGCAGATGGGGGGGGTCCCCGCTGTCCCCCACCCCCCCTCCGGGTTAAAGAGGAAGGAGTGCCCCGCTCGTAAAGAAAAATAATACAGAGGGGAGCGGGAGTCGTGCAGCAGTTTGGGGGGGCTCTGCACTTCTCCCCCCTCCCGGCCCCCGTGGCCGCTCGGCCGGAGCCGCATCGGGCTCCGGTGGGTTCCAGCGGGGGGAGGTGCCTTCCTCCTCCTCCTCCTCCTCCTCCTCCTCTTCCTCCTCCCCCTCCTTGGGTGAGGGGGTGGGAGCAGAGCGGAGTCCCGCTCCTGCTGCTGTGTTGTGCTGCGGTGCGGTGCGGTGCGGTGCGATGCAGCCCCCGATCCCCCAACCCCATTTACCGAGCAGCCTCTCAGCTGAACCCCCCCCCCCCGTCACAGTGTGCAGTGGGGGGGCTGCAGAGCTCTCCCTGCCATCCCTTCTCTGCTGTCTGGGGGAGTGAGGGCACCCCATCACCCCAGGGTGGTGAGGACCCACTAGGGTTGACTGCGGACCTCCCCCCTCTCCCCCCCATGGCTGAAGGATCCCTGCAGTTTCCCCCGGTCCCTTCTGCCTCGTGCACTGGGAGCAGTTCCCATAGGATTCGGAGATGCTGGCAGCGCAGCTGGGCAGGGATTTCCCTCATCCCGGTGGAGAAAATGGGACTTGGGGGAGCACGCTCAAGGAATGCACAGTGCCAACTGGAATGTTCAGGGACCCCAAAAGGAGAGCAGGGAGCCTCCATCCCAACACCCCATCTCCCCACCCCGTTCCCAGACCCCACCAGTGCATCTGCAGGAGGCGGTGCTGAGTTCGCAGCGTGGAAACCCCACCGTCTCCCGCTCCTTCCCCATCCCATTGGCACTGGTGTAGGGCTGGAGCTGCACAGACCGCACACCACTCCCACCGTCACACCCCCACGCTCTGCCCCCCGCATGCCTCCCATGTCCCCTCCCTCACATTTCCCATTCCCCCGCATGTGCTCCCATCCTTCCTCCTCCACCGCCATATATTTCCCCATCTCCCTCCACTAGGAAATATTGGCTGGCATGCTCATCCTGGAAGCCTCATTTATAGTGGAAGTGCGTAAGACATCTC
Source organism: Phasianus colchicus (assembly GCF_987193195.1). Lineage (NCBI taxonomy): Eukaryota > Metazoa > Chordata > Aves > Galliformes > Phasianidae > Phasianus > Phasianus colchicus. The sequence continues at coordinate 5,564,155 of NC_143456.1, forward strand.
CATTAATGCCAAAATAATTCACGGCAATTAATGGGGTTGACCTTGAGCAGTGACAGAAGCCAAAAATGCCCCTGCAAAGGGCCCAGTGGTGGCATTGGTCAGTGGCACTGTGGGGGGAGGACGGCCCTGGGGCAGCCCCCACAGCTTTGGGTGCTCTGGGAGGGGCTTTTTGGAAGGATAATATGCAGATATTCCTGGCTGGGGCCATGGAAGGTGAGCTCTGCCCCCAAACTCAGCACCCAGACCATGCCAGAAGGGCAGAGCATCATCTTCAGCATCTTCAAAACGTGGCCTCACCGCACCACTTGTTTTCATACAAATCCTGTGATTTATAACCCAATCTCCCAATTGCTTTGGAAAGGGGAGGGCTGACTCACGGGCTGTGATCCCTGGGGATGGAGAAGGGAAGCGGTGGCACAGCTGTGATTCATCCCTCCTTTACCCAGCACGGGCTGGTGGGGCACAACCTCAGTTTCCTCTCCCCAAAATGGAATGGGAACAAGGGGCAAGGTGTGCAGGAGCAGGCAGCTGTGATCCCCTGGCTCAGACTGGAGGATGCATCACATCAGTGGACATCGCATCCCCAATGGTTTCCAGACAGAGGACCATGCTCCCAATCCCAAACCCATCAGTAGCAAACCCTAAGTAAAGGCATTTCTGAAAGCACCCATTCGGGACAGCCCAGCTCTCCCTCTTAATCCCCATCAGCGTTTCACCTGCTGATAATCCCAGGGCAGCACTAATCGCTGGGATAACAGTGGCTGCCCGACACTAATCTGGCCCTAATCCCTGTGGGAGAGGCAGAGGTGTTGCACGGGGTCAGTAGTGGGCACGGGGCTGGCAGCCCACCCTTCTTTTGGGGGCTGTGAGAGAAAAGCAAAGGAGCAGAGCAGGGGTGTGCGCTTAGGGGACACCGTGGGGTGTCCATAATCTGACCCTAAAGAGCCTCCAAATCTATATAGTGCCCATAAACAGAAAAATAGTAGAGTGAAACAAGCTCAGTGGGCACCCCAGGAAGATGATGCCCTCCCATTTACCAAAGATTTGCAGTAAGGGTTAATGCAGAGAAGTTCCTCACCCCAAAGAAGCTCCGAAGTGGCCGTAGCCCCATAACTAATTCTGCACGGGTGTGGAATGGATGAGCCTGATTAAAAATATATATCAATTCCCTCCCCTTCATCGCAGCGCCCGAAATACATTTATATCATCCAGCTTTCCTTATATAGTTCTGATAACGACATAAATATAGAAATCCCGTAATTGCCATAAATTCATTTTATGTTATTATTTCTAAAGGAAAAAAAAAAATCCTTTTATTGTAACTCATTGTCCAGCTGCTTTCCTCAGGGGGTTGGTGTCACTGCAGTGGTTCCTTGCGTGTGCCCATGGTTCTGTCCTGCTCTTCATCCCACATCCTGGTGAGCCTTGACTTGGTCATCTCGGACATCTTCTCCAGCCTCAATGATTCTATGGTTTAGTGGGCACAGAATCATAGAATCATAGCAGTACTACCAAGGTTGGAAATGGGATGGTGGTGATGGGTTGATGGCTGATGATCTTAGAGGTCTTTTCCAACCTTACTGGTTCTGTGGTACTATGATCTCACTTGAATCAAGCACAGGGTATGAGGTTCCTCCGGGCTTCGTGCACGAAGGGTTGGGGACAGGGGAAAGAGGCTGCTGGGTGCTGGCATCACACAGAATCACCGAATCATTCAGGTTGGAAAAGGCCTCTCAGATCCCCAAGTCCAACCCTAGCCCACCCCACCATGCCCACTGACCACATCCATCAGTGCCACATCTCCATGGTTCTGGAACACCTGCAGGGATGGTGACCCCACCAACTCCCTGTGCAGTCTGTGCTGCTGCAGCACCACTCTTTGGGAGAATAAATTGTTCCCAACATCCAACCTGAACCTCCCCTCGTGCAACAGACACAAAGGCCACCCATCTCAGGAGGTCCGGAGCCCCATGGCCAACAATTGATTTGGCTTCAGGCACCCCAAACATCGTAACAATGCATTAGGTATCAAATGCAATATTTATAATATTAAAATGAATATTTTAATAGCTTACAAATGTAATGGGAGGGCGAATCAAAGCGGTAGCACCAAGCCATTTCGGTCTGGTGAGATAAAAATGTTTCATTTCAGTTTTACTGTTTGGATTCGTCTTTGCCTCAACTTTTACGTTCTGTTAAAATATTAATTTTGGACTATATCATAGGCCTTTAATATTTTAGCTGATGTAACAAGTCAGCATTACCAACGTTGCTGGGGCTCCACGTGGGGGAAGGAAACAGCCCCACGAGCTGAAAACCCCACCGAGCAACTGCTGCAAAAAGGCATCATCTCAATAGGCCAGCACTGATTTATTCCCCTTCCCTTCCAAAAATCATTACTCGGTGGGGCAATTTCAGCACGGGCAAGCCACCAGCATATGGTTCAGTGCCATTTATCCATACAGGCAGCTCAGCATCTGCACAGAAAACCCCCGACTGCCGCATTTCCCCAGCGCCGGGGATACACGCACCTAATTATGGCAGCGACAGAGGAGGGGGTGGTTATCTTGGCAGCCGGGAAGGACAGCAATAGCATTTCTTTTCTTTCCTTGCTGTTTGCTTTTTTAGTTGTTTTCTTTCCCTTGAAGACAACAGCCCTCCCCCCCCCCATGCAGATTCGGGGGAGTATTTGGCCACGGTGAGCTACAAAGCGGCTCTTTATTAAATGGGGAGGTTGGTGGCCCTGCATGTGGCAGGGGGTTGGAGATTCATGATCCTTGAGGTCCTTTCCAACCCTGGCCATTCTGTGATTCCGTGATCTGTGATCCTCCCAGATGAGCGCAGTGATGCTGAGTACAGGGACACATCTCTGGTTGAGGATCAGTCTGTGTTTGGGGTCGTTTTGTTGTCGTTTTGGAGAGGGAAATGGGATTCACCTCACCTAAATCAAATAACAAATCTTCAGTGAATGAGAGGAGAGATAAGAATCAGCAGATGCCAGAAAATCAAAGGCAACACATTCTGCCTTAAGCAAAAGGAAGTTTTGCATCCAGATTTTAGTGATAGCTGCATCCTGACCTGCTGAACACCAAAGCTTCATCCTTTGGCCCCAGTGGGGCCAGGTGGACGTGATGCCCAGGAGATGTTCCTACAGCCCCTGTGAATGTGTTCTCTCTCTCTGGCCCAAATAGGAGCCATTCATCATCTCCAAATGGCTCAAAAGTCACTAGCATTTATTCCTACACCTTGCACCCATCTGTTTCTAGATCTTTCAGCCATTTATTCCCAGACTTGAGCTGGAGGATTCAAGATGGGTGTCTTCAACCACCAGAGGGACCTGCTTCTGGGGGAACCTCCACACACCCAGACCCCTTCACCACCCATACACATGTGTACTATAGAAACTACCTTCAGCATCCCTTCTTTTCCAGCTCCATTCCCTATGTTATCCGTGGATATGGTCCTGTGCAGGGTGCTGGAGGGTGCATGGTCGTGAGGATGGGACAGGTGGACACGTCCCTGCACTCCAGCATGGGGACACCAACCCGTCACAGCCGGCATTTCCACCACTCCCCCTCCCTCCTTCCCTGCCTCTCTGGCCAAGTAGGAAAGACAGACAGCAAAAAGCACTTAAGAGGAGAAGAAAAGCCCATTTGCTCTGCTTTCCCAGTAGCCCCCTCGTTGGCTCAGCTCAGGCAGTTCAATTTTCTGGAGGCTTTCAGGCCTCCCCCAGTCCCTAATCAGATAAGGGCTGTGTGGGGGAGGACACAGGGACGCCCTTGGCAGAGCTGTGGGGATGAGCTCATGGCCCAGCAGCTCCTACCTGCCCCCAAAAGCTCTGAGCACCCATCCTCACCAATCCTGCCTGGGTAGCATCTCTCCATGAGCCCCAAACCCAAAAGACAGGTGAGCCCTATGCTGCTTGTCCCTGCTTATACCCCATGGAGTATCATTGGAGTCTCTCTCTCCTCCATCTCCATAACCCCATTTGGATTTATCAGCTGGACCCCACTTGGGGCAATCCATGGGCTACAGAGATCTTGGGTTGGAGCTGAATTAATTTGCAGGCTGAGGGGTGGGACATGGGAATATCAGGGTGCCCCAAGAGTTGCTCAATTCTGTGTACCCAACTATATGTGCAACATTGGAATGGTTTGGCCATCGTAGAATGGATCCTCACACTCCACTCTTTACCTCCCCCCATCCAATTTCCCCTCCCTCCTCACAGCTCCATGACCTTTCTGGGTGAGAACCCCACAGCAACAGCTCAGCATCCCCCTCTGCCACCTGCACCGCAGGGATGGGGCCAGCTGGGCAGCGAGGGGCCAGGCATTGCAGGGCCTCCCTTTCCCCTTGGCTGGACCTGTCACAGCTGTGCTCATCGGGGATGGGAGAAGAGCTGAGTCTGGCTCAGCATCCACAGCCTGGCTTTGTGTTATGGACACCATAGTGCTGAGCTTGTTGCTAGTGTGGTTCCATGGCCATTGTCTCTCATGGGGTAGCACTTGGGCTGGAAAGGATTTGGCAAATTCAGAGGAGGGAAAAGTGGTTAAATTGATCTTATCTTATTCTATTTCCCCACAGAACAGCTTCACCACTCCCCCATCAGACCAATGCCACCCACTCCAAAGCCCCCCCAGCAAAGGGTGTCCACAGCCAAGCTGGTGACCACTGTCCAAAGTGCTGTCTGTTCATGGATACCCCCACAAACGGGCATGTTAATGCTGCTAATTGCAAGCAGTGAGGATCCAATGCAACCTTGGGGTGGGCATCGCAGCCCAGTTCTCCCTTCAGACCCACAGCCCCAGTGCCTGCCCAGCTTGCACCTCCATTGGGATAACAATGGAGCAGCTGCTGATGCATCGATGGCCATCCTGCTAATGGCCAGGCGTTTGTCCCGGGGGTGTGTGGCCCCATCTGGAGCCCAAACCCATTGAAGCCCTTTGCTCTGTGCCATTAGCAGCTCCCACTGGGATGTGGGCTGCTGCCCCCCGCTCTGCTTCTGCTGCATGTCCCAACTCACCCCAGGGGAAAAGAAAACCCTATAAGACCACTTAGGACCATGCATTTTTCAGAAGGGTATTTAGTAGCATTAGAGGAGAACATTTCCCCATCTGCTGTAGCACAAAGTGGATTAACCCCTTCAGCAGCCCTGGGGGGATCAGATTTTGGAGAAGGGAGGGAAAGTTGGGGTCTATTGGAAAAGAGGCTCTTCAACTGCTCAGTGGGGCTGGAGTAAAAATAATCACAGAATCACAGAATTGTAGGGGTTGGAAGGGACCTCCAAAGATCATCGAGTCCAACTCCCCTGCCAAAGCAGGTTCCCTAAACCAGGTAAAAAAATTAATGATAGCGCTGGGTTAAACAGAGCCTCTGCCCAATAAGCAGCAGCCATTGAAAAGAATACAAAACCACCAGAAAACCGGAGCATGGAAGGGAAGGATGGGAAATTATTGGGAGAAATGAGGGATTTTCTATGGGGATACATTGTGGGCTGTCTCTTGGGAGCCAGTGGAGAAAACCTGGCCATTTCATGGAGAAAAAAAAGTAGTGTTTAAGACTTCTGGCACTGATTTCTTTTAGATCTCAGTGGTTTTTGGACAGAACTCTTGTGACCTTGAGGGTATCTGGCCAAAGATGATTCAGGATTTGGCTAAAAGGTGTCCACATCCCAGTTAAAGCCCCCAGTGTCTCCAGTGCTCCAGTGATGGATCTAATATATCCTCCCCACAAATAGGGCTGGACATGGGGCTGGTCTGCAGCAGGAGGGAAAAAATCACCACCAGGAACAAATTTTTGCGGCTAATTTGGAGTCTTGATGGGTTCCTCCATCCACACAGGGATGAACTCGATCAATGTCCCTATCACCACTGGCTCCTACGTGTGTAATGCATCCAGTACATTCCACCTCCTCCCCTTGGTGATCCTTATTTCTCCCCATCCTGGGAAGCACCCAGGGAACCCCCACGGTGTGGGGCACAGCAAATCTTGCTGAATGAACGAGGCAGCAAGGAAAATAGAAGTGTGCAAAGGCCACGCAAGGGAAAGCAGCAGGTTTCTGCTTGGCTGGGCAGCAAGGGGGTCCATGCTGTACCAACAGCATCCCTTTGTAGCAGTGACATTGAAGAGAGTTGGAAAAAAAAAAAAAAAAAATCCATTTTCTTCACCCAAAATGGAAAAGGAAAGAAAAAAAAAAAAAGATATTTGCAGCATTGAAATATTTATGTTCCCACTCCGAAAGGCAGCAAGAGGCTCCGCTGCGGCTCCATGCAGGTGCTGAGCACCAGGAGGGTCCCCAGAGCCCTTCTCATGGAGGGACACAGGTGTGGGCAGCCCCAGGGCTGGGAACGAGAGGCAGAGCCCACCCTGGTAGGGTCATTCCCCAGAGATAGTGGGGCTGTGAGCACCTGCACAGCTCCATCCATTCGTGATTTTAATTAATTCTCATCCTGGTTAATTAGGATGCCACCCCCTTGTAGCGATGTGCGTCTGGGCTGCGGCTGAGCCCAAAGCAGGGGGATCTCACAAGCAGTGCACAGCAGTGACTGAAGATGGCTCTGGATAAACCCTGACAAAAATCCTTCCCAGCCTCACAAAGGACCTTCCCAGACCCACACATCCCCGTCCTCCTTATGGGCTGCAGAACCCCACTGGGACCTGCACACCTTAACTGGGTGAGGAGTCAACAGCGCTTCAAAACCACATTTGTGCAGCTGATGGTGACGAGAGGGTGGAAAGAAAGGAGTAGGGGGTTTCCTGACCTTTTCGCTCCCCTTTTGAGCATCTTTCACCCCAAAAAAGTGTAGGGTCGTGGAGCCGAAGCGAGCACAGCCCCAAACCTACTGAACCCTGGCATGGCATTTGGAGCACTAAATAGCAGTATTGCAATGAGAATCTGCCTCCAGTACTGCCAGGCTGATGGGATCTGGGCACGAGCCCCTCACTGCTGACCCCCCCGGTGTCTGTCTGCCTGCTCTCCGGGCAGCACTCCGGCGCCGGAGTTATCAGCACGGCCGCAAGCCAGATCTGCTGAGCGTGAGTGCCATCCCAGGAGCCAGCCAGCTATTTTTAATGCCACTAAAAAGCAGGCAATTTTTCACTTAAGCCTCCATCCCGGACTCCCATTTACCCGGACTGGAAGTGAGCTCTGACAGCCCCCAGCACAGCGGTGCTGCCATCCCATGTGTGCAACCCCAAAACTGGGTAGCAAAGGGGACTGCTGTGCTCAGGATCTCCAGCAGCAGGGCAGTCCCTGTCCTTGGGGCTGGGAGAGGAGCCTGCCCTGTTCCTTTCCCCTTTTTCTTTTTCCCTTTTTCCTTTTCCCTTTTTCTTTTTCCCTTTTTCCTTTTCCCTTTTCTCTTTTCCTTATTCTTTATTCTTTGCTCCTCATCTACTTCATCCTTTCTTCTTTATTCCTTATCCTTTATTCCTCATTCCTTATTCTTATGCTTCACTCTTACTCAACGTTCCTTATTTTCTCTCTCCTCATTTCCTTATTCCTTATGCTTTATCCTTATTCCCTAGTCCTATTTTTCATGCCTCATTCTTATCCATTATTGCTTATCCTTATGCTCTAATACTATTCCTTACACCTTATTTCCTTATTTCCTTTCCCTTTGACTGATACTTTCTGCCATTTTAAAGGCAGAAAGACCCTTATTCCTTATTCCTTGCTCCCTATTTTTCCACTTTTTTTCTTATTCCTCATCTATTTATTTACTTACCTCACTCCTTTTTTTGACCTCCATTATTCTGCACGTGAGGAATTCAGCCCATTTTGGAGGCTGGGATTATCCTGGGTGCCCTGTTTAAGCCGGATGGGAGCATTCCCTATAAAAACCTCATGGGGTGGTCACATCAAGGAGAGGGAACACAGTCCCCAGGGCTGACCCATAGCAGGAAGACCCAGGGTTTTCTTTCCCCTGCGCACCCATAGGATGCTGCCGCCACTTTGCGTCTCAGCATCTCCTGATATTTCTGCATCTCCTGATGTTTCAGCACTTTCTGCTCTTTCAGGATTGAGCAGTGCTTCCTGGCAGCCCCAGGCCCTGCTCTTGGTGTGGGATGGCTGCAGGGCTGCCCACGGGGAGGCACGGGCAGAGAGAGCATTAAGAGGAAAAGCAGCGAGTGCATTAACGCAGCGTCCAGACCCCATCACACCAATGGCCTGCGGGGTTCATAGGTTTTCATAACACAGATTAAATACAGTGACAAGGGTTTTGTTGTTTTTTTTTTTCCCCCCTGTGCTGGAAAATGAAGGCTTGGAAATAAAAAAGGCGGAGATCCACCACCCCAGTGCCTCACACTGCCTCATCTCCTGATGCTGTGCCCCAGGCTGGGAGCCCATTGTTTCCACTTCTCAGTGTCAGAACAGGAAGGAATAAACTTCCCCCAACCTCGATATGTAGAACCAAGTGATTTTTTCCTAGAATGAGATTTTCCCTTTGCACGCTTCCCTGCTGAAGGATGGGCAATAGGCACAGCACTGCAGCTGGGGGCACTGATCTGCATTTTGCTGGGGGGAGAGAATCCCTTCTTCCTCCAAACATGAAACTGTGTGTCTGGGAGCAGGAAGCTTGCAAGATTGGCTTGTCCCAATGATCCCCCCCAAAGCCACATTATTCTGCACCTACAACATCAGAGCCAAGTCTACCTTCCTTCCACCTGCCACCAATTTGGAGAGCAGCAGTTTCCAACTGCCCCAAAGCAAATCTCCTCTCTTCTCTAAGGCTTCCATGTGCAGGTGGTCAATTCCATTTCCCATCTCTCAAGGATGCAGAGTGCCTTCAAACCCCATTGCTCTTCACAGCAGCCCTCGTGCCCAAAGGACAGTGCACTTGGATGGTTCCTCTAGCACTACAATCTCCATAATGAATAGGATTTGGGGTGTGGGTTGGGTTTCCCAGTAAACACATTCACCCTTTGAGTCCCATGGCCCCTTGTCCCATGTCACCCAGTGGGGGCCAACGGCTCTGGTTAATGGGGAGTGCTGAAAAAGAAATCAAGTTGGGAATTAAGCACAAAAACCCATCCCTACGGAATGACAAACAGCATCAGATAGCAGCACAGCCCGTTCAGGTGGGCTGATGGGAGATAAGGAGCGGGTGCTGTCACAAGCAGAAAGCTCTCCAGGAGGAATATTAAACCTCACCGCAGAAGGTTTGGAGGTTTATCAGCATCTTTTGATGGTAATAGATTTCTGTAATAACCTGACTTTATTACTGGAAACAATGCGAGAATGCAAAGTACCTTTGTGGAGTGTTGGAAGCATTTCCCAAATTTCAGGGCTTGAGTAAATCCTGTTGCAGCCCCATAACCTCCCCTCAGACCTGAGCTGACACTCCTGCCCTCGCCAGCCATAAATATGGCAATGAATATAGGCTGACAAATAATTTAATTCCATTTCCTCTTGACCGAATCACTTTCAGTAAACAGGTTACATGCTTGACAGGTAATATTTGTACATATTTGGTGAGGAAAAACACGGCACTGGTGTTAAAGCTGTGCCTGGCTTTCATCCTCCAGTCCATAGCAGTCAGCTTAGGGGGAAAAGAGGAGCAGGGGTCTGGAACAGAGGGGGAAAGGGTGCTCTGGAAGGTCATGAAGCAGCAGATTCTCTTCATTTTGACCCTAATCTGCTGGGGAAGGTGCCACAAGGGAGGTCCCCAAGGGATGCTTCATCCCACAGCATCCTCACACCTTCCTCTTCCTCCTCCTTTATGGGGCTCCTCTGCATCTGTTCTTTGCCCAGAGAGGCTGGGGGGGATTTAGGAGAAGAGCTGAAAGCAAACTGCCTTCTGGGAGCACTGAGCCAAGCTCTGAGCCATCCCTATGGGGTTATTTCCTGAATTTTTGACCAAACCCACCGGATCTCAACCTTGAATCGGTGTCTCATTTCCCTCCGCCAACCCAAAACCACAGTTTTGCTTCTAAACAAAACCAAGTGCTGTTGTTCCCCACCACCAAAACCAAAGCTGGCAGCACCCCACAGCACCCCAAATCCCTGCCCCGAGCCCGGCTCCCACAAACCAGCATTGCACACATCATACTGAATTATTCCACTGCCTTTTCTGCGAATTGCCAGTAAAGATTTCCTGATTGTATCCACTTGCTGTCTGGGGGTTTCCAACCCCATGGGAGAAAAAAGGAAGGGGAAAAAGGTAAAGCTGTGCCTCGTTGTGCAGATCCATCTGTTTCCCAGCTTATAAACATCATTACGCAGATACCCATCTGAGCACCAATACCTGCCCGTCACCTGCACGCGTGGCACAGCACTGCTGTGTCTCCTGCAGATAACGCTGCTATTAAATGTTCTCCTCTCCCCCAGATTTCTGGGCCCTGAAGTCAGATCTGGAGATGTCAAAAAAAAGAAAAAAAAAGAAAAAAAAAATTGACAAACTTGCTAGAGTTCTGCCAAGTGGTTCATCAAAGAAAATAAAAGCAGAGGAAATGGGAATGCTTTGGGTTTTGCATCACAGACAGATGCTCTGCCTTGCAATCACTTTTTCTCTTTGAAGGAACCTTTGGGGATGCTGGAAATACCCTGGAATCCATGCATCCCCCTCCAAAGGGTTTTCTTTCAGCCCCCCAAAACTTATCATTTAATTAAATCCAAACCCACACGCTTTGATTAGAGCCCAAGACAGATGCATCTCTTTTTTTTTTCAAGCACTCTTATTAACAAAAAAACCCAAAGGCCATGGGGGTGGGTGTTTCCTGCTGGGTTCTAGGGCAAGCAGAGATGAAGCAGCAGCAGGGATCCATGCAGTACCCAAATGGAGAGTGCCTCCAGCATGGGGATGGGATGGGGATGGGATGGGATGGGATGGGATGGGGTGGGATGGGGATGGGGATGGAAGAGGAATGTGGGATCCAGCATCTATCTTCTCCCAGGGCAGCTCTAGCTCACATATTCAGCTCTTTCCACTCAGTGCAATCCTCTTAATACTTTTTGTGTTGCACTAAGATTTGATTATTAATTTCTCATACCAGGAACAGCCGAAAATAGTGGCCAGGACACAAACATAAGCTTCACAGCTTCTTCTGACCTCAGCTCCTTTTTTTTTCCTATAGAGATGATATTTTTTTTCTTGGCTCATTTCAAGCCCGAGTTCCCCAGACGCTCGGCCCCAGATGCTCCCTGACATCTGCTAAAATCCTTCACAGTGCTGCAGAAGCCAAAAGAGGCTGGGAGCATCCGGAGCCACACACAGGGCCATTTTGGGGCTGCAGTGGGGCCAGGAGGGTGTTCTCCTCCTTGCACTGTGCTCCCTGTGGGATGGGGCAACGCTCAGAGCAGGGCATCCTCCACCTGAGTTTTCCATCCAGTGTAGGAAATGCACTTTAGGGTCCAGCCAAAATGGACTCAGTGCTCTCCATGTGCCTTAGCAGCATGGTCCATGCAGCGGTGTGAGGCTGCAGGAGCCTCTCCAATTGTGCTCCTGGATGGAAAGATGCAGATGGAACCAATGCAGCCCAAAATTACAGGGCAATGTGCACCAGCTCTGCTGCCTTCCCCTCTTCCCTTCCCTTCCCTTCCCTTCCCTTCCCTTCCCTTCCCTTCCCTTCCCTTCCCTTCCCTTCCCTTCCCTTCCCTTCCCTTCCCTTCCCTTCCCATCCTGCTAATTTCAATTGCGAAAAAACTCCATCTGGGTAAAATATAAAGCCAGCTTTTTTTTTTTCTTTCTTTCTTTTTTTTTGCATATTGAGAGTGTAGTGGATGTAAACCGTGTTATCTGGATGGCTTGCTGGCTTAGCACAGCCTCCGTTTTACCATACTAATGACTTTTTACACTCCAGGTAAAATCAGAACAAGACAAGAAGGTTTTAGAAAGCTCGTTCTGACAAATTCCTCACTGTAATTACTGGAGCAGAAAGAACTCATCAGCAGTACATGCCGTTGCTCCGGGCGCTAAAAGTCTCGAGTGGTGAATGGCCCAGATACGGCAGCCAGGCAGGTTCCCACGTAGACTGATGGCAGCATCCCGTGCTGCACGAGAAGTGATTTTATAGCCGAGTGCCTGCATCGTCCTCATCCTCCCAGGGCAAAGCGGGTGCTGGCATCATTGCTGGGCTCTGAGGTTGGCAGGTCCTGCAGTGGAGTGGGAGATGGCTTCACACTGCTGGGGAGGGGATGGAGCGTGGGATGAGGGATGCTGTCAGCTTCCAGCTGCAGGTGGGAAACAGCTTTGTGTGTAGCAGCGTTCACAGCTCAAGAGATGCTCAAGGACCGTGGAAGGCATGAAACCCAGATTAAAGTCATTGGGATGTGTCACTGCTGCTTGGAATCCAGCAGGATGGAGCATGGGGACTGGCAATAGGACAGAAAGCGACAGTGCGGTCCAATCCCAGATCAATTCCAAAACTTGATCCAGAGCAAATGCACTGGGACTGAACCCTCTCACAGCTTGCACGAGGAGCCACTGGATGAAGAAGGAGCTGGGAAGTGTGTCTGAATCATCTGGGTACTGTCCCACAGCAGGCAGGGAACCACTCTCTCCAGAATTTGTTGGCACTTTCCAGTCCCCATTCAACCAAGGACACTCCATAGAGGGAAACAACTCCCAGGTGTGAAAGGGGGGTCCCAAAGCCCAGGGCTGAGCTGTGCTGGCTGTTCAATTCCTGCTACACTCCCAGGGATGGCCAAGGTAAGTCAGTGGTTTGCAGGAGGGATGTGATTAAGCATCCCCATCCTCACCCCTGTCCCACAATGGCCAAGGATGAAGGAAAGGAAAAGCAGAGGGAGGGGACATCACACTGCCACACCTTGTCACTGTCACCAGGACAGGATGGAGACCCCGGTGTGCTCTCCCAGCACAGTGATGGTTGACAAATCCTCAATCTTCATTCTTTCCTATAGTTTTGGGACAGTTTCTCTCCTTGCTTTTCCAATCCTCCACCTTACTGTGTCCTGGACAGGCTTCAAGGAAGGGCCATGCTTGGGACTGCTGCAGCTCTGAGCCTTTTCTTCCTATTTGGGGCTTCTTTTCCTTTCCCCATGGAGACTGCATCATGAGTTCCATACCAAACCCAGTGGTGCCGTGCCCCCACTGCACAGCACAGGGCTGGTGCACGCAGGGGATGGGTATCCTTGCTCTTAATCTCTCTCTATCTCCTAATTAAATATTGATGGTAGTTAAATATTCATAGAACATTTTGGCTCAGAGTTTTTATCTGTCTTCAGGCATACGTGAGGTCTTTGATGTGTTATTTTTCTGGTCACCCAGGGTCCCAGAAGCCTCCAGACTTGTCAACACTCTTTTGAGGATTTTTTTCCCTTTTTCCACATGTGATGGGTAAAGAGTTTCATTTTTGATCCCCTGCTTCCTTTTACACCATATTCTCTTTCATATTCTTTTTCCCAGTGTGGAGCAGCTCGTGCACCCCCACACCCAGCATTTCCCATTGATGTTGAGCAGAGCCATATGTGCCCAGTTGGATCTCATATTCCTTGTTGATAGCGATGCCATGGGACACAGGGATGGGGCTGATGTCCTTACACCTCCTCCATCCCATAAAATACCCCAAATGATTCCATGAGGGATGGCGAGCTCCACCTTACCCCCAAAATTAAGGCCACAAAGCCACAGGACTGGATGAGACCTACTCTGAGCATCCCATCTCCCCCAGGCCCCAAAGCCCTCGGTGGTCCCCTCCAACTGGGTGTCACCCCTGAGCCCCAGCAGCACCCACAGAGGATGACGGGTGGAGGGCAGCACCGTTCCTTGAGCAGCACTGACATCTTGTGCCAAAGGGAGGAAAAACAGCAGTTGAGGCTCAGGGAGGTGATTTCCAGCCCGGCAGGACATTTTCTCCCAAGGCCAGCACGGGCAGAAGGAAACTGTAAAACGATAACAATTTAGATGAAAAAAAAAAAAAAAAAAAAAAAGCTTCCCACTGCTTGTCTCCATCAGTAGTGCTGCGTCCAGCACAACAATCCTTGGCTTTCACTCTCCTCTGTGCAGCCACAACGTGTCCAGCTGAAGGAGCAGAGGAGAGGAAGGTTTTTCCCACAGCCTTCCCAGAAAACACTTGCAGAAGCACTTCAGGGAAATTTCCCATAGCGATGATCTCCTGCAGAAGGGCAGTGCTGCGCAGAGAGCAACCTGCCTGAGTTCCCCATCAACACCATTTTTTGTTCCCCACTGATGTCATTCTCTGTTCCCTATTGATGCTGTTCTCTGTTCCTTATTGATGCCATTCCTTGTTCCCTATCAATTCCATCCCCCTGCTCTCCATCACTTTCATTCCCTGCTCCCCACTGATGTTGTTCTCTGCCCCCATCACCACCAACCTTGGCTCCTGCGTCTGGAGAAAATCCAGCCCAGAGAAAAAGCATTGAGATTTCTGGCTGACACCACAGGCGCTGCAATGCTGGAGGCACACAGAGAGCCCACCAAGGCCCCAGGGTGAAATTTTGGACTAACTTTAACCCCAGTTTCCCACTGCAGAGGATTTCATGAGCATCTTATTTTATCTTTTTGTTTTTTTCCACCAATTAATGCTGCCTCTTGGCTCTCAGGCTGCTGGGAAATGATGTGCGTGCAGCCTGCAGGCTCAGAAGTCAGAGTGCAGATAAGGAGGCAGGGAGTGTCTTTGGGTTTGGTTTTGAAAGGCCAAAGTTAGAGAGTGGGAAGATGACACTCAGTTCGAACAGCCCAGCCCTGATTGTTATCTCCAGCAGAGGAGTTTGGTGTGAAATCAGCTTTCAGCCATGATGCCGGGGACCAAAGGACACAGAAATGAGTCACCAATACACCGTGGGGTTCCTGGGGCAAGCAGGGTCTTCATCCAGCTTGGACAGGAGAACTACCAAGGGTTCAGCATCCCAATGAGAAGGCAACAAAGATCCTTGCCCATGTAGTCTGGAGAGAAGCCATCATCACAGACAAAAGCTTTTTGCCCTTGTTTTAGGAGCTTTGGGAAAAGCTCTGCTATGGGGTCTGAACCTGCAACCCACTGCAGACCTCAGGGCTGCTGTTTTGGGTGGAAAACCTTTCTTTTTGGGAATAGCCTTCCCACTATGGGAGTGAAGGACACCCACAGCCCACAGCTCAGCGCTGGGAAGGGGGAATGCCCCAGCCTGGCCACCAGCCTTGCACCCCAAAATCAACAGGTGGCCCCTGCAGATTTACAGAGTAGCAACCCAATTCCATTGGTTTTGCTGAGATTTTGGTTTCTGGGCTGCCTTAACCTGGTGATGTGGATGCATCCCTGCTGGTCACTCGTGATTGATGTCTGTGAATTTAGGACTTGGCTGTGACTTGGTGCATTCTCCCCTGGACAAGGACAACACCATCTGTTCCATACTATTTCTATATGGTTTCAGCTCCCAACAGCACTTGGGAACAGAAGATGAGCACATCCCCACAGCCTTTGGGCAGGCAATGCCTTGGGGGCTGCAAGCCCACTCCCACCCCTTTGACCACCCAGGTTTCAGGATGAGGCTCCGATCCTTGTGGGGTTTTTCAGCCTCAAATAGAAACCACCACTTTTTGAGGAAGATGTCTGCAGGTTTGCAGCTGCTCTCCCTGCACGAGTGTGGGTTGTGGCCACGATGACTCAGAGCCACCTCTTCACTGGGACAGGCGAGGGTGGACAGGTCTCAGACCAGGTTCAATAGAAACCATCTCCTCCAGCAGTGGGGGAAGTCCCAGGTGGCCACAGGGACAGCAGGGACCTTGTCAGCCCATAGGAAGGAAATAGCATAAGCGGGGTGTGCATTAAGTGCTTATCTCACCATCAGCCTCAGCAAGGTAATGGAAACACTGCTCTGTTCCAACCGAGACAGAGTTTTTAAAAGGAGAAGAATAAATCAAACAAATCCTTATGGCTTTATGGAAAGCAGACCCGACCTGTCAGAGTGGCTTTGATTACAGGCATTATTTTGGATGGCCCAGCTGCTGCAGCCATCCTGTCCCGCAGGCACTGCACTTAGATCTCCGTCCCCTGGGGTTATCGATCAAATGGAACGAGGAGAGCTGCAGCATCAATAAAGCTTGGGTGAACACACTGGAAAGAGCAGCATTGCTGAATTCTGCTTAGTGCAGGTGCCCCAATCCAGCACCAGGCTCAGGGCAGAAGGAGGCTGCAGGGATGGGAGCAGCATCCTCAGACTTTCCCGACCCATAGCATCCCATGCGGGAGGTTTTTGGCAATGGGCCTTTCCCAGTCCGGTGAAACTTCTTCATTTTCCTTATGTTTCTCTTTCTTTTCCTTAATGCAGGGAAAATACCATCACTCAGGAGTTATTTCCTGTTTGGAAACAACTTGAACTGGAGAGGGTCCAGCAAAACTCGTCTGAGATTTCCCCTTGGCCACATCCAGAATAATCTGTGCTACTGAAAGCAGATCCTGGGGCAGCACCGTGCCATGCTGTCACCAGGGTGGGAGTGGAGGATCGATGTGGCTTGGCAGTGAGGTTTCAGTCTGTCCTGCTCAGCCAGATGACCTCAGGGTGTGGGGATGAGATGGGGGAAAGGAATCCAGGGAGGGAAAACAAAGACAGGAGCCTACACCATCCCAGCACCATCTGCTTCCTTCTGCTCCCTAGGCTGGGACAAGATGGAAGTGGAGAAATTAAACCAGTGTTGGGCTGATGGTGGGATGGGACACAGAAACACAGAACATCCCTTTCCTTGCACACTGGGATATCCTACAGTCCCTTCAACTGCACCCTACACAGATACACTCCATCACAGCAGTCTGGAAGATTTCTGCAGCCAAAAGCTTGAGACTGATTTCTGGGAAATAGGTTTGGAGAAGAGAAACCAGAGGGACGCAGAAGTACTAGTGGTCCCACCATGGAGGAGGCCACAGCATCCTGTGGGGATGATCACAGCCTTGATCAGTATCCACAGACCTGAGATCTGTGCCAGCAGGGACTCACATCTGTGCACATCTGCCAGCATTTGGAGCTGTCTGGACTGGAGGAGAGGGGGATTTTGGACAGCTGTGTGCAGGCAAAGACCACTGGGGAAGCTCAGTCTAGTTTTTGCTATTTCCCAGTTCATCGTGGCCAAGAACATGAGCTGCTTCTTTGGCCTTGGGGATAGGAAGTGGAAACACCTGCCCAGCCTCACCCAGTCCCACAGGGCTCCAAAGTCCCCTGAATTAGCACAGGGCCATGCATGTGCCTTCTGCAGCTGAGCAAAGGCTATCTACTTTTTAGTAAATTTATTTTATAAATAGGCTATTTTATTTTTATTTTTAGAAGAGAGTGTCAGGACTGGGATCGGCCATTTGCCTCCCCACTGAGACACAAATCAGTGGGATACAAACCATTACTGTGCTCCCATGGACTGGCAGCTGCTGCCAGCTGTGATGTATGTTGGGCATGTCTGGCTCCAGACACTGTCCTGTCCCATGCACCCCTCCATGGCCATACAACCTGTCTAGGGATTGGGGTGCAGAGCCAAACTAGGGGAGCAACCTAGCCACCAGCCCCAATATTGCAGGAAGAAGTTTAGAAAATCCCAAGCCCCTCAGAGTCTGAGAGCAGGTTTTTCCTCCTCAGACTGTTCTGGGAGGGGAAGGATATCACCCACTCTCTGTTCTTTGGGACATGTCCAGTGACCAGGTCCTCCCCCTGTCCACGCAACTACTGATCTCATGGGACCCAAGCACTGCCTCTGCTCTATAAAAGAAGCCCAGCAGTCCCACCCCAAGCAGAAGGGAGAGTGAAGCAGCCCACAGCCCTCCTACAACCCGACATGGCCAAGGCATCTGGGGCCTTCTGCGTCCTCCTCCTCCTCACTGCGCTGTGCTGCCAGAGCCTGGCCCAGAGTGAGTGCGGCCACCTGCGGGACCAGGGATGGGAACACCAAGGAGAAGGGAGGGGTGCATGGGGTTTGCTTCATGCAAGGAGGCCGGGATGGGAACTGGGGGCCTCCAGGCTGAGCTGGGCTCTCATTCTCCCCCCAGGAGCCCCAGCTGTGCCTGACAAGTGCTGCTTCAACTTCCATACCAGAAGGATCAAAATGGACAACATTGTCGCCTGTTATGCCACCAGCCCTCAGTGCCCACACCGAGCTGTGATGTGAGTATCCCTGCCCCCCTGGTGACATCAGCATGGCAGTGAGTGGGTGCTGCTGGAGGACTCGCTGCCCTCAGATCTCTCCTGGGTTAGGGGACTTAAATCCATTTCTTCTCTCTGCACAGCTTCAAGGTGAAGAATGGCAAGGAGATCTGCACCCCAGCGGACAGGATGTGGGTGAAGAGGTACCAGCAGAGGTTCCAGGTCAGCTCTTACTCCATCCCCAGCTAGAAGAGCCACAGGAGCAGCACAGGGCCCTTGGAGTCAACCTCATCACAGAGATGGGGAGACCAGGAGCAATGCGAGTCCTCCCCATCTCAGCCCTGAGCTATACGGATAAGCAACACTCACCTCCATGTTTTCTTTCCATTCATCCCACTGTGAGATCCTGGAGCTCTTAGCATCACTGTGCACACATTTCCTATCTCCTGCATCTCTTGCTGTTCTCCACCCTGAGACCATGGCTGGACTGGGTCTTAGGCAGGGGGTGACTGCTTTGCATGTCAGTGTCACTGTGCTCCTTTGGCTTTTTGCAGTGCAGTGGTTAATAGGGAGTAGTATCACTAATGTTTCTTGTACAACACTGTGAACAGAATTAAACTCAATCTTGTGTATGCAAAAAACATCTGGCTGTGCAAGTGTCTGGGGAGCAGAAGAGTTCCTGCTCTTGGCTTGCTTTGGGTGAGAAATGTCAGCTGTGAGAGCTGAACTCAGTAAAGGGCTGGGAAGAGATCATGTTGTGGTCATTCTTCTCAATTCCTTTTTGGGAAGGATCTGGGAGTACATAGGATCAAGCAGTGTCCACATGGGACCTGGGGAAGCCACCTGCAAAAGGGGCAAAAGGTGAGCACATCTGTGGGTGCCAAACCTGAAAAGAGGGGTCTTCCCTTGCTCTTCATCAGCCATCCCCAGACAAAATTCAACACGAGCTGCACAGTTAGGCCCTGGTAACAGCTCACACACCAGGGTTGCCATGAGGAGATGCAATGGCCATGGCCACTGACATGGTCACTGTGATGGGCACAGCCACCACCATGGTTGCCATGACAAACATGGCCACAATTACAGGTATAGCCACCACTATGGGCACCATGATGGACACGGCCACCACTATGGGCAGCACTATGGGCACAGCCACCACCACCATGGGCAGCACCATGGGCACCATCATGAACACAGCCACCATTACGGAAAGCACCACAGGCACAGCCAAAACCATGGGCATTTGGCACACAGCCATGGGGTCTGGGGTGGTCTGGCCTGAGCTTGGATGCAGTCAGTGCCAAGCCAGTCAACCTCGGCTCAAAATTGCAAGAGCAGCATCACAGTCAGGATGAGTTTTGAGCATAAGATCACCCAGGTCTTCAGTGAGCATGACTATCATCCTGTGTGGTTTGTCGGTGGCAGCAGCTGAACCCAAAATAGACTGCAGGCTGCTACGCATTGCAGCAGCATAGGGCTGTGCTCGCCAGACTTTCCAGAAGCCCTAAAGCACCACAGGCAGGGTGTGAAGAGGGGCTGGAACAGCACCAGCCAGGGAGAGGAATTTCCATTCCCCAGTTGCCCTTTAGTAACAGCAACGACCGGTTCTTCCCCTGGGGAGAGTCCAGAGCTGTCATGGAAATCCTGGTCAGGGGCTATATAATGCTGAGGTACAAGCAGGTAGCACTCAGAAGCACCAAACCAGCAAGAGCTACTGGATCCTGGAGCTGACAGACATCCAGATTGGACATGAAGGTCTTCTCCTTGGCCATGGTCACTCTGCTGCTCGCTGCTGTCTGGACTGAAAGCTGGGGCAAGTCCTGTAAGTACCAACATGGAATCTTAACCCATGTCCTGCTGCAGGTTTGGGGTTGGAGATGGGGGGATGGGTTCAGTCCCTGCTTCTGCTGTGGGCTTAAGGTGCCAAGGGGTCAACACTGCCTTGGAAGATGTTTGTTAATGACAGCTCATTCCTGGGGATTTCTTGTCAGAGAGGAATATGGGGTCAAACCTGCAGAGCTGGAGACATGGCAGGGATCCTCATAGTGGGGGAAATGGCTGGGGTCAGGCATGGGACAGCACCAACCCCTTCCTCCTCTCAGTCCGCAGCTCCTACAGCTCCTGCTGCTACAAGAACATGTTCATCCAGAGGGAAATCAACACCTCGCTCATCCGCAGCTACCGGGAAACACCTCCAAACTGCTCCCGCAGAGCCGTTATGTGAGTCCCTGAGGCCCCAACCTTCATTCTCAGCCTTCTTCCCCCAACCTCCCATGCCCAGCCTTTCTCCACCACCCTTCCTCCCCAGTCTTCCTTCCCACCACACTCCTCGCCCTCAGCCACCCTGCCTGTGTTTTCACTTCCCACTATGAATGTCCACAATAAGCTCCTCTCAGGGTGCTATATGCTGAGTTCTATCCACATGTTCCTCCTCCCCCCAATGCTTTATTTCAAATCTTCCAGCAGCCCCTCATTTCAGCAATAAAAATGGGAAGGAAACCAAGGTTTAGAAGGGATTTGAGGCTTCTAGAAGTCCAAGGTTTGGGTGATGCTAGGAATGATGCTGCAGGCTAGGGAAGGACACTCCAGCTAATCCAACCCCTCTACCCACAGCGTGGAGCTAAAGAAGGGGAAGAAGTTCTGCGTGGACCCTGCAGAGGGCTGGTTCCAGCAGTACCTGCAGGGAAAGAAGCTGAGCAACGCCTCAACGTGAGCCGCCACCAACACCAGCTCTATTTCTGTGTACCCTGCCATGACCTGTCAGTGCCTGTAATGACTCGTTAACTCATGAAGCCAGGTCTGCTTTGTTCCCATCTGTCCCACTTCACACTACTGTACAGTTCTACTGAGATTTAATAAAGCTACTTGCTCTGACCTGCACTGTGGCTGTAGTGAGATATGAATCCTGCACTGGGAAAGAGAGGTTGTGTTGGGGTTTGCCTCACTGTGGGAACCTGGGAACAGCCCAGAAGGCATTAGGAAATGTGAAACCAGAATGGTGAAGGTTCTGTATGCCCTCCAACAGTGTAGACCCTGCCTGGGTGTGGGTTTAAGGGTGCTCTGCACAGCTGTTCACTCCATGGGATGTTGATTTTGATGTTGAATGGCAATGGAGAAATATTGGGTTTGAGGGGATTCACTGCAGGGTCAATGCAGAGCAGACAGGTGGGTTTCGTGAGGCATCAGGAGCTGAACAGTCCCCACTGGACACTAAAGCAGAAACTGAAAGCAGTGGCCCAGTGGCCAGCACTTCCCCTTTCATAGCTTTATTTCTCCATTTCAGCAAAACTGCAGGAATTCTGACATGATTTCCTAGTTATTATGTACTCATCTTTATTCCTTGAAAACCTGTGCCCGCCCAGCAGCTTGGGGGATAAAAGTGGCAGCATAGCAGAGGCTGGGCACTGTGCAGAGCAGAACCCTGTAAGCCACCCAGCTCCAACCCTGCTCACCGTGCCAACGTCCCACAGCACCATGAAGGGCCCTGCAGCCATCCTGGCAGCTCTGCTCCTCCTGGCCCTCTGCTCCTCGGCTGTGGCCCAACCAAGGGAGACAGGTATGGCTGTATGGGACCTTAATGTGGGCTGTGGGGGACTGCCACCAGTGCTGGGGCTCAGCCTTGGAGACGGAGCGTCTAGGGGTGTCCTTGGGGGATATGACATAAGGGGGCGATTGTGTGATGGGAGATCCTTGTAAAGTCCCTTGTAAAGGTAGGGCATCTGTGGGGTCTCACCAGGGCTCTCTTTCCTCACAGATGGCCTGACCACAACCTGCTGCATCTCCTACATTCAACGTCCCATCCCACGCAACGCCATTGCCTCCGCCTACATCACCAGCAGCAAATGCCACCTGCCGGCAGTGGTGTGAGTATCCAACCACAGCTGGGGTGGTTGCAGTGTGATACCAGGACAGTATCCCACAGCTCTGGGTGTGGTTGGGAGGGGACAAGAGTGTGGCTGTGGACATGTGGGTGCTGTCTGCAGGACCAGTCACTGTGTGAACCTAACGCTGGTTTTCTCCCTGCAGCCTGGTCACCAAGAAGGGGAAGGAGGTATGTGCAAACCCCGAGGAGCCCTGGGTGCAGAAACGCCTGGAACTCTTCCAGAACGAAGAAAACTGGCCTTTTATGGAATCATAGAATCATAAAATGGATGGATTGGAAAGGACCTCGCAGCACACCCAGCTCCAGCCCCTGCTCTAGGCTTTTGCCTCCGCCACCAAGTTCAGACTGCCCAGGGCCCATCCAAGCTGGTCTTGGGCATCTCCAGGCCTGGGGCACCCACAGTTTCCCTTCTATCCGTGCCACCAATGCTAAGGAAATGAAAATACAGAGATGATTCAGAACACACCAAAATGCTTGCCAAGGAGTCAGGAGCTCTGATGCCTAAATAAAATTCTTGCATTTGAAAACACTTTGTCTCCCTGTGAAGCCCACCACCAAGCAGGACAGCTCCATGGAGGCAGCCAGGTTGCAGATTTAAGGATACCCTGCACAGCTGTTCCCTTCATGTGGTACAGATTTGTGTTGATGTCAGATGGCAATGGAGAAAAATTGGGTTTGAGGGGATTTGAGCTTTGTTTTTCTTTCCCAGCAAAGAGCAGGGAGTTAATGCTGATGGCTGCAGAAGGAGGGGTGCCTGATGGCGGTGAGGCTATCAAGTGGTCAGCAAATTGCTGTCAGGGATGAAGGAAATTGAATCACGTGTGTTAGGCACTCATCACCAAATTCCCTAGAACCAAGAAGTGCTTGAAAGCACAGCTGCTTTTGAGTTTGTGGAGCGTAGTGAGGATGGAGCAGCCTTCATCCACCCAACTCCCATCAGGGCTGCAGCCATGGAGCTCCACATCCCAGCCTGGCTCTCATTGCAGGGTCAGTGCAGAGCACCAGGGTTGGTGTCACGTGTGCCCCACTGGGCACTAAAACAGAATCTGAAAGCAGTGGCCGTATGGCTGGTGCTTCCCGTTTTTGCAGCTTTATTTCTGCAGGGGTTCTGAAATAATTTCCTAGTTATTATGCATTCATATTTTTCCCTTCACACCCTGTACACGCCCAGCAGCCAGGGGATAAGAGTAGCAGTGCAGCAGGGACTGAGCATTGTGCAGAGCAGAGCCCTTACGCCAGCCGGCTTCAGCTCTGCTCCTCGTGCCCACGTCCCACAGTACCATGAAGGGTTCTGCAGCTGCTCTTCTCCTCCTGGCCCTCTGCTCTTTGGCCGTGGACTCTTCTCCTATTGGCAGTAGTGGTAAGTTGGGTTTTACATTTCCCTCTTGGGACAGGAGACACTGTCCCTACTTGGTAGGATTCTGGGATCTGGAAAATCCCTGTCCCCATGGATGGGACCAGCACTGTGCTGAGTGTGGGCAATTGCCAGCAATGCTGGTGTTCAGCTTTGGAGATGGGGTCTTCTGGGGGATATGACATGAGTTGGGGGGTAGCTGATGGCAAATCCTCAGGGAGCCCCACATAAAGCATCTCACCACGGCTCTGTTTTCCTGAACCCACAGATGACATTCCCTTAAGCTGCTGCTACAGTTATGTGTCACATCCGATCCCTTACAGCCTCATCGCCTCTGTCTATGCCACCAGCAGCACCTGCTCCCAGCCAGCAGTGATGTGAGTATCCAGCCAGGGCTTGGAGTACAACATCACGGCTGTGACACACAGCTGTCCAGGAAGGGATGGCAGTGTGGGTGGGGACATGTGGCTGCTGCCATGTGGACCCAGCACCCCATTGCCCCAGTGGTGCTTTTCTCCCTGCAGTGTGGTCACCAAGAAGAAGAGGGAGATATGCGCAGACCCAAAGCAGTTATGGGTGCAGGCACTCCTGGAGCTATCCAGAAGAGAAAAGCTGCTCTCCCACCGCTGTGAAGGAAGTGAAAACACTGAGATGATGCACAAAACATCAAGTGCTTGTTAATGAATCAGGAGCTCTGATGCCTAAATAAAACCCCTTGCACTAGAAAATTAGAGATTATATGGTTTATTTGCGAAACCATCTTCAGTCCACATCCTTCCATGACCTGTGAGTTGATGTATCACCAACTCCCTGATGGAGCTCATTGCCACCCATCAAAGCCCCATGGGGAGACGTGGGCATCCCAAAGCCACCCCTCAGGGCCCACTTTATTATTTCACACCCTTTGTCTTTTCTCTACCAAATATCCAGCACACAGCTAGACAGAAACATAACGCGATGGGGCAGCAGATGGCTGATGGGCCGGGCCCCAAGGCTTCTGAAGACGGGGATCCATCAGGCTGCCGCCCTGCATCCATCCTGCAGGTCCTTCTGCTGGCAGCACCGGCCGACACAGCAGGTGAAGCTGCTGCAACAGGAACAGCCCAGTGCGCCATCTGCTTGGAGGCGGTGGAGGGACGCCCCAGCTACAACACCCTCATCTGTCCCTCCTGCACCAGCGCGCAGTTCCACCGCCACTGCATCCAGGTAGGCAGCATTACCTCCAGACCACAACAGCATCGTAACCCAACCCTGCCACCCTGCCATCATCCCCAGCCTTGGGGCAACACGCACGGACCCCCAGCTCACGTTCTGCCTTCCCCAGGGCCAAGCTCTGCGCGCTGCCCTGCACCACTTCCGCTGCCCGCTCTGCCAGGACATGCAGGCCTTCCAGGCTGAGATGTTTCGCCTCGGAATCAATATCCCAGACAGGTCAGCACCCACGGCCCTGCCACCGCACGGCCCCCCACCCTACGACCTCCCCTCGCACTGCACAAACCTGTCCCTGGCTCCCTCCCACAGGGATGCAGCCTGGGAGGTGGAAGAGGGCGCCTTCCACGACCTGTACCAGCGGCACAGCTCCTGTGACACCAGCCTGTGCCTGTGCCCGATAGGACGGGACTATTCCGAGAACACGGGGTGAGTGTGCTCTGACCCCAAAGCCATGGCGACCTGGCACCTTCATCCCCTCCTTCCAGCTGGGATGGAGGCTGGCCAGGATGCTGAGCTCAGCACGGCACAAGCTGTGCGCTGGTAGCTCAGTGCCAGCCAGCGCACTGGGAGTGGCACGCACCACCCCACGGCTGGCATCCCACAGCCCTGGGACCCCCGGTGACCGTGCGGCTCTGCCTTCTGTCGCTCCCACAGGCCCTGGAGGATGCTGCTCTGCAGCTCCTGCGGTTCCTGCGGCACCCACCAGCACTGCTCTGCCATCGCAGAGGACGCTGAATCGTGGGAGTGCAGCGGCTGCAGTGGTGAGGGCACCGGTGAGAAAAGCAGCACGGGGACGTGGTCCCCATAGACACGTGGCCCTATGTCCTTGGGAGATGTCCTCCCCGTTGGAGCCACGACGGGCACAGAGATGTGCACTGCGCTCATCTCCGCGCACCTTACAGCCCCTTCAGTGTCAGCCGCGGCGCAGTGATCCCCGCACAGCACCCAGCTCCGGGCACCACGGCTGCAGCACAAGGAGCTGCGACGCTCCTTGGGCACCCCGACGCTCAGCTGCCTGCACAGCCCACGGAAGCCCCTCAGCCACTCCACCTTGCCAGCCTCTGAACAACAACAGCCTTGCTGGTTGAAACACCGCAAGAGAGTTTGCTGACGTGCCGAGCACTGCAGGGCGCAACATCAACGCTGCCACGACTCTCCTGCCTGCACTTCCCTGCTGTGCTGCTGCTTGCTCTACCAGAGTGAGTGACAGGAGCCCAGCCAAGATGTCATGGACCATCAGCATGGAAGATGACACAGGCTATTGCATGGAACTGAGACAAAGGCTTTTGATAGTCCAAGTCATTTATCTTGGCATCAAAACTCCTGACTTCTTACTGGACTGCTGCATCTGATTGTGACTGCTGCCCAGAGAGGCTGTGGATGCCCCACCCCTGGAGGCATTCAAAACCAGCTTGGATGGAGCCCTGGGCAACCTGGACTGGACCGGACCTCGAGGATGGTGGCCCTGCCTGAGGCAGGAGGGTTGGAACTTGATGATCCTTGGTGTCCCTGCCAACCCAAGCCATCCTATGATTCTACCATTCTGTGTGTAAAACTATTCTTCCTTTAATTTATTCTCCTTTTCATTTCAAAATAAATATTTAATTTAACTTAAATAAGTTAAATACAGTAAGTTTCCTGTTGAAGAAGGCAATCCAGTTCAAGTGCTCTGATGCGTGAGTGTTCCTGTGGGCCAAGCCCAGGGGCACAGCACAGAAGGTCAGTTTCCTTGGTTCTGGAAGAGTTGCAGGTATTTCTGCACCCAGGGCTCCTTGGGATTTGCACATACCTCCCTCCCCTTCTTGGTGACCAGGCTGCAGGGAGAAAACCAGCGTTAGGTTCACACAATGCTGGGTCCTGTGGTGGGCAGCACCCACATGTCCACAGCCACACTCTTGTCCCCTCCCAACCACACCCAGAGCTGTGGGATACTGTCCTGGTATCACACTGCAACCACCCCAGCCGTGGTTGGATACTCACACCACTGCCGGAAGGCGGCATGTGCTGCTGGTGATGTAGGCAGAGGTGATGACGTTGCGTGGGATGGGACGTTGAATGTAGGAGATGCAGCAGGTTGTGGTCAGGCCATCTGTGAAGAAAGAGAGCCCTGGTGAGACCCCACAGATGCCCTACCTTTACAAGGATCTCCCATCACACAATCGCCCCCTTATGTCATATCCCCCAAGGACACCCCTAGACGCTCCGTCTCCAAGGCTGAGCCCCAGCACTGGTGGCAGTCCCCCACAGCCCACCATTTACGTCCCATCCAGGGGGATGGGGCTCCCAGGGAGGAACGGCCACCCAGACTGAGGGACACAGTGAGACCCAACTCACCTAGATGGGCCACAGCCGAGGAGCAGAGGGCCAGGAAGAGCAGAGCGGACAGGATGGCTGCGGGGCCCTTCATGGTGCTGCGGGACGTTGGCACGGTGAGCAGGGTTGGAGCTGGGTGGCTGCAGGGCTCTGCACAATGCTCAGCCTCTGCTGTGCTGCCACTTTTATCCCCCAAGCTGCTGGGCGGGCACAGGGTTTCAAGGAATAAAGATGAGTGCATCATACTAAGGAAATTACGTCAGTATCCCCCAATTCTGCTGAGCTGGAGATGGAAAGAGAGCTGCAAAAGGGGAACTGCAGGTCAGATGGTCACCACTTTCATGGAATCATAAAATACAATCACAGAATCATTACGGCTGGAAAACATGTGTAAGGTCATCTTCTCCAGCCACCCACGGGTTCCATTCTGGTTACCACTGCATGGCCAGCACCGGTAGCCCCATGCAAGGCTGCTCTGCTGCCACAGCACCAACACCCACAGACACCATCACCACTGCTGGCAGAAAAGTACAGCCAGAAGGAACATCCGAAGCGAGCCACAGCTTTACCAGAAACATCACTTCTCAGTGTGCTCCACGATAGGGATACAGAGGTGGCTACAAAACAGTGTCTTGTGCAGACTTTAAACTCCTCTTGTGAAGCCACCTCTTTGTGGGATATCTAGAAAAGGAAAGATGGCACAGGAAGGAGGCTGAGGTGACTCAGAGGCACTGGCGATGCCACTTTTGTCCTTCTGGATGTCACAAGCTGCAGCCTCCCGCTGGAAAGATCTCCCTTAAAATATCTGCACGCGTACTCCAAATTAAAATCCTTGATGGTTGGAGGAAACTGCCCCCGGAATCTCAACCTGGGATATGGGGCGTGCAGCTTCCAGGCTGCTCAGGGAACTAGTTAGCGAGGTCCCCTGGGAAGCTGCTCTTTGAAGACACCGGGATCCGTTAGTGCTGGGCACGAGTGGGAGGACCACGACTGTGGTAATGATCAGCTCCCAGCCAGCCGTGAGCTCGTGTGGGATTTGCAGCCCCACCTGGGCGCACAGAAATCCGCGGGGCCCAATGGGATTTGTCCCAGGGTACTCAGAGAGCTGCCTGATGGCACTGCGAGGCCTCGCTCAACGCTTTCTCATCTGTTTTGGGAATCTGGAGAGGCCACAGTTGACTGGAAGCTGGCAAACGTCGTTCCAGTTTTCCAGAAGAGGAGCAAAGGAGAGCGCGTAACCACAGGCCTGTCAGTCTCGCTTTGGTGCCTGGTAGAGCGATGGAGAAAATTCTGCTGGGCGTCACTGATCAGCACCTGAAGGACAACGCACGCGGCCATGGCTCACAGCCAGCAGCCCTTCATGAAGGAGGGGAACCATTTAACAAACTTAGTCCCTTTTTCGACGAGCTCACCCACCTAGTTGACCAAAGGAAACCACTCCCTGATATCTTTTTGGATCTCTGTACAGCTTTATTATTTCACACCCTTTGTCTTTTCTCTACCAAATATCCAGCACACAGCTAGACAGAAACGTAACGCGATGGGGCAGCAGATGGCTGATGGGCCGGGCCCCAAGGCTTCTGAAGACGGGGATCCATCAGGCTGCCGCCCTGCATCCATCCTGCAGGTCCTTCTGCTGGCAGCACCGGCCGACACAGCAGGTGAAGCCGCTGCGGCAGCAACACCCCCAGTGCGCCATCTGCTTGGAGGCGGTGGAGGGACGCCCCAGCTACAACACCCTCATCTGTCCCTCCTGCACCAGCGCGCAGTTCCACCACCACTGTATCCAGGTAGGTGGCATTGCCTCCAGACCACAACAGCATCGTCACCCAACCCTGCTACCCTGCCATCATCCCCAGCCTTGGGGCAACACGCACGGACCCCCAGCTCAGATTCTGCCTTCCCCAGGGCCAAGCTCTGCGCGCTGCCCTGCACCACTTCCGCTGCCCGCTCTGCCAGGACATGCAGGCCTTCCAGGCTGAGATGTTTCGCCTCGGAATCAAAATCCCAGACAGGTCAGCACCCACGGCCCTGCCACCGCACGGCCCCCCACCCTACGACCTCCCCTCGCACTGCACAAACCTGTCCCTGGCTCCCTCCCACAGGGATGCAGCCTGGGAGGTGGAAGAGGGCGCCTTCCACGACCTGTACCAGCGGCACAGCTCCTGTGACACCAGCCTGTGCCTGTGCCCGATAGGACGGGACTATTCCGAGAACACGGGGTGAGTGTGCTCTGACCCCAAAGCCATGGCGACCTGGCGCCTTCATCCCCTCCTTCCAGCTGGGATGGAGGCTGGCCAGGATGCTGAGCTCAGCACGGCACAAGCTGTGCACTGGTAGCTCAGTGCCAGCCAGCGCACTGGGAGTGGCACGCACCACCCCACGGCTGGCATCCCACAGCCCTGGGACCCCCGGTGACCGTGCGGCTCTGCCTTCTGTCGCTCCCACAGGCCCTGGAGGATGCTGCTCTGCAGCTCCTGCGGTTCCTGCGGCACCCACCAGCACTGCTCTGCCATCGCAGAGGACGCTGAATCGTGGGAGTGCAGCGGCTGCAGTGGTGAGGGCACCGGTAAGAAAAGCAGCACGGGGATGTGGTCCCCATAGACACGTGGCCCTGAGACAAAGGGTTTTGATAGTCCAAGTCATTTATCTTGGCATCAAAACTCCTGACTTCTTACTGGACTGCTGCATCTGATTGTGACTGCTGCCCAGAGAGGCTGTGGATGCCCCATCCTTGGAGGCATTCAAAACCAGCTTGGATGGAGCCCTGGGCAACCTGGACTGGACCGGACCTGGAGGATGGTGGCCTTGCCTGAGACAGGAGGGTTGGAACTTGATGATCCTTGGTGTCCCTGCTAACACAAGCCATCCTATGATTCTACCATTCTGTGTGTCAAACTATTCTTCCTTTAAATTATTTTCCTTTTCATTTCAAAATAAATATTTAATTTAACTTAAATAAGTTAAGTACAGTAAGTTTCCTGTTGAAGAAGGCAATCCAGTTCAAGTGCTCTGATGCGTCAGTGTTCCTGTGGGCCAAGCCCAGGGACACAGCACGGAAGGTCAGTTTCCTTGGCTCTGGAAGAGTTCCAGGTATTTCTGCACCCAGGACTCCCTCGGGTTTGCACATACTTAGGCGGCCTTCCTGTTTGCACTTTGTTGTTGCTGAACTATTTCTCGTCGAAATACCCCAGCCAGGATGCCATCACCACCCCATGGCGATGTGCTGAGGTCAGGGCTGGCCCCGGGGAGCTGATCCCACCCTTGGAAGGGGAAGCACCGTGTGATCCCAATGGGAACTGAGACGAACAGTGGGGTTTGAAAGTCCATATGGGAGACAAACAAAAGTGTTTGATAGTCCAAAAAATTTATTTAGGCATCAGAACAGCTAAGACCAAAATGGATTCTTATGTAGTGATATGTTTCAAATTATTTTTGTATTTTTCATTTTCTTAGAAAAAAATATTTAATTTAACTTAAATAAGTTAAATAGAATAAATTCCGTACTGAAGACAATCCAGTTCAAGTACTCTGGTGCGTGAGTGTTCCTGTGGGCCAAGCCCAGGGGCACAGCACAGAAGGTCAGTTTCCTTGGTTCTGGAAGAGTTCCAGGCGTTTCTGCACCCAGGACTCCTCGGGGTTTGCACACACCTCCTTCCCCTTCTTGGTGACCAGGCTGCAGGGAGAAAACCAGCGTTAGGTTCATACAATGCTGGGTCCTGTGGTGGGCAGCACCCACATGTCCACAGCCACACTCTTGTCCCCTCCCAACCACACCCAGAGCTGCGGGATACTGTCCTGGTATCACACTGCAACCACCCCAGCTGTGGTTGGATACTCACACCACCCCTGGCAGGCGGCATTTGCTGCTGGTGATGTAAGCGGAGGCAATGGCGTTGCGTGGGATGGGGCGTTGAATGTAGGAGATGCAGCAGGTTGTGGTCAGGCCATCTGTGAAGAAAGAGAGCCCTGGTGAGACCCCACAGATGCCCTACCTTTACAAGGGACTTTACAAGGATCTCCCATCACACAATCGCCCCCTTATGTCATATCCCCCAAGGACACCCCTAGACGCTCCGTCTCCAAGGCTGAGCCCCAGCACTGGTGGCAGTCCCCCACAGCCCACCATTTACGTCCCATCCAGGGGGATGGGGCTCCCAGGGAGGAACGGCCACCCAGACTGAGGGACACAGTGAGACCCGACTCACCTAGATGGGCCACAGCCGAGGAGCAGAGGGCCAGGAGGAGCAGAGCGGACAGGATGGCTGCGGGGCCCTTCATGGTGCTGCGGGACGTTGGCACGGTGAGCAGGGCTGGAGCTGGGTGGCTGCAGGGCTCTGCTCTGCACAGTGCTGAATCCCTGCTGCGTTGCAGCTTTTATCTCCCAAGCTGCTGGGCGGGCACAGGGCTTCAAGGAATAAGGATGAGTGCATCATACAAAGGAAATCATGTCAGGATCTCCAAATTTTGCTGAGTTGGGGTTGGAAAGGAAACAGTAAAAGAGGAAGCATTGGCCACAAGGCCATTTCTTTCAGATTCCATTCTGGTGGCCAGAGCCGGAAGCCCCATGCAGGGCTGCTCCGCTGCCATGGCATGGACACCACTGCTGGCAGGAAAGCACTGTCAGAAGGAACATCTGAACTGAGCTACAGTTCTACCAGTAATACCACTTTCAAATGTGCCCCATTGCAAAGTGTAGTAGGAATGCTAAGCCACGGCCTGAAACAGTGATTGAGCACCTGGTAGGAAGGCAGGGCCAACCTAGCAGAGCTCAGGTGCAAGCAACTCACCTGAGTGACTGGAAGGCATGAAGCCAGGATCCACCCCTTCCCAGATCTCATTTAAGGGTTGGCACTGCAGGTGAGGGTATCTGTTGCTGGAGTTCCCTGCATACTGGAGGTCCTCCAATGGTATGTTGCTCTTTTCCTTTGTTTCTATATTTGTGACTTGTTTTTGGGTTCATTCTCATTTGTTGTGGCAAAGGACTTTGCCTTTCTGCTGTTTCCATCCAACTATAACATTACACAAGGATACTGAGTTGACTACAGAATGGTGTGTTGTGCAGACTTTATCTCCAGTAGTAACACCAGCTTTTTCCTGAACTTGGAAAACAGGAAAGATGGTACAGGGATGAAGTTGAGTTGACCTGAAATTATTGAGGAAGTTGACTTTCATCCTTTTGATGTTACAAGCTGCAGACTTATGCTGCAAATCTTGCAGGTATGGAGATAAAGGCAGCCCATAGGAAATAAGTTTTGTTCACTGGTCACTACACCTGGGATGTAGTCTGCTGCAACCCCCCTGACTGTAGGGCAGACAGAGGACATACACCTCTCTGCCTATAGATGTTAATGTTGGTTCTTTTCAGTGAAATTGTTGCAGTTCCTGCTTGTTCACTTCTTCCCAGTATGGGCAACTTTATCCTATTCTAGTTATATATACTGGTTTGGCATCTGGTTTCAGGGAGGAGATGTGGTCCTGAGGTTAGGAGCTGAGAGAAGAGAGGGTTCTGCCAGAACTCTGGGATCAGCACATCACAGCTTTGTGGATGAAACACAGTGCCAAGCACAGCGTGACCGAAAAAAGGGGCAGCATTGGCAATTCCCAAAGATAACTCACAATGTCCCTGTGGACACGCATACAGAAAGAGCTACAGAACTCAGTGCTTCCTCTTCTTTTTTCCCTTTTTCCATTCTTGCCCATGCTGCTCTGTGGGTTTGTTGCCACAACTAATCCTCCCAACTCTCACTGGGGGTGACTAAACCCTTGTGCTCTGAAGAGGTTGACTCATGCTGAGTGCTGGTTGTGTCCATCCTTCCACCCCACAGTAGAGCTGTGGTCCCCGTTCACATGTAGGCTCACAGCAGTTGCTATGGCCCTTTGCTTATTGTGCCTTTCCCTGCTGTCAGATCCCTGCCGTGAAGGGAGTACCCCTCAGAGCTGGTTCAGCAGGAGGTATAGGATGAGGAGAAGAAATTGTGATTGTTTCTTTTAGAAAGAACGGGCTGCTCAGGGAGGTGGTAGAGTCCCAATTCCTGAAATCTTTAAAGAACTGTAGAGATATGGCACTGAGGGATGTGGGCATGGTGGGGGACTTGAAAAAGACCTCTCAGATCCCCAACCTTAATGATTCAATAATTCTAACCCCCCCCTGGAACCATCCAGGAGGAGCCAGGCAGTGCTGACCCAGCCTCAGAGCTAAGGACAGGAACAATCTCTCCAGCTCTTCACAGTTGCCTACATCACAGTTGCTTCTAACCTGGTAGTGACAGTGGAGAAATTCAGAGCACCCTCTGTGTAAACATTTTTGAGGTTTAGAGTTTAGTCAACAGAAAACACATGTTTTTGTGAGCCTCTCTGCCTATAAACATTCACCTGCCCCTGATCACCAGCCACCCCCTTGGCATCTCCCCTGACCTCCCAGGAGCCACAAGAAGTGGGAGGAAAGACATCGGAATGCAACAAGCCATTACTATCAGGATGAGAAGCAATCGGTGCTTGGAATAGCTGTGAGAGTGGGATCTTAAACCAAGCAGGGCTTGGGATCCTCTGGGGAGTAGCCCCAAGCCAAGGTCCAACTCAAGTAGGACTGGGTCCCAAGACCACGTGTAGAAATGAGCAGTGACACTGGGTGATGCTGGCTCGGGAGGATGAGCTATGCCTTCCCAAGCAAAGAGAAAAGGTATTGAAGAGCTTCCCAGTGCAATCATCTCTTTTCTGGGATAACCATAGAAAACCTGCCATCTGTTATGAACCTTAGTCAATCTCAAAACTACAAACATTCATTTTGATGGAAATGGTTAAAAAAAAAAAAATATTTCCTCTTCACTGCAGGAGTTGTTGCCCAAGCTTTCACTTCTTCATTTAGATGAGAATCGAATGGAACTTATTACTGGATGCTGATGAAGAAGTTCCTATTCTAACTGGAATAGAGGATATTTCGATGAATTACACAGAATTGCAGCTCAGCAAAAAGTAGAAAGCTTTAGTGTTAGAGTGTATTTAAGGAATTTAATATAAGGAAGTGATCTAAAGGGAGAGTGAAGAAATGACTTATGGTTTTAATTCTCCTGTGGTAGAAGACATCTGTATTCATATGACTTTCTAATGTGGCAGAGAAATCAGAAGCCAGTGCGGGGAGAGAGAAAGCACAACTTGAATTCTTGCTGGGAGCACTTCCAAGTGAAGATTTCAGAATAGCTGCTGGGGGCACAGGAGGGCGGAAAACACAGCTTTACAAATAAAAATACAAAAAAAGGTAGTTGAAGATGAAGTGCTTTTTGTTAATGTGAAGGCAAGCCACAAAGAAGTTATGATCAAACACTCAGCACAATTAAAAGTGTTGTAGCAGCAGATGGGCACATAGGTGCCCAGCCAGATCTATGGAAAGAGAAGATGACTGCCTTAGTGTGTGATTGGCTTTAGGAACCCTTCCCCAGCCCTGTACTATTTGCCCAGAGGAAAATGCCTACTAGTTAAAGTAGGATGTATTAATGGCCACAGGTCAAGGCAGAGGAATAACCCTGCACCTCTTCTGGGAGATGCTGCCAGACTTATGGATCCCTGTGCACTGCAGCTCTCCTGCCTTCACTGTGCTCCAGTATGGGACAGAAGGAAACGCAGAGCAAGGAAACCGCAGGCAAGAAGAATTGAAAGAAACTGCCAACACCACAATCCCGTGCAAGTGCAGAGAAAGCCACGCATTATGCAACATCCGACTGGGAAGAAACACTTGTCATTGATAAAAATTATGCAAAGAGGTCCCGTGGCTGGAGGAAAAGGAAAATGCAGATCAGCCAAACAGCCTCACCCTGCTGTGAGACATTGCTGACCTTTTCATACGTTGTTATACAGAGAAATCCAGCAAAGCTAAATTCTTAAATTCCCACTGATATCTTTCTGATTTGAAGCCTTGGATGCTACATTCACATTCAGGATCTTGTGCCATGCCCTGCAGGGACCCACAACAGGTGTTTTTCCATAGTCCTAAATCCAACTCATGGCCATTCTCCCTCTTTGAGTCCACTCTGAGCTGAAAACCCTCAGTTCCACAGCCAGGAACCTGGGGACCCCAGACTCAAGTATCTCTTGTTCCTTAAACAAAGAAAATACATTTAATATAGAAGTACATATAAATATGGGAAATGAATGAAACACTTTGTGCAAGGAACAAGTCTTTATATAAGAAAGAAGGACCCTACTTCATATAAACATAATTACATCCCTCAACAAATAGCAGGATTCTGAGCACAAGGTACAGCAAAACACTCAAGTCAGAAGCTGACTCACCAGCCCACAGGCAGCTTCTTGCCACAGTGTCAAGCTTTGCTCTACCCCTCTACCACCAAGCAGCCCCCACAGTTTCCCCTATACTGCTCCACATCCGGCTCTTTGCTGCTTACAGCTTGCACCTGGGGTCCCATCTTCACCCCTGCAGTCAGGTGGAGCAAAGCCCTGGGGCTGCTTCTCAGCAGCTTTGGCTTTGCAAGGGCATATGGACTCTGGTCCCCCACAGGTACAGCTCTGTACCTCTTCTGTACGATTTGGCTGAGGCAGCAGCTCTCAAGCATTGCCCCTGCTGAGATCTGCCCGCGTGAACACTCCATCAGGGCACTAAGAGGGGAAAAAAAGTCTGTCTGCAAAAAGTGATTTCAATTATGAGTTTGCAGACACTGAGCATCCTCCTGCACCCAGACACAGATTGCATAAGCTCCAGTTACATTAAAATGGGCTAAAAATAAAGTACTATCTAAACTTGCATAGCTGAGGTTATCTCATAGCCAGGCACTTGCTTCAGTCTTTCTTTTCTGCTTTGCCCTTGATGAGACCTTCCACCGGTTTTGTGTTTATTGTGCCTTGTGTCAAAATATCTCTCTTTGATATACCATTTCTTTCTTTAAATTGTTTTAACCACATCCCTTTCTTCTCCTGCATGAAAGGGTAAATAATCAGTGTTGAATGCTTCTTTTTAAGCTCCCTTCATCTATTTGCCCCACTCTTTTCACTCTTTCATCTTCAAGTCTCTGAATGCTTTCATCACCTGCCTCAAAGCCTTCTGTGTCGGCTGTATCCTTCTCTGAGTCGCAATGAGCTGAACGTGGCATTCAGAGATCATCCCACTGGTTTCTACAGCAGTAACATTATGGGATTTGGAGAATTACTTTCTGTCCTATCCTTTATGCTTTCCTATATATGGATTAATCTTCAGACTTGGAGTGTTGAAGATCGTCTCTAGAAAATAAGAGATATTAAGTCCTTTATTATTGATCCTTGATTTTAACCCAGTAAAGAACTTTGCCCAGAGAGGTTGTGGATGCCCCATCTCTGGAGGTATTCAAGGTTGGATGGGGCTCTGGGCAGCCTGATCTAGTGGCTGGCCATCAGTGTATGGCAGGGGGTTGGAACTAAATGATCTTTAAGGTCCCCTCCAATCTTAGCCATTCTATGATTCTATCACTCTATGACTCTAAGTTTAGCTCTCTAAAGAAAATGGCATTTAGGTGATTCAAACATCATAGAAGAGAAAAAGAAAAGAGATTTCTGAGTTACATGGGCCAAATACTCAGGATGCAAATATCTTTAAAACCTGGCCATAAAATCAGAAACGTTATCACAGGCCATCTTCTTGCCTAAGCAGCTGTAATTCTTTTGACTTTAGACATAGAAATCAGTATTTCAGATGACCCTTGAGTGCATTTGCCAACAGTGACCATTTAGCATGTTGCTCAGTCATAGATTGGTAGAATCACAGAATCATTAAGGTTGGAAAGGATCTCTGTGATCATCCAGTCCAACCATCTCCCTATCACCAATATTGCCCACTAAACTCCCTTAAACCCTAATCTCCAACCCTGATTGATGGAAATAATCTTGTATTTTGTAAACATTTGCCTCCCATTGAACTCATCTCCTCCAGATCCTCATGAACTGCACACAATGTGATAAATCAGCAGCACATCACGCACCAACGCTAACCTCATCGCTTCCTTTTATAAGTTCACAGATATCTGCAACAAAGGAAATGCAGTAGATCTCACTTGTCTGGGCTCCAGTAAGACATTTGAGATGGTGCCACACAGTAAATTATTAGCTAAGTAGGAGGAGATGTGACTGGCATATGTGATGTAAAGTGGGAAAGAGAGCTGCCTGTAAGGAACATGGTAATAGTTTCAGCTGGAAGGGGAAATGCTGGACTGAGGGGAGAATTACCAGTGCAGTTCCTTGAATTTGTCTCAAAAAAAAAAAAAAAAAAAAAAGAAAAAAAAAGATTCTGTTTAACATTTGCATTAATGATCTTGGCACAAAAAGCAAGAAGAACGCAAAGGAAATTTGCTGATGAGGCAGAATGAGATGCTATCATCAATCCAGGAGAGGCCAGGATATCACAGAGAAAGATTATAATGACCTTGAGGACTGGAGTAATGGGGAAGGATTTGATTCAGTAGTGCAGACTGTACAATGCTGCTGCTGGGAACAAATAAGGGTGAGAGCAGCCATCCCTGTGCTGGAGCCCATGGCAACGTCTGGGGCAGGGAAAGACCCATGCTACAAACTATAGGGTTGGGACAAGGCCCCAATGTTATACAGCATGAGAAGAGGCAAATGCAATGAGCTCAGGGTGGGGACTAGGAAACAAGGGGTTCTGGCTGATCTGGGGGAAACCATCACAGAGGCCAACACCTGGGTGGAAAAGAGCTATTTCAGCTAGTGAGCACTGCTGGTATAATGATACAGGGCTAGAAGCTGGCTGTGAATGCAAACAGGTGGGAAATTAGATTTTCTCAGTTGGGCTTCAGGTGAGCAGGACAGAAAATGTCATCACCGTCCTGATGAACGCAGTCCTGTTGACTTTCCTCCTGAATGCAGGCTGGTTATCTTTAGGCCTGTACACAGCTGCCTTTTCGAGCCCTATTTTAAAAACTGTCCCTAGCCACAGTGCTGTTCTGAAGTGAGACGTTCCATGGGGCCATACAAAGGCAGTCTGTTATGCTAGGGCAATTGCTGCATTCACTTATTGTCCTCCAGGTGAGTTATCTTCTCCAAATCATCTCCTGTGAGTCCCTCAGAGCTTCCTAGGCTGATTCTCTGGTGAGTCAAAAGATTCTTACAGCATTGCTTTAAATGTTCAGTCTATTTCTATTGAGTTCCTCTTTTTTTTTTTTCCTGGAATCTCCCTTTTAGGCTTACTGGCACATTATTTCAGGGCTCAGTTTGCATGCCTTTCCCCTTGCTTCTCTCATCCCCAGGATGCAGGACTGAGTCATAAGGTTATTTAATGGTCTCTCACTTCAATGCCCCCAACCAGCACTCACAATGTTCCCCTATTCCCATGGCCAGCCATGGAGCTCTCTTTGGGCAGTCTCTTCCACTTCTCAGCTGCAGAGGACTGGTTTTCCATAGAATCATTAATGTTGGAAAGACCTCTAAGATCAACCAGTTCAACCATCACCTACCACCAATACTGACCACGTCCCTCAGTGCCACATCTCTACAGTTCTTGAACACCCCCTGGGACAGGGATTCCCACGCCTTGCTGGGCAGCTATGCCACTGCATCACAGCTCTTTAGGAGAATAAATTTTTCTTAATCTCCAACCTGAACCTTCACTTGTGCAACTTGAAGCCATTCTTTTCTTTCCTTCCATGAGCCCCTGAGGAAGAGCACAGGGGGTTACAACCCATTGGGCAAGCTGTTGCACCTTGTCTTTGCTTTTAGGACCAAGTTTGAAGTAATGGTGGACATCAGCCCTTTACTACCCCTCAAGGGCAGCTCCTTCCTGCAGGCCTTATGCCATCCCCCTGCTGAGTGTAACTCTGCTCCTACAGAATGACACCCTCTCCTCTCAGGAGAGATGTTGCTCGTGATTCAAAGTGTTCTTTAGTGTGAAAGCTGCTCTTTACCCAAATCTAGGCATCTCCATGCAGTCCCAGGGCTGGACTCCCCTGGACTTTATAACGCTGACCCTAATCCCCCTGAAATCATAGAATCATGGAGAGGACCTTAAGGATCATCCATTTCCAACCCCTGCTGTGGGCTGGTCCCA
Organism: Phasianus colchicus; assembly: GCF_987193195.1. Lineage (NCBI taxonomy): Eukaryota > Metazoa > Chordata > Aves > Galliformes > Phasianidae > Phasianus > Phasianus colchicus. Next base: position 5,602,976 of record NC_143456.1, read on the forward strand.
CTGCCAGGCTGCCCAGGCCCCCTCTTCCATGACCTTGAGCACCTCCAGGGATGTGGCACCCACAGCTCCAGGCAGCAGTGCCAGGGCCTCACCACCCACTGAGTAAAAAAATTTTTTCCTAACATCAAATTTGCCTTGTAGGAAAGCAGAAAGGAGCCCCAAAGAGTGCAGGAAACCAGAAATAACAACACATAGCTCAGTGTTTCACCTAGACCCATCCTTCACCCACAGATGTGTCATTAGGACTAATGCCACACGGCCATTGGAGCAGGCCTCGCTGTGCTGCTTTTGCCCTATGCACCCATGCACCATTTAGAGACCACCAGATACGCAGATGTTAGCAGGGAAAGGTGTCTCAGTCCACATGTGCCTTGTTTCAAAGTTCTCCTGATTGCTGGAGAGCTGCTCTGTGGGTACCAGGCCAGTCCTGCTCCATGCCAACCCCACAGCCCATCCCTTGAAGGGATAAGGGAGAAGCTGGAGTGGGCTCGTGCTCAGACTCAATTCCACATTGTGAGCTTGAGATGAAAGAGAGGGAATTGCTGCTCACAGAGGTGAGAGCAGGGTTACTACAGCCTGTGTGGCTCAGCCTGATCCCAAAGTCCCTTTCCAAGGCCTGATTCATGGGTTTACATTCTGAGACCTCCAAGCATCTTTGTGACATGACATTCAAACTAGGGGTGCTGGCTTAATGCCCTTCATCTCTTGAGGTTTAAACATGAGTGCAGGGATGTTTGGGGACAGAAGGACACAGGGACTTGGCAGCCACCTCCAGCAACACAGAGTAAAAATCTCAGGCACAAGAAATAACAACAGATCCTGCTAGCTCGGAGTGCACGTGGCTAGACAGCAGTGAGGCAGCAGCACAGCCTCTGCTGCTGAAATGAGCTGCAGGGCAGACAGCCTGCTTGCAAGGAAGAAGAGGAAGAAGCCTGAGAGCAATTCTGCAACAGCAGCCAGAAGAGGCAGGATGTGAAATCATCACACTGCCGATGACTGGGTTCCCTAAAAACAGCAGCACAGGGAGGAAAAGGTCAAAAGCAGATGACTCAGGAGACTGCAGCACCCACCTTGTGGTGCCAGGTTAACCCTGTAGCCCAGCAAGGTGAATACAGACTGGCTGATCTTCACAACTGAGTGAATCAGAGGATACGGAGAGGATATGGTGGCTCTGAAGATGCTGAGATGCCTCAGCACAGTGGGCTCGGGAGTGAGGGCACACACAGAAGTGGCACTGGGTTGGAGGACAGCAGTAATGCCTCAGCAGATCAGGCAGGAAATGTATGCAACCCTTATTTGCTAACACTGGATGAAGTCTAGTGACAACTAACCTGCACTTCTTCACTTCTACGGCTCAGATCAGGAGCAACCAGCTGAGTAAGAACACGTGGTTTTCTTCCTGTGCGCTTAATGAAGGCAGGGAGAGCCCCTCAGGGTTAGAGCAAGTGGTTTTTCAGGGAAACAGAGAAATCAGGGCTGTAGAAAGTTTTCAGCTTCCACGCAGAAGATAAAGGCTCACTCCAGGAACAGACTTCCTCACTCTGCTAGCGTTCCCTCCCTGCTGCTATATTTTCTTCTTCCATTTTTGGTTTTAGTATGACACTAGAATATCACGTCTTAACCAGCATGTTCAGTTTGTTCAGTCTTCCTTGCAATAGAATCAGAGAATCACAGAACAGTTTGAGAAGAAAGGGACCCTTAAAGGCCATCTGGTCCCACTGCCTGCAGTGCACAGGGATGCCCAGAGCTCCATCAGCGCTCACAGCCCTCCAGCCTCACCCTGGAGGTCTGCAGGATGGGCAGCACTGCTCCTGGGTAACCTGTGCCACTGCCTCACCGCCCTTACTGGAAACAACTTCTTCCTTATATCCAATCTAAATCTCCCTTCTGTTAGCTTGAAGCTATTTCCCCTTGTCCTATCACAACAGACCCTGCTCAAGAGTTTGTCCCCCTCTATCATATAGCCCCTCCTTAGTAGTCTTTTATGCACTTGTATACTGTTCTCAGGCTCTCTTTAGATCACTCACAACGTTTCCATGCTCTGCAAATTTAACAGGCCTGTACTTGTTTCAAAGAGCACTAATGAAAATATCAAGCAGCACAGGACCTGTGGGGTCCCACAAACTTCTGGCTCACTCAGAAGATCCATTTTCACCCTCAGAAATCCATTTAGAGATCCACTCAGAAGGCCCTTTTCAAAGTCAGATGATGACAATCATGGAATCATAGAATGGCTTGGGTTGGAAGGGATTTAAAGACCACCTCGTTCCAACCCCCAGCAGCTCAGGCTGCCCAGGGCCCCTCCAGCCCACCCCTGGTCCCCTCCAGGGATGGGGCACCCACAGCTTCTACAAGTTCTGACACAATAATGTGTCAGGACTATTAGAGGATATTTCTGCAACACTGGGAGCTAGCTCATACCCACGGGACTAAGCTGTGTGTGCAATAATTACTTCTCAGACTATAGCACTTACACATTTTGAATTCCCATCAAAAATTATGACAGGTTAAACTCCATGAAGAGAAACATCAGCAAGCTCAGTTTGGTGTGGGAACATAGAAATTGGCAGACATTGTCAAACTGTAATGTAGGGCCTCCTAGCCTGGTTGTTCCAAGCTGATGAGGAGCACATCTGAACAGGCTGCACTTCAGCACCATCTGCTGCCTGCAGGTCCACAGACCATCACCACAATCAGCTCCATCTCCAGCCCCAGTCATTCAAAGCTGCTGGCAGCATCACCTGATGAACACCTCGCTCTTTTGGATGACAAATCTTGCAGTGACTGATTAGAACAGCCTATCTTTGTTCTCCACTTTGCTCTGGGGGAATTCAGGGCTCACACTTCTCACTTTCTCCAAATGAAGGAAAACCCCACGCTCTCAATACAGCTGTCATTGTTTGGTGAAGCAGCCAACACTACTAGTGAGCATAGGCATCAGAAGCACTGATATCCAAGTATAATCACTCAAGAATCTACTCAGGTTTTAAGCAAACTTCTCTTTGCAGTGCCTTCCCAGCACCAGACCAGTACATCTATGTTCACCTGGTTTTCTGCAATAACTTCTTGCCTTTTTGTTAATCACCTTTCAAACATCTGTACAGGTACGTGGTGCTGCAGAAGAGCAATGCACAGAAAGAATACCTCTAAGCCCACAGGCTGAGAACAACTTGTACAGATAGGCTTCCTTTCAATCTGGCAGCAGTGGGACTCTGTCCTCCCTTGCATTGTGGCACACAGGATTTTTACCGAGTCCAAAGAAATGAATAGAACATGGCTGTGGAGCATTTCACTTCCCTCCTGCCCCATCCCATGAAGCAGCTCAAATGTGACGGAGAAAGGAAGGATAAGGGTATAAGCTTTGTTATTTACATCAGGACATAAAAGAGGAAACTGGAAGACAGGGAAGTCCCAGCACTCTTCACCCCGTTCCTCTCCCCATGCAAGAGCTGAGAAAGACAAGTCCGGAACTGCTTTTTATTCTTTTCCACTACGAGTGTTTCCTATCTCATCACTGTCCATTTCTGGCCAATGCCACCAGCCCAACATTGGGGCTTTCACTGCATCTGCCTCTGCCCCTTGTGTCTTCTCCATCTCATGCGGAAGGCTTTTCCCCAAACCAATCAGAAATTATGCAAGCAATAACCTGTAAAAATATCAGAGCCATGAAGAGATTTAGACTGGATATAAGGACGAAGTTGTTTACAGAAAGGGCAGTGAGGCCCTGCCCAGGGGTGTGATGGGGTCCCATCCCTGCACATCCCCAGGGTCAGGCTGGAGGGGCTCTGAGCACTGATGGAGCTGTGGGTGTCCCTGTGCACTGCAGGGAACCAGGTGGCCTTTAAGGGCCCTTCCAACTCAAACCACTCTAAGCTTTCCACCACTCTTCCCTCCTCCTGCCAACAGCAGCAGCAGCCACTCTTAAGGCTAGGAGAAAAGACAGCAGGACAGGGCTGCAGATAGCAGTTACGTGTATCTTGCCATGTAACTGTCATGACTGTTAGAAGTCTGAGCAGAGAGCTGGCTACAGATGCTATCCCCCACTGTGCTCAGCTTGTTGTAGATGTATACAGAGGGGATTTGCATGTTTGTTCTTGCAAGTTGCCTTGTTAATGCTGTTGCAATATTGACACAACACTCAGTTCAAAGCTGTTACTAGCAAGTGAAAATTGAAGCTTTTTATTTCATGTATTTTCCTTAGTTTTAGCTTTTGGAACTAGATATTTACCATTTGCATCTATTTTTTACACCACGTCTCACATGCTCAACTGTGCTGCTACGTTAGCTACAGCTGTGTATCGCCTGCTTCCCCAAAGTCCTCAGACTTTATTGGTGAAACAGACACTTAAACACACACAAAATGAGAAAATATGAGCAGGTTTTCCTAATGAGGCAGACATTTTGCTGCATGCACTTCTCCATCAGAAGCAAGTCCAGCTTTAGCAGACATCACTAACATCTTTTGTCTTTGTCTCATTTGGAAGCTGTGTCACACCGAACTGGGAAACAAGTTAATGTATGCAAAGTTTGCTGAAGCAGCAAGCAACAGAAAGTGCTCGATCTAGTTGGAAATGTAGAGAGAACAGAAGCTTTGCATTCCAAACAATGGATTCCCCCAGGAACAAGAGGTATTTGAAGATGTCCAATTCTACGTCTGGAATTACACACTGAGATTTCTCACAGAGAAATGAAAATCAATTAAGTGAACAGAGAAACATTTGGGGAGAAAAGGGAAAATATTTGGCAGGCAAACACTACAAGGTTGAGTAGTTCTGTAAGAGTCATGTCCCATGGGCAGGACCCAAACCAGAATTAATCTATTGTGTAGGTGAACACCAAGCTGATGGACTATTTTTCTTCTCATCCCAAACGTCTCCTGGACACCTAGCATCCCTTCTACACAAAAAGAACCATCTTGGTAAGTCAGTGTGTAGAATTACATAGGGGAGGAAGGCTTAGAAGTATAAAGTGTTTTTTCAAAAGTGCATTAAAAAGTAAACAATGCTCCTTTGGGTGTATGGTTACCACTGTACCCAAAGCCATGAGCCATTTTACACTGGCAGTTTTAGTGCTCCCAGCTCATGCGACCTGCTTGGAAGCCAAATGGCACTGCTACCTATAGAACCACATCTCTGTGCTGATGGCTGTCAGGAGACAGAGCTGCACCAGGGTTCTTATGTGGGTGCATTTTGTGGCAGCCAAACAGATGCCATCAGGTTTCACCAGTCTGGTAAGGAGACGAGGCTCTTCAAATGTAGATCACATCTGAGTCATGCTGCTGAACCTACATGCAAGCAAATGGGAAAAATTAGTTCCGCTCTGAACTCCTACTGAAACAAAACCTACTTTGCCTTGGTCCAATTTCTCCTTTTCATCTGACCAGAGTCTTTTACAAGATGCCCTGTGATGGCTTTATCTTTCCTCTTGAAACAGATCTATTTGCCTTAGCCCTGCGAGGGGTCAGGTTAGTCTTAAAACATTTATTTGTTACTTGCAATAGAAAGAACAGCTTTCTCAGTTGTTGCTACACTGAATTGTTTTCCTTCTAGTTTTAAGCACACAACCCCAAAGGTTAAGATCTTGAAGGTTATATGCTACAACCTCTAATTGATCCTGAAAACCCCCAGTTTTGTTTACTAAAAAATGTCAGTACTCCCAGTACTTCACACAATTAGCGTTGCCAGGAGGAAGCTGACTTCTTTCCAGTTGCACAGGACTGTACATTCCTACAGCTCTTCTTGAACACACACTGCATCTATTCTTCACTCCAGTCAAGAAGAAAAATGGGTTGACTTTATTCTGTAAGACCAAATTCATTATTTCTACAGATTCTTGTTCTAAGTTCTCCTCGTTTCCAAGCCTGGCTGATACAAATAAAATTTAACAAATTCTACTGCACATGGGCATCACTTTCATTTACCAAAACTTAAAGTTTTATATTCCAGCTTTGATCATAAGGGAGAAAAAACAGGTGGCCTTGAAGTTATAGAGTGGTGCTTCAATGAAGGACCTCCACACTTGTGGAACAGCCATGCTTTGTGACCTGTTGTTTGAGAGGTGGAGAGAGTTGGATAAAACAGTCCCATCTGTGGAACTGTTTGTGGTTAGACCTGATGATCTTGAAGGTGTTTTCCAGCCTGAGCAATTCTACGATTCTATGATTTTATAAAGCCAACCACACTTTTCTACTCTGAACTCTAAACCTCTGATCATTACTTGGGAATTTACTTTCTGCTTACCTTTACAATCTGTTTTCTGGTTCCTGTGCCCACACTGTTGGCAATCAAGGAATTGGTTTGAAAAGATGACTTCTGCACTGGCACCGTGTGTTGGATTTTGTTGGTACAAGGCCAACTGCTTGTAGGATTTAACGAGTAAGCAGGGAAAGGCCTATGAAGATTTATATCTGATGAATCGCCAGTTTCAAAGGTTTTCATCCACGATGGGATCTTTAAAAGAAAAGAGCACGTGGAAATTTAATGCCCTCTCTACATCAACATTTATTAAGCCAAAAAGGACATAAAATGCATTGCCAGAGAATACAGGTCATCCTCCCTCAGTTTTTCCATCCTCCCTTCTCTCTGAAACAATTTACTCAGGGTCATTTTTATTATATATGGAAAGCAAAGACAGCCCTTATCCTTGCCCTGGTTCAGGAAGAGTGTTTGTGTATATAACAAGAAACTTCTGACCAAAATCTGAGTTTAGTTCTTTGTTGCCTGAATTAAAAAGAAAGCCAAGACTTTTACAACAGATTAATAACAACCACAAAGCACATGAATGAGAATGGGATGCAAACCACGAGAGACCACACTATGCTTAAAGAAGTGGCTGGAATTGAGGTTACATACATTTCCTAAGGAGCGATCCAAGGATCCCAATACTTCATTCCAGTGAGAGTAAAGCCCAGACTGTTTTTCTTCTAGTTTCAAAGCATGAATTTCAGACTTCAGTTCTTTCAGTCGATCTTCAAATTTTTTGCTCTTTTCTAAGTAATCTAGCCTGTAGTCCACACATCAGAGACAAAAAGCTTACTAGCACAACAAAGCTCAATAACGAGATAAGAAGGAGAGGAAATCTTTGCATAATTTTGCCTTTATATATAGAGAGAGAGAGAGAAAGAGAGAGAGAAAGAGAGGCAAAATTAAGTCTGTTACATGTCAGCCTCACTTCTCTGCTCCAGAGAGAAGGAAGTTCACTTCAACCCCTCAGTATTCACTTTCTAACCAAGAATTTCCCTCAAGACCAAGAGGAAAAGCCTATGAACCAAACCAATACCACACTCTAACACTAGAGGGAAACTTCTGTCCTCTAATTTGCTATTATTCAAACAAACTACTTCGTGCTTGACATAATAGTCTTTAAGACAAGAGGGTTCTGGACCTGTCATGATTTGATGCCACCTTGAAACTTTTTCTGTGTGTAAAACAGCAAGTCTTACAGAGACACAACCTGCACCAGTTCAGTAAAAGACCTCCAGTCATACCTACAAGAAGACTGAGGTGTTAAGGATGTGACCTGTTGATTCCCAAACAATTTTTCTTTTCTGTACTTTCCACAGTTAATATATTCTTCTTTATTTACACCACAAGCATACTGATACCTCTCTCGCTCTATCTCGAAGGACAGTCTCTTGAGGTCAATGTCCTTCAAATCCAGCTTGATGGACCCTTTGTCAAAGTTGGCATCTCTGGTGTCAGTTGGCAAATAGTGTGGGTACTTGACCATGTGCTGAAAGAGCCAAAATAAGCACTGTTGGTAAGATCTGACTGACTGTGGATTTCTCACCAGCTTCTTCAAGAGTGCCATGCTGAGCCATTCCATGAGGTACCATACATTATGAGAAACAAACGTCCCTGAAGCCCTTTCCATCTACCTGAGTGGCTCCAGATGAACTGCTACAGTCCACAAGCCAGATCCAAATGCAGAGAAATATCTGGACTGCAGTGTTCCTTATTTCTAGCTAAGAATGGGAATTCATTCTCAGCAAGAGTGAAGCAGAAGAGCAACTGGGGGCACACAGCCCTAGCATTACCTTCTTGCTTTGCCTGAAGACACTCACGTGCAATTCACATGTCTGGACAACACAGCTGGTTCAGTACAACCACCTTCACAACACACTGCCTGACTGAGATGGCACAGAGTCAGCATCAGGGACGAATGCAGGCATTCTCTGCTCCCCAGTTACAAACAACACCTGGTTGTTAATAACTGGTTTTGGTTTTGTTTGGTTCAGTTTTTGTTGGTGGTGGTTTTGCTTTTTAATATTTGTCTCATCTTTAACTTCTGGACTCAATGCACTGAAAAAATATAATTTCAATTGCAGCTACACTGTGTTCAATCAGCAGCTGGTCCTGTAGGTGTTTGTCCCACAGCTAGATGGAACGTGACACAACCTACTTTGACGAGGCTACAAACATGCAATCAATATCTGATTATCTCCCAAGATGAAGTGGTACCCAGAGCAGAAACTTACAGGATAATTGAGCCTGGTTATGTCAAAGAGTTTTTGCTTTGCTTTCCGTTCAGCCTCTCTGGCTTCATGTAGATCTTGTTTCAGATGCTCCGCTTCCTTGGCTCTGCAAAACAAGTATTCTGACATGAATCGTTGGTGATTTTCAGTATAGAGACAGAGCACAACAGACCTTGGGAAAAGTCCCTCCCTGCTGCGCTCTCACCCCCACACTCCTGATTTGACTAAAATAGCACTCTCTCCATTTAGGCAACTCAGGAGGGGCCACACAATCCCAGCTCAAGCAAATCCAACCTCCGGTCAGACTCCTTCACCAGCTTCACAGCTATCAATTCTGCCTCCCGCATCTTTTGCTCCATCAGGCGTTTCTCCTCCTTGGTTTTCAGAGCTGTTATCTCCAACCTCTGTCGCTCTTGCTCTGCTTCTGCAGCATTCTGGGCCAGCAATTTCGCCTCTTCTTCTGCAATCTGAGCTTTCTCAGCCAGCAGCTCTGCAGCTTCCTGGGATCGAAGCTAAGAGGAAACAATTTGTTGTGGTTACCTTGCCTAGCATTTTCAATTTCATCCTTGAAGTCAATCAGGAAGATGTTTCTGTCAACAGGTCAAGGGATAAAAATGTTAATCCTTAAAGTAAAAACAGTTGAAGGGTTTGGTATTACTCCACTGCTCTAGAATCTCTTATCTTCTGTCCTGCCTCTCATCTCTACACAGCAAGGAGACTGTTCTGAGATGGACAGAGACATCAACCAAAAACTGACAGAAGTTGATCCCTCTAGCTGTCAATGCCAAATGCAGCACGCACCAAGCCCTCTTCTCCCAGTTTCAGCCCTCTCCAGCTTTGTGTAAGTCTTCTAGAAAAGAAAAGAGCTCCCAAACCAAGAAAGCTCTTCAAGCACAGGAATATTCAGCTGGCGTGCTACTCACCAGGGCCTCATTGGCCTGCCTGGCTTCGTCTTCCAGCTGGAAAAGTCGTCTTTCCAGCTCTTCTTTGGCTCGCTCAGCTTCTTCTCGGAGCTGCTTCTCTCTGGCCAGCCTTTGATTCTCCATCTGGAAAGAGAAATACCACATTTGTGGGTTTGCAGCAGAGTCGCATCTGGGCCTGAGGCAGCATAAGAAACTAATCTAACGGAGGACGGACTGCTCTCAAGCTGGTGAGCTGACATTCAGCAGAGATGCAGTGCTGAAGCTACTTACGCTTTCAGCAGAAATGAACTCCACTGACTGGTAACACCAGTTATTTCAGACTGCTGGGAGAGAATGCTTGGATCGAGCTGCTGTGTACCCCAAATCTTTCTGATCACCTATTTGGTTTCAGAAATATCACTTACATCTTCAGATGCTGCATACACATACAGAGCTGTTCCCACACTTAATTCTTCTGTGTTTTTTCACCTCCTACACACATATCAATGCAACGTATGGATAGCAAGGGCACCAGCTGGAATAATAATCAGCTTTTTCAATAACAGAGGAGCAGAAAATGTACCTTTTTTCTGGCCTTTTCTTCCCTGGCTTGTGCTTTCATTTGCTGAATTTCTATTGAATCCACTTTTCTTCTCCTCATAAATAGGTCGTGGTTTCCAATGCACAACTGCAGAATCTGAATCAAAAAGAAAAGAAAATGTGACTGTGACATAATTTCACCCCATCCAGTGGATAAAAGAGCCCCACAGCAGCCTGACAGGACAGAATCTGACATTTCTCACTCCAGCACAAGTGCTGGCAGTTGCTTCCCTTCCAAGGACAGTGACATCCAGGGCAGGCTGATACCCAGATTTGTAATAGTTTAGAAAAGCTCATAACAACATGAGGGGCTCTCTTTCCATCCTTCCTCCCTGTCTGGTTTGGGTCAAAGCCAAGAGATAGCTGTGTGGGAATGGTGACCTGTGATGGCCCCTCCACAAGCTCAATGAGAAATGGTCCAGTCGCTCTGGCTGTGCTAGGAAGCAGCCAGGGATGACAGAATGAACCAGCTGATTAGGACCCTCTCCTTGCTGCTTCTCTCAGAAATAGAGACACGGAAGTCAATTAAGTACCCACCAGGAGTCAGATAGGCCAATGCTGCAGCGGTTTTGCCCCTTTCATGGAATCATAAAGGTTGGAAAAGACCTCTAAGATCACCAAATCCAACCATCAACCCATCCCCACCGTGCCCACCAACATCCCTCAGTGCCACATGTACTACACCCCCCCTTTCCTGTACCTGCATTGCCCTTTGCAATTTGGGCCTTCCTTCATATCTCACTTTTCACCCAACATCTCCTCTGCCAACACAGAGAGAGGACAACCATACACACCCTGCCTTCCCAGACAGAAGAATCCTATGGAAAACATGTGCTGAAATTCAATGCTCCCTGGCCTCTGCACAGGTTTACGAGCTCAGTATTGCCAGCCCAGTTTTAGAGGAGGAAAACAGGACACTCACCAATTTGTTTACCTTGAGCTGAGAGGAAAAGAACTTGAAGACTTCTGCTTTTTTGTCAAGAGGTTTAATGGTTAACTGTTCAGATAGAAGGGGAAAAAAATGAGAGGAAACAGTGAAAAGTAGGAAAAACAAAGCTGAATCTATTAATACTAATGCAAACTTTTGCCCATCTCCATTTCTCTCCAGGGAAGCAGCGATTTATGCCACAAACACAGGGAGAGTGATTCCAAGTGCTTTGCTCACAAGAATCAGAACCAGGGCTGCTCCCTTTATACAGGCCGTTTTGGAAGATAAAGCCTCCTACAGAGCCACATCTAATGACAGTTTGGATGATATTTCTCACATCAGTACCACCTGTGCCTTGCAAACTGTACTGAGAACACTGGAACACACACTGGCTATCAGGAAAAACAGAATGCATTGCTAGGAATCTGACTTCTGGGTATAAAATAAGGGAGATGTCAAACCCCAATCTGAATCCCAACCAGTTCAGGTGCAAACAAACCATATCACAAAGGCCTGAAGGATTTGTTCTTCTGACCATAACAGTACTAGAGCTCCTGCTTTCTCACATTTTCACTCCTATCTCCCAAGCTGTTTCCAGAAGAGATAAAAGGTTTTTCATGCCGCCAGGTCAGTGTGCACTGTTTTACTTTACATGCTGCGCTGGGTTTGGCTGCATAATAAAAACCAGCCCCATTCTTTAAGATCCTTCTCTCTGTGACTCATGAGTTAGCACTCTATTCCTGTAATTCATTTGCAATGCAGCGTATAATTTCAAACCCTCTGAGTCACCAAGATCTTAACGTACTACAGCTCGTTGCAGCCTGCAGGTAACAACTGATGGAGCCTTGCGAGGAGCAGGGCTGTGAACTGGGTAACAAATAAAGCAGAGCTTTAATAGAGGGCTGCCCAATTCCCCAACAATAGGGAGTTATTCACAGACCAGAGGGGAAATTTAAAGAAAAGGAAATGAAATTCTTCAGAGATAGAACTCTCCTGTAGGCTGCCCTGCCTGCTGTATGCACGTCCAGATAGCAGATCTCATCCTGTCTTTTGAGTTGTTTTGTTTTTCAGGAGGCCCAAAGAAAGAAAGGGAAAGACCGTGCTGTCCTTTGGCTGGCAAATTCCAGGAATGCTGGTGCTGATGTGATTTTTGGGTTTTGTTTTTCTGGTTACAGCCTTCCATGTAGCCACACGGTTTGAAAGAACTCCAGATTTCACCCATTTCCCACCGTGCTTTCTACAAATAGAAGATGGGCTCTGAAATCTCAGTGGAATTGTAATGGAAGGACGGTGCTGAAGGCTGAAACCATGCACTGATAAACTGGAAAAAATTTAGGCAGAGAAACGTGTACATCTCCCTGCATGCCTCCGCTTGCCAGTGTGCTTCAGACCTCATTTACAGGGATAACTTCAGCATGCAAAAATGGCATTCAGTCTTTATGGATCATCTAATCCCCGCTGAGATAACTGAAGCCAGCCACGGTGACGTTCATAATATCTATCTTTTATGGAGACCAACTTGTTTTGCAAAGGACAAGCAGCAGGGAAGGAACCAGAAAAGTGGGCTCTCTCTGGAGAGCTGAGAGCAGCCCTGGGTTCTTAGGGGAACTGAGATTACGCAGCACATCAGAAGGACAAGTCTGTTAGTTTTCGTAACAAAGCTCCCTAGGATTTTCCCCCTCCCCCAAATTATTTAAACAGTGACTGCTTTCAGCCTGTTCCAAGAATCCCAGTCCACACCCTCACCCATATTAAAAGAATAATATATCAGATCCAGCCTACCTCCTTCTCACTATAGGAAATGTTTCTGATAGCACTCCACTCAAACGATTTATTTGGAGAGAACCTGTTATTAATGCTGTAGATATGAATACCTTTGGCATCAACGCCGAGCAGGAGATCAGTATGGTTTTTATTTTGCTGAAAAACAACAGATATTAATAAGCACTCCTTCTGGTGACATTAACAACCATAGACAAGAACCACGCTTTTCTAATTCACCCATATTTATTTTTATTTTTAGAAAACGACTGTTTCTACAATACAGATGATGAATGCTGCCACTTTTAGCCAATAAATCCAATTGAATAAAGCAGCTCAAACTTCTCGTTTATTTCTCCTTCTTCCCATTACATACCCAGAGCTATTCAAGAACTCAGTGCAATCACAGAGCAGAACCTTTGCTGTTGTATCCACCTGCCCTATCAGCAGGCAAGCAAACCAAATGAGGACAATCACTACACAGCCTCCCTACAGCAGAGAACAGAAGTCAGGAATCCCAGCTCCAGACTCCCTGAAGGATTTTAGAACAGCACTACCATCACCTCCAGCAATTGCAAACTGCTCAAATACAGCACTTACAGCAATGGGAAAATAATTGACACCATACATTTCCAAGTCTTGGGCAATTTTCAGGTAGTTCATCTCAGCTTCATCCCTAGAGAATAAGGCGATGATTATACTTGTGTCCAATCTTTCTGTCCTAACTGACAGTATATTTCCCATTTCAAAAAGAACAGCCATTCCAGTCCTTTGTACTTTCTTTAATTTCACTGTCTTACTCTCAACAGAAAAGGGATAATAAAAACACCATCTCTACAGAAGACAAAGCTGAATCTGTTTTGATCTGAGTCATATATAGTGGGATCTTTACTAAAATTCAAGTCCAGTCTTATCCTTGTGGGTTAGCTTTGCCACTCCAGCATCATCACTTCTTAGAGTCCTCCTCTACCACTGTTTTCCTTATATTCACTTCGGGAAGCAAAGCTGGTTGAGAAATTCTAAACTGTGCTTTGGGCAGAGTCCAAAGGAGCCAAACCTCTCCACTCACTGTTGTTCTCTCTCCAAACTGAGGCATCAAGTCTTGAGGAAAATATTCAGGAAAGACAGTGCTAATCTAGAAGAGCCAACAAAAAACTGAACTGAAATAATAGGACAGGCTGGCTCTGGTGTCAGCAGCTCCCACCTCGTGTTTAATTGAATTTCCAGGTATTCTAAATGTGTTAGAAGCAGCTGAACATCCACATGGAGTAGCACCAAAATTCACTCCTGGAACTATGGCTCGATGCCTGCAGTGCTGTGGTACCCTCCTAAGCACGCTGACACCTTTTTGAATCATTATTTTTATTATTGTTATTATTTATTTTACAAGGTATAAAATACATCAGCTTTTAGACTCTTAGGTTGTGAAGCTCTGCGAAAGCTCTCAGCTTCAAAGCTAATCCAGTTTACAAGCACATGGTTGCCCTACGTGCAATGATACTTTTACCCTTGGGGAATGGAGGTTTTTTCCCTTTCTTAAGAAGCAAAGCTCCTAGCAGCATAGCCTACAACCCAGTATCTCTTTGCTCAGTTACAAAAACCAAATGTCACTGAAGGCCGCAAAGAAGTGGTTACTGATCAATCCAGGGTTTCCAAAAAAATGAAATTATTTCATACCTGGCGATACCCCTATGCTCAGCATACCAAGCAGTAATCTTTTCTTCCCACATCTCTGCTGTCAGCTGATATTGCCTGAGGACCTACGGAGGAAGGAAGGAGGCAGATTTCCTTTTGAAGACAAAAATACGTGTGCTGCCTCTCGCAGGCATTGTGAATGCAGCAATGAGTTCACAGCTCAGCCACTTCGCCACATTCAAGGCAAACAATCAGTTCCTACTGCTCTAGTTAGACCCAAAGCTGCACCTGCTCTGCAGCAAAGGGGAGATGCAGATTTTGGTTCTATACATAATACAGACTTACCCTTTTGGGTAAAAGTTCATCATGGGCAAGAAAGCCTGGCTCGTGAAAGTTTGGGTCGTAGTCACCATACTGTCCCAAGGGAAAAGAAAAAAGACACTTCAGCTTGTGAGGTGCAGAATGCTGAATGGCTGCAGTTTGATGACACAAAATTTGTTTTGGTTGTCCCATACAGTGTGAGGACAAGAAAACAGGCTCCCCTCATCTGAACCATGGGCTCTTGGTGGCACAAAGGTAACCATGCTCTGAAAGATGCTAAGGAATACTGCCCTGCCACTGCTCGTGATAGCAGCACCTCTCAATCCATGGACATTTTTATAACAGGGGAAAACTCCAACTGGGAGAAAAATTACATTAAAGTGCTAGATCCAAAGAAATCCCAGAAAACTATGAAAGCATAGCATAAAATAGCAAACTAATTCCTTCTCCAAATCCTTGTAATGGTAATCTAATGGCATCTAATGCTTTTTTTTCCCAGAAGCAGTTGTGCCTCCCAGCAGGGCCCAATTTAACAGCAAAGTTTAACACTTGAGTATTTTATACATCACACTATATGTGTTTGGCTAAAATATGAGCACTGCTATGCACAAACCTTGGCTTGAACAGCATAAGAAGCCAGTAAAACTGTTGCCTCTGGAGAACAATAGATTTCCTCATCCAGTATCTGCTTCTTAACCTAAATCGGGGAAAAAATAGGAGCAAGTTAAAGAAGCAGCTCAAAGTCAGGGCTTACGTCAGGCTGAAATGAAGTTAGACATGCCCAGACTGTAACTTGGCACCAGCTATCACCATTACGAGATACCAGCAACAATAAAGTGACATTCAGAAACATAGGAAACCTTAGCATTACATTATATATATATATATATATTCATATTTAAGACCTTTAGGAAGTTGAAGAGTCTTAATTCCAAGTTCACAGCAATGCCAGTGGGCTGTCTCCCATGTTAATGCAGGGAGGCCATTCCAACTCAGGATATTCCATGATTCTGTGAACTGTTATATTTTCAATCACATCGCTCAATTTAGAGTGAGAGGAAAAAGCCTTTCTCATAAATTGGTGGAGGATTTTTTAGGTCTCATCTCATTAAGCTTTTTGTTTTAGTTTCTCCATACAGGTAGAATTGAGGACCTTTCTCATGCTCCCTTTTATTACCAACTCATTACCCAGAATGAAGCTGTAACGATTTTACCTTCAGCACTGAGCAATGATACGGAAGCTACTCAGACATTAAAAACCATCCTACTAAATGTGCTATACCAAGCAGTGATTTGACTTGCCATCTAAAATAGCATCAAAGGGCTACATAACCACAAGCACAAAAAAGTAGCTTTGCTAGAAAACACATAAAAAGCAGCTTTGCAACACAAAAAATACCCAAGTTTTAGGTCAGAAGGGACCTCTGGAGGTCACCCAGGCAGGTCCAACCAAATGGGACTGCTAAAGGCTGTGTCCAGCTGCATTCTGAATGGCAACGGATGCATTATACTGAAAAGCATTAAGAGGATCTCTCCAAGCTTCCCAGAAGGATGGAATAAAGGACACCCCACAAAGGGAAAACTGCCTCACAGCAGTGTTAGATTTATTCAATTACAGCGGTCTATGCACAACATAAACACAGGGCTTAAAAATGAAAGCACAGTATAAGTGGTAGAGAGTCTGTTAGCTTTCTTTTTGTGTAAGTAATCTATGGTGCTAGCATAATCAGAGGTAACAGTTCATGCAAGGTTGCTTGATTTTAAATCCATCGGGTAATTCTACCTGGAAACCAAAGGAGGAAGAAGAAATTAATCTTCCCAAATCCGCCTCTCAGATATAACATCCTTGGCCCATTAACAAGCACAAAGATAAGAAAATTTTGCATAATGCGCAGTCTTCTACATTTCCAAAGAAGAAAAATTACTTGAGATAGTACTGAGCTGCCTTTACAGGCACATTTAGGAACTGGAGGTACCGTGAACTGAAATGAACCATCAAGAAAGTTTTTCTTTATATTCAGTCTCTGCTAAGCACAATATACGAACCTGAGTTATAACAGAGAGAAAATTCTTTCAAAGCTGTTAAAATGGAAAGAATGAAAACACTTCTCTTCCAAATTGGAAAGCTCCAGCATTCATATTCCATGGTGCAAATAATACGTTTCAGAACTGAGAACGACTTGAGACAAATCCCCTGTAACTGTTGGGAGGTCTTTTGGTTTGGTTTTGGGTCGTTTTGTTGTTGGTTTTAATCACTTCTATAAATACAACATCCTTGTAAAAGGAGCAAATTATCCAATTGTTAAAGAAAACTTAGATTTAGAGATTTACAATATTCACAGATTTGACAAAAAGACATTATGTTATATTAATATGCAAAATCTGAAACAGGAGAACTGCAATCTGTAGGCATCCAGATGTCAGTACACGTTCTCCTGTTAGCATCCAGGTGTGATCTGAAGTTCTTACAGTCAGGAAACTTTGCAAGTTTCAATTTGTTCCTGTCTTGTTTTTCTACTTTGGAATGAGAAGAATTTGCTAATTGTACATCTGCTAGTTGAGACAGGTTCAAGGAGAGAAAAGTGAAATCAGGATTAAAAGGCTAGGAAAAGTGTTCTGCCGCTCTCATTCCTTTCCAAACTTGGCTTAAAAAACAAATCCCCAAGTGGTTAAGGGTTCTAGATGAAGTTTTAATTAGTATATTAACCCCTGGATTAACAGCATTTCCCCATCACTTTGCTAGCACATCCTCCTCAGGGAACCAGTGTACACACACTGTTTATTTACAGATGCAGGCTGACTGTATTCCATAGTCCAATCTACTTGCACAGGCACATAGTGCTGGCAGATACCAGAACAAAGCAACACAGAAGAAGACTGCAACAGCCAGAAAATTCAGAAATTCAGAAGAGAAGCTGGAAGGCACTGATGTTGGGGCAAAAAGCAAGTGACCATCCAAAACTCAATGCCTGTATACCTACTGATACAGCTGCAGGTAACTGAGGTTACTGCTCTTTAGCCACAGCATGGCTTCCCTCTTCTAGGCTGATGCACATTTGTTTATTTTTTTTTAATTGTGTATTTACTTTATTTATATAGATAACTACTTTTTACAGAGGTCATAGAACACTGAATTTCTGGGATAAAAGGAATGCCAGTGGCAAACAGGAAAGCTGCCTCTGCAAAGCTCTGAGCATCAGTGCATGCATGGGGTTACTGTTATTATTTCTGATAGCCTCTGTTTCATGGAAATTTTTAATTTTGCAAAACCTACCATGGTGTTAACAAGGGACAGGTTAGGAGGTTCTTGTTTTCTAGTGATTATGCCTCCTCTAGTCTTACACAACAAGACTCCTCAGTAACAACTTGGGCTGTTTTTACAAGATTTGGAGTTTTAGTTTCAGGGATAGATTGCAGTCCTGAGTCTTGTTCCATCTGCAGTTGATATGGGTAAAAAAAACTTAATGTCCCATACTGCTTATCACCATTCCTTTCCTCTTCCTCACCTTCACAACTGCCACCATAATTGCTTGCGTAGGCACTTCATAGGTTCATACAGTTAATAGCAGGTCTTTTCTAGACCTTCTTGTTGTGAAAGAACTAGGTTAGGGAATGGTTACTTAAGACCTAAGCAGATCTAAGAGGACGATGACAAGCTTTCGAGACTTTCTTCATTCAACATTCACTGCAGCCAGAGGAGTCCAGTTGATGCAGGCCTCGAGGCAACTTTTAAAGCCAATAAAAAGGAGGGTTTCACTTGATACTAAATCACCACTGACCAGTTAGGGGAGATACTTTAACACAGAATGGCTTGATTTGGAAGGGATTTTAAAGCCCATCTAGACCCAACCCTAGTCATGGGCTGGTTGCCCCCCATCAGATCAGGATGCTCAGGGTCCCATCCACCCGGGCCTTGTGCACCTCCAAGGATGGGGAACCCACAGCTCTTTGGGAAACCTGGAGAAATTCAGTCCCAGACTGACAACTGGAGGCAGTACTCTGCAAGCGTAGGAAATCTGGTAAAAATCTGCTTTGTGGTCATTAATTTATATAACTGATCTGCTTTTATTTATCCCATCTGAAACCTTATGAGTGTACAAAATAAACATTTCCAAAATGTTTGGTTTTGCAGCCTTCTCTCCATTAGCTTCAAAAACAAAGTCTTCCAGGCAGTGCCAGCCTAGAATGGACTTTTTCCTGTTTTGAATGAAGACGACTAGAAGTTAAACAAATCTGAAGTATCCAGATGTGGAATTTGCACCAAAGTTGCTAAGTCACAGCCTGAAGCAGTGATTGAGCACCTGGTGGGAAGGCAGGGCCAACCCAGGGGAGCTCAGGTGCAAGCAATGTACCTGAGTGACTGGAAGGCATGGAGCCAGGATCCACCCCTTTCCAGATCTCATTTAAGGGTTGGCAGTGGTAGTCAGGTGATCTTGGTGGAGATTCCTGCCTACCTGAGGTTTTCTAAAGGTAAGCAACTCTTTTCCTTCATTTCTGTATCTGGGGTTGCTGTATTTGGGTTTGTTCTCATTTGCAGTAGTCAAAGACTTTGCTACCCCACTATTATTGTGGTACTTTCCATCTCTTTATAGCACTGCAGTGTAAAAAGCTGTTTACACAAAACTGCAGGTCCCAGTAATTTAACTCCCATTCTCTAGCACAAACAGTAAGAAGCCATTATGAGAACAAAGCCCTTGCAGAAGTCAAACACTCAGCTTACAGAATGTAAAACCATAGTGTTTAGGAGAGATGTTTGTATTTCATAAAAATGAGATATTTATAGAGACAATGATATGACTGAAACCAGCAGAGTCATTCTGAGATCAAGAGCAGCCAACAAAATCAAAGATAATACAAAGGGACTAGCATGAACATAGAAGGATTTCAAGGTTTAAAAACATTCCTGACCTGAAGAAAGAACAAATGTTGGGTTATTTCCTGTAACAGCTCCTCTTCTACCTTCTCTGGGTAGAATTTAGCCAAAAAATGAAAGCTAATGGGGTCTTCTTTAGGGATTTCTTGATCTAAAACCTGTTTAAAGACAAAATCAAAGATCAGCAGCGAAAATAATACAGAAACATTTCAGAATAACATTATCTGGTTACTGATTTTGCTCCATAATGTGTTTAATGCAAACTGTTCATAGTTCAGAAGGGCAGGCAATGAAGTAATGCATTAATAGTAAGGGTGCGTGGTGGTGATTGGTGGGTGACACTTCAGACCAAACTGTGTACAAATAGACTGATTAACACTATGAAATTCAGTCCTAAAGCCATGTATCATCCAGAATTATGGGTTGTCACTTAACCTGTTCCTTTAGGTCTTGAGCTTAAAAAAAAGAACCAACAACACAAAAAAGTCCTTCAAGAGCAGAAGATTGTTAGGTTACTATTCCTGTTTTGTATACCTTTTTGTCCATCTTTAACCAGGTACACATTCCCTTCATTGTGTACTGCAAGCCAAAGAACCAAGTCTCCCTTAAGCCAAGTGCTCGGCACACCAGGTCAAACAAATCCTTCCCCTTCCACTTCATCTGGAAGAGAAAAAGAAAATTTAAGCAAAATAGATTTATCTTGAATGATCTTGCTGTATTTTAGGCAGGCAAACTGGGTTATTATTTGTTTTTTCTCCCAAGAACTGTTATCACACCTTTAGCTTTCTGATGAAACACACCTAAAACTGCCTACAGCAGAGGTGCAATAGCTGTAATGCCTACTTCCTTTCCCCCAAGTGCTCAAAGCTGCAGTCATTTAATCATAGCATTGGGCACTTCGTGAGCAGAGGGAATGAGGGTTGTACTGCTGATCTCTGAGGACAAGGCAGAGTTTTATTAATATTTGTAAAAATCTTACTCTACATTTTAGACAAATTAGAGAGTCTGGAGAGTAGGTCAGGGGAAATCAAAGGGGCACAGAGCAGAAATGCCAAACAATCAGAGCAAATCTATCTTTCAGACACCTCAGCTATTTGAGTGGCAACGAGCCAAGCCTTTATGCTACTCTGATTTAAATGAGCAGGAGCTTGTCTTCTAGGGGTAGGACTTAATGCATAGTTTAGCCAGGATTGTTTTTTAATCTGGTATTAAAAAAAAAAAAAGGCAACTTAATGGAGAAGATGCAGAATGAAAGTAACTTACTATCCCAGCTACACAGAAAACAAACTTTGATCAGATGTCCCAAAGCGCACACACAGTATCTCACTTTTCACTGAAGAGTCTGCACATCTGTTTCTTGTATCTGGCCACATATTAAAAGATGATTTTTGTCTCATCGCATCATCGGTCACTGAACTTAATGGCAAAAAAATAAACTTTTGGGCACTATTTGGATGGAAAGCAGGGAATCAACCCAGAAAGAAAGGAGTACTCAGGGAGAAAGGAAAGAGAGCAAAGGAAGGAATATATCAAGCTGGATTTGTTAACAAGGACTCTGAGCTCTGAACTGAGATTTCCAAATTCTTTATTTTCACAATTCTGTCTGCAAGTAATCTACATCCATAACTCACAGAAACACACTGCCTGTGATTTATGTGCTTTGTCTGAGTGACCTAATAAACTAAATGCTAAATGCCCCACGAGGCATTCAACTCATTAGAATTGCCAGATCCAACAGGCATCAGTTTCCTAACTGCCCTTCTCTAAATGCACATTTTTCACTTTTGTTGGATGATTAGGAATTAATCTTATTAATGAATCTGTTGCAGCCCAGCTCATCCATCAACTGAATACTTGCTACTTTCGGATTCTTCCATGTTGTTCTACAGTGGTGCTTCCTGCTGTCCAACTGACTACAGAGTCATAATGAATGGAATCATCTTAGTTTCAGTTGGGACAAACAATCCCTCCCAGCTGAAAGTGAGATTAAAAGAGTTTCTCATAAGGAGTCTTACCTCACAGCTGAACTCCATCTCAGCATCCACCGTTATAATCTTGACTTTAAAAGTCTTTGGTTGTTTCTTCTTCAGTCCTCGGATAGACATTTTTTTTTTTTTTTTTTTTAGGTTATAGGGACAGCCACACCTGAAACCAAACATTGCTACGTTAAAGGCTAGGAATTCCAGTAACATTTTCATGGCTAGATAGGTAAAGGAGGGTGAGAAAAACCTTTCTCAGCAAAGGTCTTTGCTGTATGTGCTGCTATGCCTTCATATGAAATGCTTCAGTGGAAGCTTTGCTTGTAAACAGAGCTACAGCACACAGCAAAAACTGTATCAAATACAACTCAGTGCTTTTCCATCACTTATGAATCCCTGGGCAACCAACCTACTGAATTCCATCACATTACGAGATCTTAAATCCCTGATATTATACTAGTACCAGGAATAAATAAATGCAGTGAAATTAAGCTGAATTTACCCATTTCTCTGGGGCATATAAATGCACAACGATGAAAGCTATTTAGAACAATTTTTTTTCCAGCGGTTTTTCTTCTGAAGTGAAATTAATTCAATTTTGAAGCAGCCTACACAATATCCTTTCATAAATTTTACATTCTAAATGCGATTGACTACATACCATTTTTAAAAAAAAAAAAACAAAAAAACATGCAATTTCCATTGCCATGAGGGGTTTGTGGATAGCAGGCAAACCAAACGCTGAGAGTTGGGGTTAAATGCTAGTGGGAATCAGCACTGTGCAATCCTCAGGTGGTCGCTGAGCACAAGTAGTCAGCCTGTAAAATTTTCATATTTCTTTTTTTTAAAGAAAAGCTTTATAAAATTAACAGCTCAGACTCACACAAGCCAGTTAGTACCTGTGAATTATACAGGTCAGGAAGAGACTGAGGCATTATTGGTTTCCTACAGTGTAAAGCTATTCTAGCATGGCAGAATTCCAATCTCTCCTTAAGCAATTCCAAAATAAAGGCTTAGGTTTAAACTGAGAAGTTGCATTAGTGCCCTCCAGTACTTTATAAAATACCTCGTCCCTTTCTTTTCTTTTGCTGAGCTATAAATTGGCTTGCAAACACACTGAGCGTTTTCCACTTACTTTGCATGTGCCCTTTGTCCAAAAATAGCTAAATAAGAGGTAAAGTGGATATAGAAGCTTTTCTTTTTGACTTGCAGGGACAGAACAGATAACTCGGGTACCAAAGCAAACAGATATCTGCCAGTGTTGAGAGTAAGAACTTGGGACAACTCAGAGCGGAGAAGGAAAGCTCAGGAGAAAATTCATCTTGCTGACACCACTGAGATCAATTCAGGAGTCCTCTCCCTCCTATTGGGCTGTTATGGTTTCTGCTGAAGTCTTCTGTCCAGTCTCGGGCAAGAAAGATAATGGGATCACTGGGGAGAGATCCCAAAGTAGAGATTTGAGGGCTAGAAAATAATCTGTAGTAAAAAGGAAAGTACTGGTTAGTACAGAGACATTTGAACTAGTACAAATGTCACGAGGTAGGATTGTGTCTGTTCTTTGTGAACAGTGGTTAGGATGAGGAATAATAGGCTTAATTAATTGCTGCAAGGTGCCAACAGTGCTAGAAAAGGATGATTCACACCAAAAGGCATCAGAACAAGACAGTGTGCTTCAGGATTGGCATACAGAGGAGGGCTGGACTGGCTGATTTTGGAGGTCTTTTCCAACCTTGGTGATTCTATGATCCTATCATAGAGTGGCTTGGGTTGGGAAGGACCTCAAGGATTATGAAGCTCCAACCCCCATCCTATCCTATGAAGGATATCCAGGAAAATACCAAATTCTTATTCTCAGGGTAAGCCCTTGTCCTGGGGGAATGCTTCTTTCAAGGAGAGCAAAACAGATCTCAACTCTGAGTGCAGTTCCTCTATAATTCGGGCAACATCTCAGTGTGTGCTGCTAAGCAGAGCTCAGGTCCTTCTGCTTGGCACACAAAGGTGCTTTCAATTAAAGGGAAAGGAATATTTTTAAAACCACAAAATCACTGTAGGAGTATGGTGTAATGTGACCGCAGTAATATTGACAGGGAGAGCATCATGTGGAAGCATCCGAACCATCAGTAATTACTCCAGCAAGCACTTGATCTCTAATCTGCAAGCTGCAGCAGAGCTAATAGCACAACTATGTTTTAACCTGTTCCACTCCAAAGCTCTTTCTTGTCCGGTTTTCTTCAAAACCAGAGGATTGCTGCAAGTATTTTCACCATTGGAATAGCAGTTAAAGCAGTAGAACTGCAAAGCAGCATGGAATATGAGACACAAACCCTTCTTCTGTTCACCCAAGAAGAAACCCCAACGGCTGGAGACAAAAAGAGAAGAAAACTTCATAACTCATTTCTAGCACGTAACGTAAAACGGCCAATTTAGTGAAATAGGAACTCGGAGTTCAGGCCAGTACAGAACATTCTCAAAGAGCTCCATATGGAAAATGCTGAACAGATAGAATTGAACTGCTTCAGAAGAATGCACTTATTTTCTCAAAATACGACAAAAAAAAAAAAAACAAAAAAAAACACCAGAGCCCTTCACTTTGAACTCATTCTTTCTTATATAACCTGGTTGAAATGACAATATAATTTGTTCAGTGTTTCCAATAGCTTTTCTTTTTTTCTTTCTTTCCTTTCCAGAGTTTTTATTCCATGGAAAAGTACATTCTGACTCAGTGAAAAGACATTTTTGAATATCGAATTTTCCCAAGATATGTACGCTGCATTTTAATTGATGGTCCTGCTGAAGAAATAGAAAAGATTTTCACACTAAATAGTGTAAGTGAACATCAGGTACTGCCAACATAAGCAAAAACACTTAACAGTCAGAATTTTAGAATAACATCTGTATAAGAGAAATCACGCCAAGTAGGGCAATCTGGGTTTGTGGTCTTTTGTTTAAGTGCAACCATCTCCAGGTATTTGCAACTATCACAGCTTATAAGTGTGAATTGTGCATAACTTCTTTCAAGACTTGATTTCTGTCACTGAGCTGCAGTGATTTGTTTCAACTGCTGCCAGGGGCACCCAACCCTGAGATCCAGAGCAACAAAATGGGGTTGAGTAGAGCATGGTGTAGCTTCCCAAAGACAATATTAATCCAATAGGGGGTTAATATTGGGCAATAGGGTTGCCCAAAAGGCAATAAGTTTCCTGTCCAGGCAGAATCTGGGAACAGATGGCTCTAAAACTGAAAGTCCACAGCTTCCCCTGTGCCTTATGGAAGCTACCTATGATAAAAAGCTTTGCTTGATGAGAGGAACAGGAACACAGTGATGAGGAATTTGATTTGCAGGAAGAAAACAGTCCCAGTGCTGCCTTTCTTCATGTCCGGGGTGACATCCACCAACTCTAACTGGGTTACAGTCTTCCCTTTTCTTCACAGGAAGAAATCAGTGCCTGTATAAAGCGTGGGGGAAGGAAACTGGGAACAGTGAGCAATAGCCAGAATAACTGGCACAGCCACTCTTGCAGTGACTGATGCTTATCTGTATCACGGCACTCACAGGCTGCAGGGTTGCACCACTGTACTACACAGCTTATCAAAATGGGAAATAACCCCTGCATCAGCCAGTACTGCCTGTATTCACTGAAAGCAGAAACAAAGCAAATGAAATCAGTACTCCCCAAAAAGCTCAATAAATCCCCGAATTCCATGCATTACTGAAACAGACACTGAGAAATACCTCATGCTGCTGCATGCTGCAATAAACCTTGCCACAAGTGAGAGTACTATTCCCTTTCAGTTCTGAATTTACAAAGTAAAGGGAGAGTTTGCAGGGCTCTCCATTGGATGTTTCCCTTCACATGGCACTTGCTCTCAGTGATCACCTGAAGTATCACATTGTAGTAAGTCAAACGTCAGTGGAAACAGATGCTTTGGGGGCACACACAAGAAGTCAGTATTGCTTTTTAAGGGGAGGCTTCATTGGTCCCTCTGCATACAGGCTAAGAATTAATGGAAACTGTAGGATCCCAGTGTTTCATCCCAGAAGCAGTCTGTCCTTCTGGGTCCAGCATGTGAACAGGGCAGCAGCTGTACCCTTTGCTAGCAAAGCCCATATGCAGAAACAAAAACCCTTGTGAGTGCAATGCAGTATAAAGAAAGAAGGCTCAGGAAGCATTTTAAGAGAAACCAACATAAGATGCATCAAGTGCCAAAGTACATTAACACAAATAAACTCTCCTGTCATTGCTGAAACATTTACTGCAGCTCTCGGACGCGTGTTCCCCTGTTCATTGGGGTTCTCTCAGTTCTTAAGCTCAGAAATGAATGCAAGCAAACGGAGCACACACACCATAAAGGAAAAGAGAAAGTGTTGTGGGCTTCTTATGGCTGTTTACTCCTGCTTGCATTCCTTGCACTGCCCGTGGAACAGCTTCAGCAAAGAATTCCCTGTTTTAAAATGGGTCAATGCTGTGAGTTTTGTTCTTACCTCTCAATCAGAAAGAAGTTATCTCAAGGCACCGGTTGGAATCGGATCCGCTTCACAGATCATTGTCTGAGTGAAGAAAAGAATATTTAACCCGGAATCCTTTATTTCTCAGCCATCAATATCCAGCTCTCGCACGCTGCCGCTGAAAATAAAATCCAGCACCAACTCTTATAGCTGATCTCCTTCCCTTTGTTTCCCACGGAGTGCAGCATGTTAGCGCCCTCTGAAAAATCAAAGAATCGCTTTCCCAGGTGATACGAAGGGCTCTTAACCATTTCCTGCCTGTGCCAGCAAAACTCCTCCCTGCTCCGCTGTAATTCAAGCAGTAAGGCACTCCAGCAGGAGCAGCCCAGGAGCCTGAACTGTAAGAACTAGAATAAACTCCCAAATGACTCCTCGGACAGCATTGGATCCAGCGATTTCAGAGCCTGCAGCCATACAAAGCAGCCGTCTTCACTGCCCTCTGCCAGTGGTGACAGAGGTTGGCACAACAAAGCCTGGGAAGTGGGCAGCAGCCCAAATGCAGGTGATAAAGACTTAAAAGAACGGGGAAAAAATAGAAAGATAGCCAGTGTATAGGCGAGGAGCTGCCAGGAGTACATTGCCTCAAACTATGGGCACAACCAAAGCTTTTTTTCCAGCGTTTCGTTTGTAAAATGGGTGTTTATTAACCACTGATTTTACAGATTTAAGCTGAATTTCTAACACAACGACATAACCAGTAACAACCATCCGGGTCTCAGTTCAGGGTGGTTCACTTATTGACATGGAAAATCGCCAGCTTTGAGATACGGAGCGTGTCCAGGGAAGGGCAACGGGGCTGTGCAGGATTTGGAGCACGGTGCCGTGAGGAGGTGCTGAGGGATCCGGGATGGTTCAGCCTGGAGAAGAGGAGGGGGCTCAGCGACATCATCACTCCACAAGTCCCCAAAAGGAGGTTGTGGGATCTGTCTCTGCTCCCAGGTAACAGCAATACGACAGGAGAGGATGGCTTCACACTGCGCCAGGGACGGGGCAATAAGAAAAATTTATCCTCCAAAAGAGCGACGGTGCACGCGAACAAACCGCCCGTACAGCGGTACCTCCGCCCCCCCCAGGAGGACTGCCGGCGCCTTTCACTCCTCCCCGGGACGCCCCGCCCCCCGCCGCGCGGCTCTTCCGGCTGAGGCCCCGCCCCTTCCGGCTCCGCTCCCTTAAGGCCGGTGAGGCGGCGCGGCGGCGGCTCCGGTAGCGAACGGGCCGGGGGGTGGTGGGCTGAGAGTGGGTCGGGGCTGGGGAGGCGGTAGTGGGATCGTGGGGTGTTCGGAGCTGAGCGGTGAGCGGGGAACCGGAGGCTGGGCCTGGCGGTCAGGCCTGTGGAGGGCTGAGGGGCCGCGGGGCCGTCCCTGCGTCCGCTTCTTTCTCCCTGCGTCCGCTTCCTTCTCCCTGCGGCGCTGCCCCCCGTTCTCCTAGCAGCCCAGCTGTGCGTGTGAGAGATGCTTGTTTTCTTGCTTGCCTCTCCCCGCCCGATGGCCGTGTGCTGGTAGTTAGCCCTGTTCTGCAGGTGGAGGACTCCTCACGCTTCCCTTCTCCAGGCCCCTGGGCCGTACAGCCGAGTGGAGGATGGTAAAAGCAGCCCCGTGCTGTGCTGCGTGAGGCGTTTCGTGCTGTGTATGTGCTCCTCTATTCTTTTGTTTTTAATGGGTTGCACTATCTGAGCAAGCGTGGTGTTAAAAAGGAAGATTCCGCAGGCGTTGGCAGTGCTTAGCAGTGCATAGATGGAAAAAGGAGATGAGCATTCAGCAATTTTAATGTAGACCCAAGCGTCTTAATGTTCACCATCAGCTTTTCCTGTGACTCTCAGAAGGGTGATACAGAAAGCACGCCCTATTTAAGCAGAACGAATAGGGTCGGGAAGTGAAGTGGCTTGCAGAAATGAGTTCACCAGTTAATTGTGCTTGCTGTAGGTGAGGCAGCGCTCGCAGCAAGATGCCTCATGCTTTGAGAAGTTCATTACTGTAGGTTCCATGAGCTTGGCTGGTAATCGTGTGATATACACAAGTAAGTGACTTTGTCAGCTGTGTTTATAGGCTCCTGTGTTTGGGTTAGCACTGCTCAGAATACACTCGGACTATTCCAGCAAAGTGAGCTGCTGGAGTATGGAGTAAAGTCATACTAATTTCAATGGGAATGCATCTTTCTCTCATGTATGAAATAGAGTTATTCAAAGGAATTTTTTGACCCTATGGGATAAGGTCTCATCCTAAAAGTTACTTCCAGCATTACTCCCATCCAGAAGCAACTCCCTGTAACTGTGGGCATGTTTTTCTCTTCTTATGATGTAATACAAGACTGAGGGAATACCACAGAGTGTTTTGAACTGCTTGTATCTGCCCTGTTTTTCCCACAAAATCTAATTAAGCTGTTAGTCTAGAACTAAAATCATAATTTTCCTATTGATCAGAAATTGGTTATTTTTGTGTTAAAATAACATGTCTGCTTGCTTGTTGCCAGGCACTGGATGACCATAACTAAACAATGTCTGTACCACGTGGAGCTGTCCATGCAAAATGGATAGTAGGGAAAGTCATAGGAACCAAAATGCAGAAAACTGCCAAAGTGAGAGTGACAAGACTTGTACTAGATCCTTACTTACTAAAGGTAAAAGCTGGTTATCTTATCTTGCCAGATAACTTTTGTACTGTGCAGAAGAATGTTTTATTAACTTAACCCCTAGAATTGTTGATAACTCTTCATGCTGCCAGTTCCCTAAGGGACTTGTGCAGTGATTTGGCTGTGAGGATGAGTACAGAGGGATGACAAGCAGTGTGTTTTGTCAGGATGCTTCCTGTGCATGTTGTCTGCTAAATGTTTCTTTGAAGTGCTTTGTCAATGCACTTCTGAGTTGGAAAGGGAAGATTTGTGGGCTCGCACTATGTTTAATTAGTCAGTTTTCCAATATATTCTGTAGGCATTCTTCTGCAGACATAATTGGAAGCATGCTTAGTGTTTGAATCTATATGTTAACGTGCCATAAGAGCATTTTTACTTGTAAATGCTTTTCAAGCAGGAACAGTTAGTATTTTCTCCACTTATGTGGAAAAAACTGGAACAAATAGGTGGTGTAAAAGTTTGCTTTGTTTGGAATCCTAATGCCAAAGTTTCCTTTTTCTTCCTTCCGCAGTTTTTTAACAAGAGGAAAACCTATTTTGCCCACGATCCATTGCAGCAGTGTGTTGTTGGAGACATCGTTCTTCTTAAGGCTTTGCCTGAGCGGAGGAGCAAACACGTGAAACACGAACTGGCTGAAATTGTTTTCAAGGTTGGAAATGTCATAGATCCGATCACAGGAAAGCCCTGTGCAGGAACCAGGTTTCTTGAAAATCTATCAGATTCAGAAAACCTGACAGAGGCAGATACCACTTATCTAAGTGAAAAACTCCAGGAACTCAAAGTTTGTTCAACAGACAAATAGTGGAGAAAATAATTAAACGGGGCTTTCCAGCTCATCTCTGTCAGGGATGTTTGGGTCCCTGAAATTGTATGTTAAAATGTTTTGGTGAAATTTGTAGTCAAAGTAAGTAGCAAGCATAGTTGCTTCTAAGAACAGACGTTCCAGAAGAAAAACTTGGTGCCTCATATGAAAACATGGAAAATGTGAGTTAAACGTTAATGCTTCATTTTGTTGCATGTAGTTCTGCCCAAAGTCTTGACACTTTCCAAAGCCAGCTGCTCACTTGGGGAATGACTCTTCTGTACCAAGAGACAAGAATACAAGAAGGGTTGTTTTAATTGTTCTGTATTTCAGGCGATCTTTTGTGATTTGTAGGCTTAAAATGCTATTAAACCTTTTGAAAAGAAGTGTAGAAACTTTAAAGTGAGCTGCCTGCACGTGTCCTCATTTCCTCTGTAAGTTGCTCCTGCCAGCGCTGTGTTCACTTGTAAGATCTGACAAAATTCAACCACTTGCCTTTATTATGGCAGTAAAATGAGAATGTTATCTTTGGGTAGCTTAGCATAGCTGTTGTTGTAGCCTGTCCAAGGAGTGTTTAGGTCTGAGAGAGAGGGATCTCAGTGAGTTCCCAGCATGAGGTAGAAGCTGATAAGAATACAGTCTCTGACTTTGGGAAGGCATCTTTAATCTGGGGCTGTAGGTTCTGTTGTTGATCTGTTTGTAGAAATGGTTGATATATAAATCAGTCATTAATATATAAATCAGTAATTACAGCTGGCTGGCTAAAGCCCGCATCTAAGTGGAAGGAAATCTGTGCTCCGACTCGTACTCAGGTGAATATACAGCGTGCAGCTCCACCCCCAGCACGGGCAGGCAAACCGTTCAGCCCGACCCGCCGTTTCGGGGGATTTCGGCCTCGCCCCCAAACCACGGCTGGCGGTGAGGGCCGGGCTTCCGCGCATGCGCACTGCGGCTGCCACCGGGGCGTGGCTGGAGGACCCCCCGCGCCCCGGCGCCGTTTGCGCCCCCCTCGGCCGGCGGCGGCGCTACAGCGCCGGCCCAGGAGGGAGGCGGCCGGAGCAAGATGGCGGCGAGAGTGCTGCTGCGGTGGAGCCCGGCGGGAGCGGGCGCCGTGCCGCGTATCCCGCCCGGCGGCGGCCTGGCCCTCAGGTGAGCTCTGAGGGCGGCGAGGCGGGCGGGCGAGCGAGGCGGGAGAGGGAGCGGCCGCCGTCCGCGCGGATATCCCCCCGCCCCCCACACGCACACAGCGCAGCTCCCCTCTCCCGCCTGGAAATGGCGCCCCTCTCGCGCCGCGGCTGAAGGGCCGGAGCCGGGCCCGCCGCCTTCCGTGGGGCGGGGAGTGCGGCCGCCGGGGCGTCCCTCAAGGTCACGGGCGGCGAGGCCGGCCCCCGAGTCCGCCCAGGGGTGGGGATCGCGGGCACCCACCCCATTACGAGTCGGGATCGCGGCCGGCGGGGCGGCGGCGCATCCCCCGTCCGGCTGCCGTCCCGCGCCGCGGCCGCCCGCGCTCAGCGCCCCCAGCCGCCGGGCTGTGGCGCCGCCCCGCGGTGCGCGGCGGGCGTCGTCGGTGAGCGCGGCGGGCTGAGGCGGAGCGCGGTGCTGCCTCGCGGTTGGAACGGGATCGGCGCTGCCGGCAGCTCTCTGAAGCAGGTGCACGCTTTGGTTGTGAGCGGGTTGAACTTCTCGAGGTTAACATCAGCTTTGACATCTGTATAGAGCACAAGTGAAAACCTGTCCGTTACAGACCAGCTGTTTTTCTTTCTCTTCCAGGCAGACATTGATTACTACAGAATCTAAATATTTGACCTGATACCTCCCACTCTACCCAGTTTATGCTAACGCAGAAGTTAAGGCAGATGGGAATGTCCTCACAGCACTGTTAATTTAACACGGCCACGCTGTTCGTTGTTCTCCTCCTGTGGTCACAGCCCATTTTTGTAGCAAGAAATCTGAGCCTTTAGATAACATTTGTAGGATAAGCGTTTGCTAGCAGTGTTAAACAGTGCCCTAAAAGGTTGCATGAAAACTCTTTAATGAGCATTATTCCCAGAAAATAAAAAGTTGTGAAGTGCGATTGTAATTCCCTATATATATATATATATATATAGTGCAAACGTATTCATTCTGTGCATCTACCTCTAATTTCATTAGCGGTATTCAGGTAATTTGGATCCAGTGTTTTACTTGGAACAGATTTTATCATGCTGTGGAGCATAATGTTATTTTAAAAGTGAATCTTTTGGGTGGTGGATTAGTTTTGATGCTTACAACAAGTCTGTCGTTTAGTCCCTGGCATTCAGCTCAGAGCACCGTGGTTTGTGGGTGTCCAGATGGACCCCAGATGTGTATCTCAGGGGATGTGGTGGTGAAAATTAAGGCTGTAGCATCTCAGATGGGACACAGAGTGTCTGTTTTAATCAACTTCAGCTGTTACCATTCTTTATTGTAAGTAAAGTGAACATTTAGATGGCTAGTTGGGATTTGTTAGTCATTGTTGATAAGGAACTTCACAATTTCTGAGTAAGAGATTGCATAAACACCTGAAGTACTTATTTCATTCCTCGCAGAAGAATGCTCTGAATATTAGTTTGCTGATTGCATTTAGAAATTAGAGGAGAATATGTCAGCAGTGTGCCGATCTCCCTGTAGATGAAAGAACAAGCACTGCAGGGCTGAAATGGAGTCCTACCTCCTGGAGCCCAGTTCTGTGTCCAGTGAGTGCTTACTGTACAGGAGCTGTAAAAAGGCAAGCCTTTATTAGATGGGCTCTCCAGCATGGCCTCAGCCGAGGCGTGGTACCTTCCTGTGGCACCTGGTGCAGGTGTAAAACACAGCTGTGCTGTGCCTCCCTCCTCCCTCAGTTGAGATGAGTGAAACCTCTTCTCCTGCACCACCCTTCTCTGCCAACAGCTGTATCATGGAATGCTCCTTTGAATGCTTGTACTCAGGAATGAATGCACAGGAATGTGCTTGTATGATTTTCTAGGGTCAAATAAAGCACTGTCTTCAATAAATAAAAACAAAATACTTACCAATTATTTCTTAGCATTGAATATTGTCTTGGCTGTGGTTGTTTTGGTACTTACTATTTCTCTGCTATAAAATACTTCTCAGTTCATCCATTCTGCTCCCACAGGATATCCCAGTTCATTAGTTTTCGAATGTTATTTGTTGAGGAGTGCTGCTGGTGTGAATTGCTTTTGTGCAATACAGACAATTGTGTTCTTTGAGATTTTTTTGCACCAAAAGAAGTTGATATTTTCTTCTCCTATTTTTTTTTTTCTTTGAGGAATTGTCAGAAAGTTTTGATACTGGAAGAGAGATTTGTATCTGAAGATGGAAACCTGTCATCTGGATCTCATAGTCAGTGGTGCAGGGTATAAAGTTGACTTCTGAGATAGAAAATGGTTTAAATTTCCAGCTGTGCTGCCACTTTCTTAGTATTTCAGAGAAATAGTTCAGTGTTTCAGCAGAAACTGCATCAAAAAGGGGTGAACTGAGGGAAGTGCTTCTTTTGAGAAAGAAGAAAGAGTGTTCAAGATTGGGGGCATAAAGATTCAGTTAAATACAATAGGTGTGTCATTTAACTTTTCCTTTCCAGAGCTGTATTTAAGCAAACATAGGAACATATGGCACTTACTTTCCTATTTACGCTGTACAAATTTTTTCTTATGCCACTTCTAGCTCTTTTTCACTCCTGTCTGTATACATCAAGACAGACCTTGGGTAAATATGCTTCATTAAAAAGAATATAAAAAGACAACAAAAGCAGCTACCTACCCATTTCTTACCCATTTGCTTACAGAGAATGAGAGTAGAGAGTGCATGCTTAAGTGTTCAGCTCTGTATCACATGAAATGGTTTGTGAGGAGGTAACTCCCAGTGTGAAAAGAGCTGCCTTTAGCTTGCTGCCAAGTGACTCAGTGGAAAGATTGAGGAACAGAGCTGGATGTAACTGTTTTAATTTTGTTTGTATTATACTTGATTGTGCCCATCTTCCCTGCATTATGGGCATTTTCAAGACGTGCTCAGTGACAGTGTAATGTACTTGTTGATATGTAGGGGGATGGTATCTTCAGCTAGCAGACCTCGTGAAGACAGTTGGTTAAAATCGCTATTTGTTCGCAAAGTCGATCCAAGGAAAGATGCTCACTCCAACCTTCTAGCCAAAAGAGAGACCAGCAGTCTGTATAAACTACAGAGTGAGTGATATTCTTACATTTAACGTTACCATTTCTCTGTTCCATTCCTGCATTTCTCATCTGATGTTGTTGTTTCAGTTCACAATGTAAAACCAGAATGCCTAGAGGCCTACAACAAGCTTTGGTAAGTGTGCATGTTATGTTTTCACATCTTACACATGTTGATTTGACCACAAGCATTCTAAAAATTGGCAAATGCGATAAGTATTAGCGGGGAGGTGGACAAATTCAGCTTTTGCTTTCAGGGTATGATGGTAAATAGATGTTACTCTTGGAGAAATATGGCAAAAGGTACTTGACTCAGGTCATCCCTTACTTTCCCTTTTGGAAGTGTCATTTTCTAATCTGCAGTTCAGGGTGATGCCTTTTGTGCAAACACAGGTGAAGTTTGTTGCAATAGCTTCCTTCCCACCCTTAGTTTTACAGTAGCAGTTAGATCCTTATATGCTAGTATGCCCCCCCAACTCCAGCTGCCATGTAGGAACTTGCTGGAGGTGTTATTGTCTTCATATAGGAAGGAAAGAGAGAGATCACTGGTAAGTAAAGCTGCATGCCAATGTTAAAGAATGGTTTGAAGGAAATTTTGAAAATGCAGGATTTGATTTTTCCTCAGATCATCTCTGTCTTCCTTCTACAAACTTACATTACTGAGATCTACTTTAAAGAGCTAAACAAGTCTTTGGATAGGACCTGTGTGTTGGGGTGATAACTTCCAGAGAGAGCAGTGCTCTTATTAGTTATCCAGAAAGTCACAGCTTTCTAAAATGCGTGAAGAGTAACATTTAAAATTTACTAATTTAAGAACCAAATTAGAAAAGTATTAGCCCTGTCCTCCATACATGATGACTCCATTGGAGGCAGAACAGTTGTGTTTTTAAGGAACTGAATTATATAATTGTATATAAGGAACTGAATTGTATAATTTGGAAAAGTAGTAGAGTTCCCTTGTTTGGAAACAGCAGGGTTTCCTACTGTCCTTGATCACATTGTCAGTGAAATAAAACATTCTCAGTACAGTGGCACCAGTTTTTTAGCAGTGGTGTATTGACTGAGACACGAGTTGGGCTGGAGAGTAAGGAAGTTCATACCTCCTTATTTATGTCCTCAACAGAAGTTCTTTGTCCAACATTGTCTGACTTAGCCATATTAAGCTTTGAAATGGGTCTAGATAACCCAAACCTGTTTTCCTTATTGTACAGTTGGACAAATCCAGTAGAATAATTTTATAACAGAAGGTATTTTTAACCTTCTGAACTTCCCTCCTTCCTCCCCCTAAATCAAGCATGGACAAGTAAATTCCTTATAAAGATTAGTCAGCATGTGTTCATAAAGGGAGAACATAACAAAGGCAATTAGGAGAACACTTCATGAATCACTGTGGTTAAGGATCCCCTTCTGAAGAAGTAGTTTTCCTTTTTAAAAGGAAAAAGATGGTTTTCTATGAATGACAACATACCGTGTCTTTTTTTAATATAATTTGGAGAAATATCTTTAATGATTATTGTAGTAATTAATGTTCCTGCTTAAAGCTGCCTCTCTAAGATCTTGTTATGCTTTGCAAAACCAAATTGATAGTGACTGAAAACATCATTGGAAAGTTTTCTACTGTATAATTTCCACTGTAATGAGAAATATTGAAATATAAATTGGTAATAAGGTTTGTTGTGGGACATCAAGAAAGTCAGTGGTAGAACCAAGAGGAAAACTTGCATATTCTGACTGTCAGGACAAGACCAGCCTACTTCCTACTATTTGATACCTTGCAGAAATACTGCCTGTTTGCTGCAGAGTAAGAGTAGTAATTATTCAGGGGAAAATATTAAAAGGCAAAGTTCAACCAGCCCAATAGACATTCATCATTATTCAGTGCAGTGAAAGCTGACTTAACCAAGTTAAGGTTAAGGAAAACTTAATTTCCCAATGTAAACGTAAGTCACCTTTTAAAGTTTGAAAAAGCACTGCCATTACTGGAAATAGTCAAACAGAAATCTGGTGTTAGTCATGTTTTCATGGCAGTTTCATCACGTGCTTCAATGATAAGTTGCCTCAAACTATATCTGCTTTCTGAAGCCATGGAGAAAGCAGTAAGGCAGCATAGTATTGAGCACAGTCTTCATTTGATCAATCAAAACAGTTGTTTTTATTAACTAATTTTATTAATTAATTTTTTTAATAACATTGTTGCTGGTAAAGAAGAAAAACTGTCCTTTTCTACTGTTGTGTATTGTGTTGATAAAGAAAACGTTTTCCTAAAGCAAATCACCCGTGTAGCCAGGCTGTGCTTTCTGTGAGACATCCTGATGTTTATTTCCCTAATGTGTTGGATAACCCAGGTGTTATCACATAATTCATTGCATCCAGAGTGTTCTACCATGGTGTGCATTTGTCATACAGTGTAAGAAATAGTAGCACTCACCTTATTTTTATGTAGAGCTGTAGCTATCTTTCCCCTCGCAAAGCAGATTCTTGTATTTCAGCTTTCTCTTCTGAAACGTAGAGCTTGTGAATTTTCGTACCATAATGATAAACGTGTGGTGATTTGTTATACATATCAACTGTAGCCTCCCTGAAGGAAATGCAACATAGTGTCTGTATTCCTTGTTTTCAAGTCAAGAGGTGCTGCCAAAGATTCATGAAGAAAAACACTACCCATGTGCACTGGTGGGGACTTGGAACACGTGGTACGGAGAGCAAGATCAGGCTGGTAGGAGATAGAAGTACAACAGAATGTAAAACCATACAAGTGAAACGTGTGCTTGGCAGGTTTCTTCTCTTTAAATCATCTCTGTTGACAGTAAACCTTTAGCAATGTATACAGTGAGGATGTGTGTGTATCGGTTATCGGTAGTCGTATTAACATTTGCAGTGCTTGCTTTTTGTCTTGTTGAGTTTGACAGTGAAGCTTTTAATTCCTAAAGCTTGTCCTCTCGTTAATACTTTCCTGTTTTCCAGGTGGTAGATTAACAATTGGAGAAACCCTGGTCAAATTTGCTCCTGTAATATTTTGCAGGCACGGATTGTGTTCCTGAATACTTAAGCCAAAGGCTTACAGAGACAGTGTTTTGGCTTATAAGCCAAAAAAAAATTAAAAAGCTTTACTCAGACTTTCATACTGCAACTGCTATATGATAATGAAATGCAAATCATAATGCCATCTGAAAAAAGGATTGCATTGTAAACTCACAATAATCTAAATCTTTACTGGGGGTTTTCTGTTCATGTTCTTATAAGGATACCACCTAACAATGCAGATTGAAAATACATTGAACTAGAAAGCACTGAAGAGCTGCTACAGAGGTAACTGCAAAGAGACTTGTGCAGAAAGAAAACCTGAACAATTTCCTGGGCTCTGGGAAAAGGAAAGAATGGGAAACCACGTACAGAGTGGTGTGCCAATGCTTGTTTTGTGGTAGAAGCTCTGTGGTTAGAGCTGTGCTAGTGTCAGTGTCACTGCTTTGTTATCCAGGAAGCCTGTACACAGCAGGGTGGTTGGAACTAGATGATCTTTCAACCCAAGCTGTTCTGTGTTTCAGTATTTCAATACACCCAGTAAATTTTCCTGCATTCACAGCATATTGGAATATTGACACTGCACAAATGTGAGGAAATGACTGTAGATAAACCAAACAATATCTGAGAAAGAATTCTTAAAAGTTGAAGGGAAAGTGGGCAATAATCGAAATGAAAATGCTTAGCCAAATCTCATTCATTGTTTTTGTAATGTATTAACACAGGCTATATCTGTAATTGCATCCATAGCTTGGTTTGAAAATGTTATTGCAACAGTTCTGGCAGTATAATAAAGCAGATTATGGGGTTTTTTTTTCTTGTTGAGTACTTGTACTCAGGCTGTGTTAATACTGTCTGGATATATCAAATTTGCCCTGGGGATTAGGCAATAGAAGCAGGCATACTGGATGAATCTGCTGTCGTATTGAAGTGCTTTATACATTAGTCTCAAGTTCGCTCTCCTGGAAAAGGCTCAGGACTTCTGGGTAGGAGAGCAAATTGCTTTTCTGACTCTCTGAGTTGAATTATTGTTGCCTTGCTTTATTAAGTGCTTCTAAATAAATTTAGTTAGGATTTATTAGAGCCTTGTTAAGGAGAGAATACTTTGAAAAGACTGTCAAATGCAAATACCTATTCTGAAATTTTTATGTTGTAATGGAGAAAATCCTAACAAAAATGTAACAATTGTAGCACATTTAGATAAATTCTCGTATGCTTTTTTAATTTAACATTTACCACAAAAATAACACTTGCATCATTTTTTGGTGTCCTGCTGAAAGTTTCTTATGCTCTTTTTGCTTGAGTAACTGGCTGAACTAAAAAGTTTACTACTCCCTTGCTCTTAGATGAAATAGTTTTAAAAGATCTTTATGAATTAAGTCAGCCCCTTCAGTTGAATCTCATTTTAAATTACGGTCATGTAAAGTCATCACACTTTACTAGCATGGCAACAAAACCTCCTCTTAGAAATCTTCCTCTTATTTTCAGATTAAACTGTACAATTTTTGAAAGAGCGCTTTCCAAAAAGCAGATGATTCTGTTAAAATGTTCAAATGTGCAGTGCTTTCTTTAATGAAAATCTTGTTTAAACCTGTTACGTGACTTATGTTATTGTATAATTCTGCTCTATGAAAAGCATTTTGTACTGTGATATTCCATAAGTTTTGCTGTTTGCACACAAAGTCCATGAAAATACTTCCTTTTTCTGTTTCAGTTCACCTATGGAGGTATGAGGGAGGCTATCCAGCTCTCAATGAGGTCATGAGTAAACTCCGTCAAAATAAGGTAAAACTCTTGGATTTTGCTACAGGTGGTTAAAGAAAAGAATGTAGAATAGAGCAAAACAGTGCACGTTTGGACACCTGCTTTTACTTATCACCTTCTGTGCAAGCTTAGAAACAGATTGGAAGAGATCCAGATTCAGAAATATTGAGTCTTAACGTTAGAGATTCTCAGATGCTCTATTAAAATGCCAGCTGAAGTTTTCAGAGATGCCAGGGGAATTTGGATGCCTTTGCAATTTAAAGGATTTCAGTGTCCAAAACCTCGGTATAGTATTGAAAAATCTAAACCACTGTAGGGGATATACTGTGGGTTTTTTTTTGTTGTTGAAACATAATATACAGTTTGACAATGACCACATTGTTTTTAAGGAGTTCACAGAGTTTCGCAAAGAAAGAGGTAACATGCTTCTGTCTCGCAAGAACCAATTACTGCTGGAATTCAGCTTCTGGAATGAACCTGTTCCCAGAGAGGGGCCGAATATTTATGAACTGAGATCCTATCAACTTAGAGTAAGTTTCAGGTTTTTTTGTTTTTTAAGCTATATGATGTCATAAAATGTTCAAAGAGTGTTTATACAATGCGGATGGAAAACAGGCCTTGTCTTAAAAACCTGGTTCTTATCAAAGCTGATGGCTGAGTCATTGTTGCTCTCAAAGTGTGGGGTCTGAAATGGAGGCAGGCTCCAACGAGATACTGATGTCTCCTGTGAAGGGCTGGAAATCCTGTGTTTTAATTTGAGGGAAACTTCTGGAAAATGACTAAGAACTCATATAGTAAGTAAATTGAGTAATTATAGATGATTATAATACGCTTATCACTTGAAGGAAGTGCTTTTATTATTAGTGTTTTCCATATGTAAATGTGAGTACCATCAAAATACTGCAGTTTTCTTTAAGCTACAGTCTTAACAGTCTGTTTTGTTCTTGTAGCCTGGAACTATGATTGAGTGGGGAAATTACTGGTAAGTACTGCCTTAGCACTTTTGTTTTTGTCTTTGAGAGATGTGTGTTTAAAAGTTATGAAGTGGAAGTGACAGAATGGTACTGAAGCATTTCAGGCACCCAGTTAATGGTCTGCTTCTGTTCTCAGGCAACTTGTAAAATAGTTCTTTGACCCTCAGTTTATCCTTTGAGGAAAGGAAAAGGAATTCTTTATGCAAACAGTGCTGTGGGCTGAGTGGTTTGGTTTTCTTTTACATAAGCCTTTTAGTTCAATATCATATAGTAGAAATAAGAAATAATTTATTTTGAGTAGAAAGCACTGCTCATTGAAGGATGCTTTTAACTTCTTAAGAGTGTGTCCTTCTTCCACAACTTCAGCACCAGTAGAAGTTGACTTATTTTTCTTTCAGGTATTATAAGTCTTGACTCTTTCAATCTTTAAAAGCTAAGTTGCTTCTTGAAAACCTTTTGAGCAGCACATTTGTATTCTAGCATATAGGTTAAAAACATTTGAGATGGTGTCCTCTTGAGTGTATGCTTCTAATTTTGACTTATTCAACAGTAAGTTTCTTTCAGTTCATACTCAGTAAGTTCGTGCAGTTCTTGTGATTGACAGTTAACTAACTATGGAGTATTTTCAATTATTTTGACAAAGGTGAGGACTTGGATTTCTAGTTTAGCCATTGTCATTGGTATAATTTATTTTATTACAGTAATTTTCCATTAAATTGAATTTCAAATTTTTACATAATAGGCATATCTACAATAGTACCAGTCTGTTTTAGAAGGTGAAACAGATTTATAATTTTCAAAGATATTGATCTTGTTCACACAACAAATCACAAACTGTCACAAGACAGAGATCCATGTGAGGAAAAAAAGCTATATTCTGCAACCAGAAAATCTGTGGTAAATGGGTGTGACAAAGGCAAGGTGACAGAAGCCCAAGGTTTTAGTTTGAGAGCTGAATACTGTTCAAGCAGTTATCATCTTAATGGATCTAATCTTGAAGACAGTGATTAATGCACAGTCTGATGAAACCAAGGCCTCAAATTTTAACACGTTCTAACAAGATGTAGGCATCTTTTAACTACTTAGTGCTAGAAATCAACAGGTTTAGGTTTTTTTCCTCATTTTTAATTGAGAAAGTGTACAGTAAATGCTGTTTAACGTTTGGGATTCTATTCACATCTGCTTTCTTTTCAATTATCATTCATTTGCTACCAGGTCTGTTGTTCTTAAAGACTCCTCCTCTCTTCTGTAGGGCCCGTGCAATTCGTTTCCGACAAGATAGTAACGAAGCAGTTGGAGGATTTTTCTCACAAATTGGACAGCTGTATATGGTTCATCACCTTTGGGGTAAATTTGTTTATTTTAACTGTTTTTTTTCTCACTCAGTCAGCCTCTAACAGACTGTTGACTTTGCCCAGGGGACAAAGTTGTTACAAAAGCCAGAGGAATGTCTTAACGAGTATTTTCTTTTACATCAGCTATATTGATTTTCTGTATTTTTGCATAGACAACTTTATTTTTGACAGAAACAAGCAGAACTGAACATTTTATGCTTTGTCTTGTTTCTGTCAAGTTTCTGTAGGGCTTTTCCTATCTACTTGTTTGCTTTCAATAATATAAGCATGACAGCTCAGATCCTGTCCTCTCTTTTTTCCATCCCCATTTATGCTGAAGTCAGATTTTTACAGCTTAGTTTGAAGCATCACACATATCATATTTAAAAGAAGGGAAGTCAAGCAGTGATTTACATTATAGCAGTACAACGTTGTGACTCACTCCACTTGTTAATTTCTACTGATGCTTAGGTTCCTTCTACTCTAGGATTATTTTGCCTTGAAGAAACTTATTGTCTAATGTTTATTTTAGAAAACATGCAGTATTAACTTCAGATCTTGACAATTCAGAATATTGTATTCCAGCTTTTGAAATGTGATCCCCACCACCCATGTAGAACTCTGTTGCATTATCTCCCTTATCTATTTTAAGACATTTCTCCCCACCTCATTAAGCTTTCTCATGCTGCCTCTGATAGCCTTTATTGCATTTAAAAACTACAATCAATACGCAGATTAGTTTTTTTGGCCATTTTTTACAGAAATGAATGCTGATGACTGTTTACCCATCCCCACCCAAAACACTCCAACCACACAGTACTTACATAATGTAGCTTTTGCAGAGTACATTTCTCTCTCCTCCCCAGTTCCTTCTATTTGCATTGGTTTCCTTTTTGTGGAGAACATCTTAGTTTGTAGTCTTCTAATAACACAAACTAGAATACCTTTAAGGTAGCTGTACAGACATAGAAGGAAAAGGAGTTACTTAGAAGCTTTGTGCTCGCTGTTGTCTCTTGCCAGCTTACAAAGATCTCCAGACCAGAGAAGATATAAGGAATGCTGCGTGGCATAAACCTGGCTGGGATGAACTAGTCTATTACACAGGTAACATATTAACTCCTTTGGAATGCTGGAGGCAGACCTTTCTGCAGGCCATCATTTTTATTCTTCATTACATTATTCAATGATAAAAAGTTTTGCATCTCTGTGTTATGTATGTGTGTTCAGTTTTGCTGCTCTAAGGAGGGACATTTCACTAAGCTGTAAAAGGAGTTTTGCAATTGACTGTACAAACTTTGGAGGCCTTGCATAATTGGTAAAAAAATTCTATTGTTAATAGTAAATTTTCATTTCAAATGCCTCTACAGAAGAGGAGCAGATTTATGTAAATGCTTAAATTGTGTCCAACAATCTAGGAAGCCAACAGTAAAATGTATCTGTATATTAAATTATTACCTCTAATATTTCACTTAAGTACTGGAGACTTGTTAAATACATTCCTTTGAGATGGAAAATTAGACTTTGGAACTGATACCTGGAGATCGCTCAGATCAAAGATAGCTTTCATTACAGAACTCAGAGAAGTATGCTAAAAATCTCAGATTTTAGTTCCGTGAGCTTTTTTTCAAAGAAAATATACCAGAAAAAATGTAAGATATCTTTTGATTCAAAGAAGCAGACAAATTACATGAAAAAAAACAGAAGTTTCTCAGAATGACCGCGCTTCAGTTACGGGACTGTTGGTGGTTACTGTTGATTT
Organism: Phasianus colchicus; assembly: GCF_987193195.1. NCBI lineage: Eukaryota > Metazoa > Chordata > Aves > Galliformes > Phasianidae > Phasianus > Phasianus colchicus. The sequence goes on from NC_143456.1 coordinate 5,645,427, forward strand.
GGCATGCACAAGCTGGGGGGTAATTTGAAGGCAGTCGTATCTGTTGGAACTGAGCATGCAGAACTGTTGATGGTCTCTGTCAGTGAAATTAAACCCTATCTCTTTTTTTTTTTTTTTTTTTTTCCAGTGCCCCTTATTCAGGAAATGGAGTCCAGAATCATGATACCATTGAAGATTTCTCCACTTCAGTAAAGTCATTGAATTATTTGTGCCTACATAGATAAAGTGACAAGTATTTGTCTTAATTAATTTATGGTATACATGGTATATCATAGTCAAAAATATAAAAGTACTGTATTGAGCTTATAAAGGAGACCTCTTTTCTTCAGAACCTAATGACCTTTTGCTCTTGGGATTGTACCAGGAAAAAAAGAAATACAGGACCGTAGCTAAAAGGTTGGTTAATGTAAAGAAACTCCTCAGGTTAAGTATGGCGTATGGTATTTAATATCTCCTCCTGGACAGAAAATGCCCAGTGTTCACAGCAGCAATAGAATGGAGTGTTATAGTTGCAGTGGCCTTTGTGTAGCATTTATAATGGCTGCAGATTGCAAAAACAAATGGGGAAGTTCTGAAATCAGGAGCTTTGAAACCCTCAGGCAGTTCACCTAACTTTCTAGCTGGGCTGAAATCAGTAAAGTAGCTCTAAATTTATGAACAGACGGTTACTAATTGAGGGTAATATTGTCTGTCACGTGATAGCTTGCAGACAGAGAATAGGGCATTCTGTTTCACAAGGACGTTGAAGCTTGTTGAAACCTAACTACACGTTTTTCTAGATATCAACATCTGGAATTAATTTTGTGAAATTGTTTAGAGCCTTTTTAAAAAGTATGACCCACTGTTTTCAAAGAGATACTGACATGATTGTCTGAACATTCTGCAGAGAATCAACTTCAGTGAAATACATTTATCTCTAGATATAACTCAGAAATCTAGGAAAAGGGGTTTTATTTAATAAGCAGTCATGACTTCAGACGTATGCTTGGTCAGGTGTTTCACTAACTGTACAGTAGGTGCTTAAGAATTAATGTGTGAAACTGACGCATGTTGAGTCAATAGGATTGGCATAGAGCAACGTACCATTATGTCCAGTTCTATTTTGATTTCACTTTTAAACTAGAAAATATCAACACTTTTAATGTCTGCGATGATGTGAACATCCTGTCAGTGAAAATAATGTTCTCTCTTCAAAGTGGCTACAAGAATCAGTGTAACACAGAGAATGTACAAATCAGTTACTGAATGTCCAATTTGTACATTTCAGTGAGTTTGAGGAAAAACATCAGTCAATAAAATCCTTTTAATTTTCACATATTACTGGCACCATATACGTATTGCACCACCTGTCTTTTCTCTCATCTTGCAGTGTTTCTGATGAACAGTTTCAATAATTGCATAGAACACATTACAGCTTAGTGAGTCAGTCACTTCCAGTATCACTTCCCTGTGTCAGGGACAGCATTTCTCGGTATTCAGCTCTCTTTCTCCAAAATTAATTTACAATATTGCCATTATATGCCCTTTTCTTAAATGTTTTAAGTGCTACGGTGATAAATACAAAATATTTCTCCTTTTCATTTTCTCCATAAGTTATGTTTACTTTTTCAGTTCTAATTTCTTCCTTTTTCTCACGTAAAACACACGACACTCTTACCTTCTTCTTGGACAGAATCAACATTTGATCTGATTCATGTTTGGTTTTATATTTGCTTTCTGTGTTATGTTGTCAGCTGATTATGGGATTTTACTGAGTAAAACTTCTCTACTGTATTAAAGTTCTCAGCTTGGCATGGTTAATGTGCCACATACATCACTTCAGCTGAGTTATGAGATCAGTGCTATCATTTGGGATTTTTCCAGACTTCTGAAGCTACTTTTAGCTACAAAAAGCAAGCAAACAAACAACAAAAAAAAAAACCCATCAGTTTGCGGTCCTTGTTATTTCTCCCAGTATCCTCTCTTTTTTCTTATTCCTAGAGGGTTCACCAGGTAATCCAACCCTCATAACCAACCATCTTGGTGACAGAGAAAGGATTTATTTTTTACATTTATACATTTTTGGAGTTAAAGGATTTTGTGGATTCTTTTGCAATCCACATTTCTCACCTTCAGCCAGGAACACTAGGAATTAAATATAGCTGGGCATAACTCTTGCTATTTTAAGGCCCATTAAATTTTGCATGAGTCAAATATGTGAGGAATAACGGGATGTTCTGCATATGGCACAAGCCTCCTGAGTCTTTGTGTTATCTAAGATCAGAATTCTGGGTAGTATTGCAACACATTATGAATGTACATGCTGTCCTGTGCTACAAACTCATGCTCTGTCCATCACTGGAGAGGCATGACTTCCTGCTACTTTAGTTACGGATAACTATGTGAGATAAACTCACAAACCTGAACATGCTGAATAATAATGACAGTCTTTCCTTACTTACTGTTGCCTGAGTCTTTTTTGAAGTTGGCTTTCTCCTGTTATGAACATTATTGTGATTTTTTTCCTCTTACTGTCATGGCCCCCTTTGCTTTCTTCCTTTGGCTCACAGAATATTGACGTTTCTTAGAGAGTAGAATTCAGAACTGAAGTCACTTTCCAGTGATTGGAAAGCAGGGAGTAATGCCTGTGAGAGTTTCTGGTAATTGCTAATTTCTGATCCAGTTATAGCACTGTAATGAAGATACAAACTGAAGTTTTAGTGGTCCTGTAGTCTTCCTAGAAAGATGACAAATTGTTCTTAAAAAGTCCCCTCATGGAAATTGAAGGTATAACTAAAAGCAACTCTGTCTTGTGAATAATCACATAGAAATAAAACGTTTTATATGAAGCAATATACTTCCCCATAGCTCTTAGTCAGGAGACACACTTGAAGACAAAATGGTTATCTGCCTCATAACCTATACTACTCTCCAGCTCTCTATGATGGGTTATGGTCAAATAAACCAGTAGCTTGGTTGTAATATTGAAAGTAGCCTCATGCTGCTTTATTCTCTCTTAGTTTTGTTTTAGTTTTCCAGTATTTTACAAACAAAAGCTGCTCACTAAACTAACCAATCTTTCCACTCCTCCTGCTCTAGGAGGTAGGGCCTGCTGCTGGCCAACTGGAGGGGGTGTTACTTTTTTCTAAACAGTCAGACCTAAAGAGCTCTTGTGAAATCATTGGCATAATGCTGTGTTTCCATAGCAGTCACACTGGCAGGAGGTACTGTTGTGAATGTTAACATCTCTGTGGCACAAAGCCTCACGTACCGCCGTCTGCTGACTGTGGCGTTAGTGGAATTACATACACTTGAAGCATGTCATAATGTTTGTAGGATCAGGGCCTGTAACTATAGCCAAGTAGCTAGGTGTTTTTAATTCAATAGAAAACTGCAACAAACAGAAACACTTCTTTGCTTCGTAACTGTAGAATTGTATAGAAATGAGCTGAATAAGAGCAGGAGTTTACACTTGTTCTACCCATGCACTCTTGCCTAAACAAAAGCATGATTGTACATGGGCTGCCCCTGGAGCTGGCTGAGATTCTTCTCAGGAAGAATTCAAAAGAGATGATGTTTAATACTTCCAGAAGAGTTCTGGTGAGCAGCCTCCCAGTTATTGGCTGTCTTGTCTTTTGTGGAGATGTTTAAACTAAATACAAATATTCAGTATAACTGTATCTATTTGTTTCTGTTTGGTTTTTGGTTTTGGTTTTTTTTTTTTTATCATTCTGCTTTCCTAGTGTTGAAATAGTGTTTGTAACTTACTGCCTCTGCTTTTTGCCCAAAGCTTGAGATGGCATTACTGAGAGCTGTCATTCATCACTATCCATGACTCCGTTTCTCCCCTTTCCCCATCTGTCTTTCCTAATGATGTAGTAAAATGGGCAAAACAAGTATTTGTTTTAATTGCTGGTGGTGCTTACATAATTGGACAGAATCACTTCACCTTGATTTAATCATATTAAATTAAGAAAAGTTTGTGCAAGTTGTGCAAACCAGTAGTGGTTATCTTGTGGAGACAGTGTGAGGCTCTGGAAGGTAAGCACGTCACTTTTTAATCTACCAATCTATAAAATGTTTGGTGGGTTGGAAGAGGTGAACCTAAGAGTGACAGCATTCAGAGTGATCTTCAGTTTCAGGTTTATTTGTAAGCACACAGGATATATGAGCCTGCATAGAGGGTTCTGTCCCCAGGACAAGTTATGTCATATCAGCCCATCTTTCTCCTGTGATGTTATTATGTGGATGGAAGTGGAAGACATATCTTTCATTTTGCCATTAGTAAAGCTTTTTACATTATCTCAGATGAGATTCTTATAAGTTGGGGAAATAAAAGTACTATCATGTGTCAGCAGTGCTAGTTAAAAAGACACACAAGAGATATCAGGGATTTGCTGACAAAAAAAGCACAATTTATCAAGTGAGTTCTGCATAAGGTCTCGCTAAGATCAGAACTGTAGCAATAGAAGACAGACTCTTAAGAAACAAGGATTCATTAGCTGAAACCTCAGTTAAATACTTGTTTAGAACAGGTTAGACTTCTGGCACAAACAGTTTGAAGGTGGTTGATCCACACTTGAGGCAAAAAAAGAGACCAGGTAAGTTTCCCACTGTTTTCTTAATCAGTAGGCATTTTGTAAAGATAGGTGAGTCAGCTTCCATCCAGTTATAGGTTGACAGAGAAGAGATTGTTAAATAAATAAAACACTTAAGTAAACAGTGTTACCATCCGACAAAACTACAATTTGAGAGTTTGCTTGTAAGTGTTTTAATGAGGTAGGTGAAGCATCAATTGCCTTAAAATATGCTTCTGGGATACTGATGAATATTGCATATGCCTTGGATTTGTATGCATCTCATGTCTTTTAGACTCTAGAAGTTGAGTAACAATGATGTTGGGTAAGAGACTACACCTCAGGTTCTCCTGTAAACCATATTTTAATGAAATCAGAGTTATATAGGTAGGAAACATTACTGAATGTTCACTGTTTAATCTAGTTTGGAGATTCTTTGGAATGGAAACTATTTACCTCCTAGATTATATTATTGTTGATTAAACAAATTTCTTTTGGTGGCCACCTCATTTTTCTTTTGCTACCCCAACTAGATAGAGGTATTTGCTTCAGTGGTTTTGCAGCAATAGGTACACAATATTAACCAGGGGCCAGTCCATTAAAGTGTTATTAACTTATTGATACTTACCTTGGGTCTTCACTTCTGAGTGAATAATCAACTGACCTTTCCACTTTGGAGAAGATGTTTTCAAAAGATCTTTATATTTTCATTGCAAGTTATTTGATTAGCATGGTACCATTTGCAACAGGCATTTCATGTAAGAAAAGTACCCAACACTCAGAATCATTAGAAAATCCAGAACACAACTTTGCAAACAAATATATGTTTAATTGCATTTTATAGTTGTCTTACAGCTGTTAAATATATTATTTTACTGTATAATTTATCGTTCTTCCAGCTCCTTTAGCAGTTCATCAAAGTGAGTAATGTACCATTTGGCTTTCTCCTTTACTTGCTTTCTGATTACATTTCCTCCAAATCCAATGAAGCAGTCCTTCAAAACACAAAGAATGAGCACGTATATTATTGCAGTCCTGTTTAAGGTATGAAGCATTTCAGCAATTGAATTTGTTTGTAAGATTGTATTTTAAAATTACAGTGTTCTTCCCCACCTCTTCCCCTATTTTACTTGGCATGTTCATTTCCATATTTAAGAACAGGAACTTCATTAACATGTAATTTCATGCCGCTTTGGTTATTAGAGTTTTGTTTCAACAGCAACAGTAACTTCCAGATTGTCCAGATCTGAGATTTGTACTGAAAATCTGATATGGCTGTGATGCAACATAGAGCCTTACTATTCAAGAATGAGTTAACATTCTGAACATGCATGCAGCATCTCGCAGTTATCCCTATTCTGTTTATCTTAACTCTGTTTACCTCATTTGATAGATACCAGAAGTAAACATTAACCATGATTTCAATCATTAACCATGAACAGTCATCTTTCTAGATTTTACAAAACCAACTGCAGTGAAAATAATGTTTAAAATTTCCACTGCTGCATTTTTGCATTCGGGTAGAAAATATTAAGCAAATAGTAAGCTCCTTTGATCACGCACATATTTAATGCTAAGGGACCTGCTGCCATAAGTCACATCAGCAACAGCCCTCAGAGTTTGTTCCTTTGTACAAGGATATCTGCCCCCAACATTGGCAAACCAGGGGCACTGGGGTATTTTTTTTGTAGAGATGAGACACAATTAGGATCTCTCATCTCTGAAATGACCACTTATAAAAGCTATTTTTCTAGTTAGCTATTTTTATTTCATCCCTGAGATAGGGCTATCTTCAAAGGTATCATCACTTTGCATTGAGATGAATCCTGTTGCTAGGCTAGTATCAAGTAAATGTTGCATCAGATCTATGTCAGATCTTCATGCTTAGCACCATTTATTAGCATTTAGAAGTGGAATCTTGATAGTGAACCTCTGTACAGGGCCCTGTGTGGAGGCAAACACTGGCAATGTAGGTGGAAAAGGCAGACATGATATCAGCTTGATTTGCAACAAGTTGTTAGACTTTATGCAGTTCTCTTGGACAAAGCCAGCACCCTGGCTTAGAGAGTGGAACATTTACTGAGTTTCAGATGAGAGAAACCAGACATTGCATGATGCAGCTTTTCTAGAGGAAACTGCCTACACAGATCCCTGAAGTGCTGCAGCTCTTACTTGAAGTCCTATAAGGAATTTAAGCTGCACTTTTTAAATACTTACAGCAGGAGGACAGGCTTCCATGTCTGTAGCTCCATCTCCAATCATAACTACTTTCTTAAAGTGGAACTGTTCTTTCAGATGAGTGATAACCTTTCCTTTCCCCCCTGATTCAGCTGTTGGTTGTGTTTCATCAAATCCTGCATATTCTCCTAGAACAGTAGAAGGATGAGTGAGACACACAGCATATTTTCATGTCAGTGCAGAAAGATAAATGCCTATGGTGTTTTCTTCAGAATGCAGCTAATTACATGCAGTCCTGTAAGCTTCACAATTAGCATCCTGAAGAAATAATCAGAAGGTAAGCATAAAAATCAGTATTTTACCTAAGTCTTCAGTGGGCTGTGAGCAGAAATGGTAGGGGACAAATTAGAAACCCTGTATGGTAGTGTGTCAAATCCATTCCCAGTCACTCTGATCCAGTCATTCTGGTCTAAATATTTGAAAAGCCACATCCAGTATGATGTATAAACAGTGTATAAAACACTAAGTAAGAACCAACCACACTAACCACAGTTCTGCTTGATTACACTAGCTTAAAGTCCAGAGCAGCTGCACTAAAGTTAAGTTCGTTGGTCACCATACATACCTCAAACTCACTGAAAGTGAAGTTTGCTTCTGAAAGCAGGTAAGTGTAATAAGCTCTTTAAACTTGAAAGAGTGAGAGAGAATGAAATTCTGCTGTCAGCAACTGTAATGCTTTTTAACTTTGGCACAAGTTGCAATTTAAAAGTACTGCTCTATTTCATTTATCTGAAAAATGACCTAAACTTGTGTTTTTGGGGGAAGTCTTGTAATTTTCCAACTTGGAGACGGAGTTGGTTTTGGAGCTGGCTGGATTGGTAACAAGGCAGTTTAGTCTGGACAATATCTGTAGCACAATATCTGACTGTTTAAACACAAAAAAAAATGGCACTAATTAATAGAGAAAATAGCTAGTTAGGGGAATCTTACCATTAAAGTAAAACTTCAGCCTGTTTGCAAAAACATTTGCTGTTGGAATGTTCAGCTGTAAGGCCACATGCTCCACGATGCTCTGAAACCCCCCAGAGACCAGGAAGACCTGTACCCCTCGTTGATGAAGCCTGTTCACCAGCTCCCTGGGAAGAAAGAAAGTCACCAAGTGTGAACGCCACGCAGCATCTAGGTGTGTAAAGGAATACCAAGAAAGCCAAAATACATATTTTCTAAACAAGGCCATCCATATATTTTGTTAATCCACTTTACTTAGGGTGTGTGCTGCTTTCTAGCTCCATCCTAATCTGCTCCTAGAAATTTTTCTATCTTTTCTTTGCAAGTTTGTGCTGGAAAAGAGCTGAGCAAAACCATCTAGAGGCAAACAGGTATTTAGTTGCCCAGAAACAAGCACTGCTTAGAAATGTTTTCTTTTACACTTTCATATTGTTCATGTTTATTCCCCTGAACAAACGAGACCAGATCCAGTACAGATAATTTTCTGAAGCTAATAGCAAGGAAAAAAATAATCTTTGGTACTGAAAAAGAGCATAGAATGTAGAGGACATAAAAACCACTGCACAAAAATGCAGAAGTGGGCTTAAAGTGTACGAAGTGCAAACATTGTCTAACTCAAAATTGCTTACCCAAATATTCTGTGTAATAGAAGGCACCAGAAGAATTACAGAATGAAAAGTTTTCAGACCCGATTAATGTCAATGGGACTTAAGGGCAATTAAAAGTTTTACAAAAGCTGGCTGTACAGACAGGAAGATCAGCATACAGTGATCTAAGCAGTAGAAGTGATAGTAGTAACAGGAGAAATGCTAAATACTGGAAAGCAAAGTGGAGGCTTAAAAGAGGCTACCCAGGGAGGGAGGAAGAAAGGGAAGGAGTGAAAAGGAAAATCATGTGATTCTAAACACAGAAACAATGTTCCCTTTGTGGTTACATCTAGCTATGCCTTCTACAGAAAAAGCTGAGCATGTGCTTCATTTAAAGGAGAAAATATAAGCACAGTGTTGCCTTAAACATACTGTATGTGCCAAAAAAAATTTAGATTTACAGCTATGGCCAGAATCCATAGTAAAGGAAACATTTTCAGTTTTTTGAAACAATCTGAATAACTTATCCATTAGTCTATTTCAGTTTTTTCTTACCGTATTCCTGGTGTTAGCTGAGGTGGATTGTCAGATATTAACTTTTGCACTTGTTCATAGGAGGGCCGTATGAGTCCTAGTCGTGCCGTTAAAGCTGCTTTGAATGTCACAGTGCCACCCATAGCTCTGCGGGTCCTGATTGAGATCCAAACACAACAGATCAGTGACACTTAACAAGTTGAGGCTTCTCCCAGGGACTTAGTTTAACAGCAGTGTCAAGGAATAAGTTAAGAGCTCATTAGTTCTAGTTATACCTTGCTACCTATGTTGTAGAGGACAAGATTGGTACAATGAAAAGGTTGGTAGTAATCACTGGTGGAAGAGCTCCACAAATCAGACTCTTGTAAGACCCAGTGGCACAAAGGAAAATTGATTCTCTCTGTGAGTGCAATGTGAACCACTGGAAACACTGTTCCTAAACTGCAGGCTGACTGATGTCTCTGAAATTATGAGGACTTTTGCTGCAAGTTTCAGTGGAAACATCAGCCTCAAAGAGGTGAAGAGAGTTGTTTCCTCTCCTCCATCTCATGTAAGGCTATACTAGAACTTAGTCTGGTTTAACAATGACACCTCATGGTGGTATGCCAAAGAAACGTACTTCAGAAAATTTTAGTATAGTCTTGTTGAGTGGCTGCACAATTTTTTAAAAAATAGAGTATTTCATTATGCTCAACCTCATCCATGCTTACTTTTAACCACTGTTCATGTGAAGAAAATAGCAAATATACATACATCTCTGCAACAGCATCTCCAACTCCGCAGAACTTTGCAAGCTCATCGATGCCTTCTTCCCTGATGACTGTACTGTCCACATCAAAGCATACTGCGTCAGCGTTGCGGAAGATTTCTTTCATCTCCAAAAGGGACGCCATCCTTTTAGGAACCTTCTTACTGTAAGAAGATAAGATACATTCTTTCTGTGAGTCACAGTACAGGACTCCGTCTTGAGCCATTGGAGCGACTGATCTGGTCGTGGCGAGAAGGGTCGAGCACAGCCTCCTAGCCAGCTTTTATCAAAGTGCGAGCAGTGGTGGAGGTCTGGCTCGGCTGCTGATTTGCTCTCTGCTGTTGCTGCCTGCTGATGTTCAATTTACGTTATAGGTGGGCTGTGGAGCTGTGGACAGCTGCTGATTTGCTCTCAGCAGGTTCAGCCCATTGATGTTCATTATGGGTTCAAGGCTGTAATACTTGGCATTTGCTGAACCATCAGATTGCCAACTATTGTGCATGACTCAAAATTCTCTTTTCTTGCCTCAGCTACTCGGATGGATATTGATTTCTCATCAGATCCCATGTGCTGTATCACATTAGTTGCCCCTTAAACATATCAGTGAGCGGTAGTCCATAAATCATGAAGATTCCACTCCTTTTCTGTCTTGATTAATATAACGTGGTGATACCTTAAGGGGTTCAGTGAAGTTCCCAAAGCCCACAACCACTTTTTCCATAACAATACCTGACAAAAGTTTATTTTCTACCTTTTTACATCTGTTCACTTGAAGGTGTTGAGCACTTCTGCAGGTGAGAAGCTCAAGGTGTTATTCAGAATATTTTTAGTTAACCCTACCAATCTTGTGCTTTATGCTTTCATAAGGGATTGCTGTGTGGACCTCACTATTTACCAATCTGTACAGTTAGGCACAACTTTCTATCTATTCCATTTCCAGATTTTTGTTGAAGTTCAGTTTGATTCTCTCTTCTGATCTCCTAGATTACACGCAGACTTCATGTATAATTGACCTGGGTGGCAGATTCTTTCTTTTTTTCTGGGTTAGAGGAGAAATAATTTTAACAGCGTGTCATATTGATTTATTCTTGCTCAACCTAATTTATTTTTCTCCTATATATTGTGTGAGTTTTCATGATGAGAGCTCTTACATGCACAAGTTTCCACAAAACTTTTTTTTTTCCTTTTTTGTCCAACTTCATCCTTTGCACACAAAAGATACTCACTGATTGCTACATATCTTGCTGTGGAAGAGCCTTGGAGCTGAACAGTACTGAAGTAGCTCACCATCAGACAGGAGTCATCTAGGGATCATCAATGGTAAGCATCAGTGCTGTTTCCTGAAGTTTCTGTGTGCCTACTGAGAGGTCACAGCTCAATAGCTAACAGTCAAAGCAGCAAATAGAAGCCTTTGCTTTTATTCCCACTAGGCCTGGTTGTAGATGATGGTCTTTTTCCTGCCATAGGGCAGAAGTGGTTGTCCAAGTGCTTCGGGGTGTTCAGATTAAAAGCTGCTGTTCAATCTGCACTGTTATTGCTGGGCTAGCTCCCAGAAGTTTCATTTTTATTAATTTCTTAGGTGCACAAATCAACATTAGAACACACTGCTTAACCAAGGACCAATGCATTAACTACTGTTTAGAAACTTGGGATCAAACCGAGCTAACTGCTGTCTCAGTCCCTCACTGAAAGGTAAAATAAAAGTCCACAATTAAGCAACTGAACCTTAGGAGAGAAACCTGTTGTGTAGAGCTAAGAACCACATTTGTAAGTTAATCTCAGTTTACCAGGTAGATACCAGTGTTAAATATGGAAAAGAAAGAAACAAAAGACAGCAAGTCATGTGACAGATTAAAGACAAAGCCATGAAACAGGACTGCTTAAAAGGGTCTTCTAGCTATTCTTGAGTTTTGTGGTCTGAACATGGCTCTCATTTGTGGCTTTTGCACAAGACTGCCAAGGTGATGCTGTTTCTTTCTTAATGTTCCTTTGTCTTGCAGGTGTGAGTGAGATTTGGAGAGCAGATATCACTCAGCCCATAGTTTGACAGGTCTCTGTTCTTGGTGCATTGGAGCTGTTCCCTGCACAGACATTGTAAAACTGATCTCACCTTAGAAGCTTCATGCACGAGAGAATTATTTGCTGCATTTATAGCACTCTACATATAGGAAAAACTATTATGGGCCATCAACATGACATAAGAGAAAGCAATCTCTTTAGTGACACGTGTTCCCTTGGACGGAGACTGGTTCTGAGCTAAGACCTGGCAGCAGGTGGACACGTGAAACATGAATTCCAAGTTTACTTTGCATTAGCCTTGGCTTGACATTGACTCCACAGCACAGTTCTGTACTTTCAGTGGAAGATTTTGAACTTCCTGAGCAGGAGGGCTTTGACTTCAGGGCAGGGCTTGGCAGCCATTTGCATCTACTTATGCACTAACATTTTTTAAATAGCATGTCATTTATTTTTTTTCCAGCTTACTGGAAATTATAAAGAATTTAGCCATGGGTTTGGTGCCAATTTTCAGGATTTGCTCTACTGGACAAACTTGTTGCATCACTGCTGTGTGACATTTGCGTCATGTTATTCCAACACTGATTCCTTATTATGCAAAGCAGTCACATTGCCTCATGTTAACCTGAGGCTGCACTGCAACATTACCATATTATGATGCAATATGGCTGTGTGGTGACAGCACTGTTATGCGATTCCTTGGTGAGAACTTGAAATATATTTTTGGAAATGTCTTCACAATTTTAATCTGATAAAAATGTTATAGTTAGGCACACACTGGGAGGAGAAAGGAGGAGACATTAACTTTTCCTTCTCCCTGCTACCCCATTTCTCATATTTAATTCTCCTCTAAATATTCCTTACAGGGATGGAAACACTGCTGTGAGCCTCATTTCAGTGGATACATACACAAAACTGTGGCTGGAATTAACTCTGTTTTCTTTTTGTTCTACACAATGACTCTTCCAAAAGAGTTTTAGGCTATGGTTTATAATGCCTAAAAATGACATATTGTAAGGGAAGAACTGTGTTTTTGAAATGCAGAACAGAGCAATAGTTCCTGATCTCCCTTGGCGTATGACTTGCCAAAATCCTTCCACGTTCAACTGAAGGTAGGCACTGAGCCCTAGAAGATGCAGACTCATTTGTGGCAAATGTATCATCACACAAGTTGGAGACCTTGTGATCAACTGTAAAATGGTGAAATTCGTACTGGATCAAAGAGGAGAACATTTGGGGAAGTTTCAGCTATTGCAGGGAGTCTTGCTCGTGAGAAAAACAAATATTAGGAGTTAAAGGTTGTTAGCTTGGAGTAAAATAAAGTTATTCTGCTTTGGTCGGCAAAGCTCCAGGGTTGACCATCACCTGTAGAGGTTAGCAAATGCCACTCCAAACACTAACATGCCAAATTCAGTGACTTGTGAAATTTTTTTCCCAGGCCTAAATGTAAATGAGAGCATAAGGCAAGGCTAGTTGTGATTGAGCAACAGGCCACAGGAGTAAGGGAGGTACAGGTAGAGGAGGGTCTGCTCCTTTCTTTGTTTTCAGAATTTTCACTAGGCCATCCTGCCATGGCATTGACCAGGCAACTGCCTAGAATTACCTCCAGGTAACTTTGCAAGGGAAATAAGGACATACACAGTAGTTCATGTGGCCAGCAAAGTGGTCATGGCTTGGCCTCAAGCCTTTAGGTGTTCAAGTGTTTGGACACCTAGCTATATGGTTTAACTCTTATGTTGCCCTGCGTGAACTCAGGAGTTGGGCTCAATGATCCAATGAAGCTGCAACAGGGGAGATTCAGGTTGGTTATCAGGAAGAGGTTCTTCACTGAGAGGGCGGTCAGGCATTGCAACAGGCTTCCAGGGCTGTGGTCACAGCACTGAGCCACTGGAGCTCAAAAAGAGTCTGAACAATACTTTCAGTCATGCGGTCTGATTTTTGAGTGGTCCTATATGAAGCCAGGAGCAGGACTCGATGGTCCTTGTTGGTCTCCAACTCAAGATATTCTGTGATTCTTATCTACAGGTAGGTGTCATCTGGAAATGTGAGGAAAGAGAATTGAAGTTCTGCAAAACTTCTCCATGGGCAAATCTCTAAAGGATTTAGTGAAGTAATAACAGTTTTTAATTCCAGAATGTTACGGGCCGCTGTGGATGGGAGAGATTCAGTTACTCTGAAACACAGACCATCTGATTGCTTAGATGCATCAATGCTTTTATGAGATGGTAAGAAAAAAGAAATTCCCACAACTAATAATTATGAGTTCTATCTCTATGTGAAAAAAAGTTGGGTAGAAAATCTCTGCACACTCAACCATTGTATTTCAAATAGGAAATCTATTTCTATTCTATTATTTCCATGCTGGAAAAGTATCCATGCAGCAAACATTTCAACAGGTTTGATAATAAAATATAGTGGGGAAAAGATGAAAGGAAGAAAATTGAAAAGAGAGAAAGCAGCGAACAAAGAAAAAGCTGGAGGTGTAAGAAAAGAGACAAAGGGAAAGAGGTGGGATGAAAGTTGAGATGCAAATGGACAAAAAAGAAGTCAAAAGGGAAAATGGCATTTTCATGAGATCTCGGTGCCTCCAGACTGCATTAGAACACTTGGAAAAAAACTGGCATTTCCAGAAGAAATACAATCTCTTTCGTAACAGAGAGGGTGGAGTCACAGAAGCAGGCCTAACAATTATGTAAGAACACATGCTAAAGGAAAACAACTATAATCTTTTCTGTTTGCTGACCGGTCAAAGAAGGGCATGTGCCACACTGTGAAAAGCTGGAACATCTGCAGTATCTCTAGCTGTAGTGGAAAAGGAACCTGCAGTGACACTCAGAACTCTGTGTGTTCTGTGGCAGCTGCATTTTGATGAGAATTTGATGTGATCTTAACGTATCCAGTGTGTCTCCACCTGTTAGCTTTCAGAATTGCTGTCACACTGCCACTTTGTATTACATTCACACCTATGCTATGGGAAAAAAAAAAGACTAAGTAGATCTTGATAAAATGTTTCTTAAAATATCTTTTTAAACAGATCATTCAGGAATATCCTGGGTGTGCAAACAATGTTTGTGATTCTGATTCACTTTCACATTTAACAGTGTGAGCATGAGCAGTTTAGCTATGAGTGCACAAGAAGACCAATTTTGTTTTTACTTTGCCCAGAGTTGTTTTCCTGCACCAGTGAATTCAGTCTCACTTTGGATGAGAACAAAGTCACTGTGAGATACGTTCTCAAGCAGAGTAATGTTGCATTGAACATGCACTGAAATTAACAGAAATGGAACCACATAAAACCATTCCTGATGCATTGATGGGAAACTGCTGCTTAGAGTATGAGAGTCAGAGAAGTTTGTTCTTGATTTTTCTCTTAGGACCTTTCCCACCCCAGGTATGATTCTGTTCATGAGAATATCCACAGCAGAGCTTCCATGGTAGTAGTTTAAACAAAGCTGTTAGTCCTTGTTGCTAGTCCTACATCTGCAAAATGGGATTAGAATGGTAATACATCTTTGTTATGTTGAGGTTTAATTCTCAGTATTAGCAGTGTGTTCTGAAAGCTTAAGAAGAGAGATTATAAATTGGAACACATTAGCTATACTTAAGCAAATTGTTGCTATGTATTCCTGCGAGTACTTTAAAAGTTCAACCAATCCAGAATTGGGAGTTTCTGTAGTTTTTGATATGAAAATAGAAAAATTTAGTCCTTAAATTCACTGAGGCTGCTTCTAACTTCCAGGTTTCATGTTCAGATTTTAAAGGTAGTATCAGCAACCTGTATGCAAGTCAAGAGATGGATAGTTAGCAGCTGTATGCTGATATCTGTACAGCAATGCCTAACAACAAATTTATTGAAGCACATTTTAAAAGGGCTGGAGGAAACCTGGTGGATGTTGATAGATATCTCCCAGCTCTCCAATCTCCTCTTGCCTTTCCTGCCAAAATGATGATGCTTCCCCCCTGCACGATTGCATCATTCATTCATGCTGTTGCTATAAAGCAGGCACCGCACTGCTACATCTTGCTGAGCAGCACACAGCCCCAGCCTAAGGGATACAGTTCATTGTCTATGCAAGAAAAATATGTTAAGTGTTATGGAACTGAATACACCAAATGCCAACCCCTTCCAAACTGAGAGAAAAAAAATGTTCCCAATGACTTACAGTATGGCACTGGCCGTGGCTGCTGCTGCTGCTGCAAACCTCTTGGCTGCACAAGAAAAGAACGGATCAGCTGAGACCTTCAGTCACATAAATGCAACGGCACGGGCTGATCTGGAAGAAAGCCGCATTTTGTAAATCACTCTTTATAATCTGCTGAGTAAGCCGGCCTGGATGTTTTTTTTAAATGGTTGCACACATGTAACCAGAGAAGTCCAGCTGTTCGCTGACAGGCGTAGGGAAGAGGTGTAACCTTGCCTGCGTTGGGGGAGGAGCCGCTCGGGCCCAGTTCGGGGCACTCCCAGCATGGGTAGGCATGGCTTGGCAGGGAGCAGGCAGCGCACGACGTGATGGGGAGCTGACTTGCTGCCAGCCCGTGCTCAAAGCAAGGCAGGTCTGAGCAAACACACGTACCTCCGCAGAGCAGGACGAGGGATGAGAGCCGAGGAGGGGCTCTGCCAGCCGGCGGTCAGGAGTTTCTCTTGGTGTGCAGAGGCGAGGGATACAGCTTTCTTTCACTGCAGATGAAAGATGCATTAAAATGGCAATATTGCATTTAAGTTGTTAATCGACAGCAAACCAGAGTGTGCGTTATTACATACACAAAAAAAAATCTGAAATCAAAATTCATCATGAGTTTTGAAGGCAAATTTAAATCTGCTTTGTAAGAAGGCTCTGTTTTGTTTACCCAGATAAAATGTTGTCAAAGGCAATTGAAAAACTGCACAACCTGTCTGTGCGTGTGTTTTGGCATCATGCAGAAGGGCTTTCTGCAAACATGGCTGTGGGCACCAGTTAGCAAACAAGACGCTGCCAAGCCACAAGTATGAAGCCAGTCACTTGTTTCAAGGTCAAGAAAGCCAGACTGCTGATTTAGCTGCTTTTATTTGTTTGTGATAGGAGTCTTATGACTGCTACCCATCTGGAAAGATTGTTCTGCACTGCTGGATACACCGGTCACTTTCTATGCATGATCTATTTTGCAATTCTGGCATTATTTTCCTCAATCTTATGAGCATGAACTGAATCAATACCCCCTTCCTGTGCTTCTGCACCCATGCCTTCCTATACATTTTTTCAGATGTTCTTAGTTCTTGTATGAACATTTGTCAATGTAAGCATCTATCAGTAACTTCTCATATCAGGATGCGCTGGTGCCAAGAGCCTTTGCTGAATACTGGTGATGTGTTTGCTGTTATGTTTGATCCTTTATGTTAGTTTTATTGTGGCAGCACAATATGTTTTAAACAGATTTAGAAATTGTTTCTGTAAATAAGGTTAAATAAAAACAGATCTTGATAAGGATGGAAGAACACTGCTTTTACTTTCTGCTAAGATAAGCAGTGTGTTATTTCACTTGTGAGAATCACCACTGGGGATTTCATGCCGGATATTCCCTCTACTTGGCTTAGTTTAACAGAGCTGTTGGATTTAATTCACTTAAATATCATGTTAACAATTCTAAACTGGTGTAATTTGTTGCAGCTCCAGTGATTCCAAAGGACAATTTAGGCCTTGTAAGCCTCTGCCCTGCATTTTTGCTATGCATTAAAAGCAAGTAAGTAGAACAGTTCAACAGCCACAATGAAAAGACTGAAAAGTGAATAAAAGCTTGTAGTGATTTCTGAAACATGCAGCAAAGTGGGCATTTGCTGTGAAAATGCTAATGAGAAATGTTATTATACTGTAACATAAATTACCTGCAGACGTGACCCAGGAAAGAACCACAGAAATATCTGCCTGGATGCATGGAGAGGATGCTTAGGAGTTAACAGCATGGCTTATATGGATTCAGCACATAAGTTTTGTATATGACTATGGAACCTCTCCATCTGTTCAAAACGTGGAGACCATGAATCTGAAGTGTCAGCAGCCAGCCCTACACATTGCAGGGGTGTAGGATGGAAGATTCCTGCTTTCCACAGGACATCACCCATGCAGGTTAGAGAACAGCAACCGGGAAAACGTAAAATACACCGTGCCTGCTGCTCTGCCTATGGGTTTGACAAGGCTGCCCTCTATTGAGAACAGCCTGGAGAAAGGATTGAAGCAGAAAAAAAAATTACAAACCAGAGAAGAAAGAATAGCAAAATGTTTGTGTGTTGAGTGTGTGCTCTGGAAACTGGAGTAGTGCTGGGAATTCAGGTGTTCTAAGTGGGCACTGAGGCTATGCACCCTAAATATCAGCACTGCAGCCTCTCAGGGCTGGGTGGTTTTGTTTTTGCTTTCAGCAGGCTGGTAGCACCCCGGCAAAAGTGAAGAATAAACATTAACAGGAGAATTCCGGAGCCCAGTTATGAAATACCAAGTGTAATTTCCTGCATTTTGCAATGTTTGATGTTTATTTTTAATGATTACAGCAGCAGAAAAAAAAAGAAAAAGAAAAAAAAAAGAAGAAGAAAAAATAGAGAAAGAGAGAGAGAGAAAGAAAGAGAGAGAAAGAAAGGAAGAAAGGAAGAAAGAAAAGCAGCCTCCATCCTAAAGAGTCAGCATTAAAATATTTCACAAGAGGTGCACCCTGCTCTGCCAACCAAAAAGGCTCCAGACTTGCAGTATATGGTGCTCAAACATCAACTCTATCTAAAACATGTAAAAATCAGAAACCCAAGCATACTAGCAGCTGTCCCCTCCAGACCTGCCAGCCAGAATGATGGGCCATGCATGGCGTTTTGCCCAGAAACCTGAGATCCTCACCCAAAACAGAAGAGCAGGTTACCAGCAGGTGCCATACCCTACTGCCAACATCAGCAGGGCTGGTGAGCCTGCCCTTACACTTGACCCTCACTGAGCATTTCAGTGAAGTTCTTCCAAAACTGTACGAATTGGGTACAAAATCATACCCAACAATTAGGGTTTACTACTCGTAGCTTGGAGTTTGCTACCTTAGCTTAGTGTTCACTACTGGAAGCAGCACGGAAACACCAATGGCCCATTGCATTTCTTAGCATCAATGCAGTGGATTGCAGAACCTCTGCATCCCGAGCTGCCAACTGTGGGAAGATGTGTGGGGAATTATTCTGTGCTGTCCATTATTTTGGGGGCAGGCACTTTCCTTACAAAATGAAGTAAGAATTGCATCAGGCCTGGTATTGTCAGCCACCCCAGGTGCACAGGCAGGTGTGTGGGGGCATAGGGCTGGATGGGGCAACACGGTGCAATCTGTGGTGTGTGTAAGGAGCCTGGCAGCAGCTCTCAAGTACAACTATCCATCTTGTGCTTTCAGGGAGCTCGAAGCTGTTATGATGTGTACACTGTGCAACCTCAAGGACTGGCCCTGTGAGTTAAACGCTTCCAGCATTCTCCCTTAACTTTAATGGTGTCTTTTACTTCCACAGGTCTCAGCATTGCCTGAGGAGAGCTTTCCCCCCTTATTAAAGACTTGCCGAGTGTTCAGAGCCTTGGAAGGTCCGTGGGGCTGTGCTGTGGTGGCTGCCAGGGTGCTGGGCTGAGGGAGCTGCTGCCTTGTTAGGTAAGATGAGTTCTGATTAACCTCAGTTCTGGATTTTGACCAAGAACCACTTCGATTATTAATCCATCCCGCTTAACTATTAATTCTATCAACCTAAGTTTAAATTGGCGTGTTTAATTATTGATTCCTACGGTTCTGTGAACATGGCTAGGATACCTGTCACATGAGACAGGCGGTTCAGAGCCATGGAGATGTGGCACTGAGGGCTGTGGGCACGGTGGGCTGGGCTTGGGGGTCTGAGATCCAATCTAAATGATTCCATGATTCTATGAGTGCGTGGGATAAGAATGACCAAGGATCTCAGCCCGTTCAAAAGCCTCGTTCACACATGCATCCCCTCGCTGTAAGGACAGAGCCGAGCCCTGATTGCAGCTCCCCCATGCGCGCCCGCCTCCCAACCGTCGCCTCCCGGCAGCCCCTCAGCGAGAGGGCGGGAGCTTCCGGGCAGAGCGACAGACCGCTCAGCCAATGGCGCTGCGTTTTGGCGGCCTACGGGCCAATGGGAACACGCGCCCTCCGGAGTGTTCTAGAAGGGGCGGGCGGGGAGGCGCGGCTCGCTTCGTTCCCGCCCCATCCCGGCCCGGCCCGGCCTAGCGTGCAGCGGCAGCCATGGCGGTGAAGGCCCTCAACCCCAAAGCCGAGGTGGCTCGCGCCCAGGCCGCCCTGGCGGTGAACATTAGCGCGGCCCGAGGGCTGCAGGACGTGCTGCGGACCAACCTGGGCCCTAAGGGCACCATGAAGATGTGAGGAACCTCCGCGCGGCTCCCTCAGAGGGTGGGCCGGGCCTTCCCGCCATGCGCCTCAGCGCGCGGGCGGCCGTTGGGGCTGAGGGGAGAGCGGGACCGCGCGGCGGGGAGCGGAGGGCGGGTGGGGGACGGGGGGTGGGGTTGGGGCCGGGAAGGGCCCTTCGGAGGCCCGCTCACCCGCTTCGTGCCGCCCGCAGGCTGGTGTCGGGGGCCGGAGACATCAAGCTGACCAAAGATGGCAACGTGCTGCTGCAGGAAATGGTGAGCTGGGGGAGGAGGGGGGGTCGGGGGGTGCGGAACCTGCTTGTGGACGTCCTTGTGAGGGGCTGTGGGGGTTGGGGGCCGGCTGCCTTTGTGTGGGATTTAGCACTGTGTGTGTGGTGGCAGGTTAGGCTGAATTGGCTGCTCTATGGGGAGCCTGTTCTGTGCCCACCGCCCTGGTGAGGAATCTCCTAACACCCTTCCCAGCACAGCTCCCTGCCATTCTCTGAGGTACTGTCGCTGTTTGGGTCCCCAGGGAAAAAAAAAAAAAAAAAAAAAAGACCGTATTATATAGATTAGCTCAAGAAATTTACTGTCAGAGTCTACATTTCTTTTGTTGTTGAGTGGGATTATGTGTTGAAACCAGCCTAACTGCCAGGAATCGTGGAAACCATCATCTATTCATTAAAAACCTTGGTTAGTTGATTTTAGATTACTTGCTACCTGTACCAGTGCAGTAAGGCTCACTATTCAGTTTCTTATTTTTGTTTAGCAAATACAACACCCCACAGCTTCCTTGATAGCAAAAGTAGCAACAGCACAGGATGACATCACTGGAGATGGTACCACCTCAAATGTCTTAATCATTGGAGAGCTGCTGAAGCAGGCAGATCTCTATATTTCTGAGGTATGTGTGCAGTATTTCTTTTGTAGATGGGCAAGTAAAAAAGCTTCATCTGAGACTGTTCAGCTTTCTTTTTTTGTTGTGTGTTTGGTGCTCAAAAACATGGAAATCAAATACCTCTTTCTGCTTAAAATGAGTATGTCACAGAACTTATAAAATGGAGAAAAGCTAAAGAGGACATAACGCTTGTTCTCCGTATTTATACTGTAGCTTTTAATAATGTGCCTGATTCATGCTGTTCTGTTTGAATGAAAACATTTCTTATCTGCGTGCTAACGAGGAAATGCTCTGTGATAATAGATGTTTTGGTAGTATAAGTTGGAGATTAGGCATTCATATTGCACAGTGAACACCCAAGTGTGCTTCATAGTTCCCTTGGTTTTAATTCTGTGCTAGAATAATCTGTGCTTTTCCTCTGCATTGGAAGGATTGGTATTCCTTTTATATGTATTCAGAAGGACAGTACATTTTCTTATCACTGTAGCATGTATGCTCTCTGTTCCACTTACAGGGAAAACACTATTTTATCTTACTGTTGTCTGATTATGTCCCTTCTTTTCTTGCATTAGGGCTTGCACCCTAGAATAGTAGCAGAAGGATTTGAGATCGCAAAGGAAAAGGCACTTGAAGTCTTGGAGCAGGTCAAAGTAACCAAGGAAATGGACAGGGAGACCCTTATAGATGTTGCCAAAACGTCCCTTCGTACTAAAGTTCATACTGAACTTGCTGACATCTTAACAGAGGCAAGTGTCCATGTATCTTCATCCCCTTTTTGTGTGTTGTGCTCCAGGTTTTAAGCTAATGGGGTTATTTCTTAGGCAGAGAGTGGGTAGAAAGATGTGAGCTTGCACTTTAGAGTCTGATGGCCCTTTTGGGGATTTCCCCCCCCCTCCTCTATTTCAGGCTGTAGTAGATTCTGTTTTGGCGGTCAGAAAACCAGGTGAACCTATTGACCTTCATATGGTAGAGATCATGGAGATGAAGCATAAATCAGAAACTGACACCACGTAAGTAATGGGGATCCTCAAGCTTCAGTTTAATGGTATCTTGATAGTGGAGTAGCCTTGGTTGATTTTTTGTGTGTGTGTTTGGGGTTTTGTGCTGTGGTTGTTTTTTTTTTCTTTTGAAAGAACTTGGGGTCTCAGAGCTGCTGTTGGAAAAATCATTAGGGAGGGAGTGAAAGAAAGGCAGAAATACAAGTTTTGGCCATGAGTGGTCTCGACAGCATAAGTTTCCCAGTCACTGAACTTAACATCCTGACAAGATTTTTGAATAGCATAGAGTAACACTGGCTCCGACTTTTGCTTTGCTGTGGATGGACATGGTTGTTTGCTTTATAACCATGTGTTAGTGGTAGTGTCTGTGACTTGAGTATGCTTCATGTTTTCAACTTCTGTGAGACAGTAGTGATCAGTACCTGGAAACTGGATTGCAGCTGTCTCTTTGGGTGTTCTTCATGTCCAATGGCATGGACGAATTCTGCGCTAGCTTTCTTCAGTAGCTATTGCAGTCAGACACTATGCCAGAATAAATTCCCATTTTATACTCTGGCATGCTTTTTATATGTGAGTTGGCATGCCCTTAGAAGTGGGATACAAGATCATTCTTTGCTTCAAATACAAATTCACAGGCAGTTCATACTAGACTGATTACACTGTCAGTTATCTCGAGCAGTGTGTACTTCCATTAAGTACTTATCTCTGACCATCTTGACACACAAAATGCTCATTGATCTTTCAGGCTGATCAGGGGGCTGGTTTTGGATCATGGTGCTCGCCATCCTGACATGAAGAAAAGGGTGGAAGATGCCTATATTCTTACTTGCAACGTATCTTTAGAATATGAGAAAACGTGAGTACACAGCACCAGCATGTCAGACACATGTATTTTCTGTTCTTTAGTTCCTGTAAGGTGTGCTTAAACAAGTACCAGAAGGGCCACACAGATGCTCTTCTGGAGCGTGGCAGATAGTGTAGAAGTTGGGGTGGAAAAGGTGGAGCTTCCCTTTTCCAGAAAATGGAAGCAGAGGAAATTAGTAACTGAAATAAAATCTGCGTATTAATTTTCAGAATGTTACTGAAAGGATTCCTTCTTCCTTGAACTGCTTATTTCTACAACACAGAGGACAGCTAACTTTTACTGCTTTTTTTTTTTCTCTCCAGAGAGGTGAGCGCTGGGTTCTTCTACAAAAGTGCAGAAGAGAGAGAGAAACTAGTGAAAGCAGAAAGGAAGTTCATTGAAGACAGAGTGAGCAAAATCATAGACTTGAAAAGAAGAGTTTGTGGTGATTCAGATAAAGGATTTATTGTAATTAACCAGAAGGTGAGATAAAGAATCTAACTAAGTTGGAAAAATAACCAGAAATGTTGGCTTTCTTGGCAAGCTTGGTGCTGCTTGACTCATTTAGTACAGTGCTTTGGATGCAAATAACTAAATTGAGGTTGATGAACTTACGATTATACATGTGCAGTTCCTTCCTGAGATTTCTTTGAGTCCTGAGGAAGAACTTATTAGTGTCAACCTGAGGGGGGATTTGTTTCTTTGTTTTCTTATCTTGATAGTCCCTTTCTTTATTTCTAGGGAATTGACCCATTTTCCTTGGATGCACTTGCAAAAGAAGGAATTGTTGCTTTGCGCAGAGCTAAAAGGAGGAACATGGAAAGGTATGCTTCTAGGAAGAGAAGGGGTAAATGGCTTGCTCTCCCAGACTGCACAGTGAGTCGCATCTGGCTGGAATCAGCTTTTAAAGGCTGTCAGCAAATAGTCATCTTCAGTCTAAATGTTACTCGAGTAACTCAGTGTATTTTATACAAACTGTGAAGTAGGCAGTTCAGTACAAGGAGTGAGGTAGGAGTTGAAGCTGTCTGTGCTCCAAGAGTAGATGCCTCTTCTGGTGAGGCTTAATTCTGTAGGTTTTTGTTTGTTTGTTTTAGTGAAGAGCTCTCTTATAAAAAGAAACAAAACTGTTGCAAGCCCAGGACCTATATTATTTTGAATGCTGAAATACTGCGGTTTGTGTTGGTGACTTCACATTTTACTTAATATAAGAGAACTGCTAAGCACTAAACGAACTCTTTCAGACTGACCCTTGCGTGTGGTGGTACTGCTATGAACTCTGTGGAGGATCTCACTCCTGACTGTCTGGGACATGCAGGTCTTGTCTACGAGTACACACTGGTGAGTACAGCTAGGCTTTTAGTTGAAGCCAAGCTAAATGTTTCTGGTATTGCTTGGCCCCAAGTTTTCTTTTGTACTGATGTGACTGTGCATGGTGTTTCCTTGCAGTACAGCTCTTAGAATAAACAGTATGAATAAATGCTGATGGGATTTTAAACCCTACCGTCCCTCTTTATATTTGCTCTTGTCACATTGCTTATTGCTACTGATAGATCCATATTTTAATATCACAAAGTTAAGAACATGAGAATAAGATTCTGCTAGTTTCTTTCTACTAGACTTTTTCCTCATCACTTCTTGAGATGTTACTCAGAACTGAATCTGAAAGTGCCCAGTTTTTTTGTTTGCTTAAAATATGTAAGGTGAATACCTAATACTGTTTATAGGGAGAAGAGAAGTACACCTTCATTGAGAAGTGTGACAACCCTCGCTCTGTTACCCTGTTGATCAGGGGACCGAATAAGCATACACTTACACAGATAAAGGATGCAGTAAGAGATGGTCTGCGTGCTGTTAAAAATGCTATTGAGGATGGTAAGTCTCAGCTACTACTCTCCTCAAAACTGTTGAGTGCTGTTGAGTGTTGTATAAGTTAGCTCTTTAGATTGGTGTAAGTTCTTATTGTGAAGTCTCAGTATTACTGCTTTGCCTTGTAGGGTGTGTGATTCCAGGGGCAGGTGCACTGGAAGTGGCAGTAGCTAATGCTCTTGTTAAGCATAAACCCAGTGTAAAAGGAAGAGCCCAGCTTGGAGTTCAAGCTTTTGCTGATGCTCTCCTCATCATTCCTAAGGTATGAAGACCTCCAGAATAAAGTTACTCTAAAGCACGCTAGGATCCTTAGCATTTTCTGCAGGAGATCTCTTTACATTAATGTGAAGTAATGTTCTTGTCTCAAAGGTTCTCGCTCAGAACTCTGGTTACGATCCCCAGGAAACACTGGTGAAAGTTCAGGCAGAACACGCAGAATCTGGGCAGCTCATTGGAGTTGACTTGAACACTGGTAAGAGTTTTTTAAAACCATGGAATCTCATAAGATCAGATTGGCAGTAAATACAGAGCAGCAAAACAATTCTGCTGAGAGAGGAGTGTTTCTAGGAGGCCAAACGTATCATGGATCAGGTTTTCATGGAACGAGGCAATACAGAATGCCTTGGCAGGTGTGCTACTACTTGTAATGCTTAAATGCACCATGTGCACTCTGTACACAGCAAGTAATTTGAGTTGTTAAGCAGCAGGATCTCTTCCCTTGAATTATGCAGACTGGTTGTTTAAACAGTGTTGTGCCTCTTTCCTAGGTGAGCCAATGGTAGCTGCAGCAGCTGGAATCTGGGACAATTACAATGTCAAAAAGCAACTACTTCATTCGTGGTAAGTGCTGTGATGTTTTCACTTCAAATAGTAATGGGTGTTTGGTTGACAAGATTGGTGACATAATGTGGGTGGAATGAAGGAATCTCTATTAGAGGAAGCTGTCTTGCAGTGTAGGAATAAAGCTGAGTTGTTTGTGCCAAAACAAACATTCTAATTATTTATTTACTATTTCCAGCACGGTGATTGCTAGCAACATTCTCTTGGTGGATGAAATTATGCGAGCTGGAATGTCATCTCTGAAAGGCTGAATTGGATCTGCTGTTGGTGGTGGTGGTCAGCTCCAGTAGTGCTCTCTGGAATGCCTTCAAGAAGTCCACCTGAAAGTGCTTTTTTGGGCCACGGTGGATTCTCCCAGCAATGGAAGTCACTGCTGTAACTAGCAGCACCTCTTTGGTAAATGCGGCCACTGAAAATATTAGCAACTATGGAAATATTTGGTTCTAAAAAAGCAGTTATTTATTTTTAATTTCTCTGAAGTGTACAACTGAAGTTGCTGTCCTTTTTACCCAATAAACTGTTATGTTCTGTGCTTTCTGTGTCTGTTATTGAATACCTAACATTCTGTGGACCAAAGTCTTGAACTTTGTTCAGCACTTTGAAGACAGTGCTGGGCTATGGGCTTGGATTTGTGTTTTCTGCTTGCTGGCTCTGCATTTGGAATTTGTGATTGATTCCAGTTCTTGAGAGTACCCCAAGAAAGCCTGCTCAGGACGCTGCTTCTGGAGTGCTGGGGTTTGTGTGGAATTAGTGCAGAGCATCTCGTACAGGTGGATTATGCCAATAATTTGTTTTTCTCTTGCTCACAAATACTCGGGGAAGATTTGAAATGTGTTGCGTGTTCTCTTCCTTGCCATAGGTGGTAGCTTAATGCTTTCTGCTGTGTGTAAGTAAGGCTGTGGACACTACAGGAGATGTAGGCAGAGTGCTGTGTCCAGACAAAGCCTCGCAAGCAGGGAGTTGAATGTGTGCAGCACAAGCAGGTTCCTGCTGTCCTACGTGATTTTTGTGTAATCCTCATCTTGTTCGCGTTATCAGGCTGGGGAGTCAGAATGTTTATCTCGCTTATACTTACCCAGTATGAGGAAAGGAGATGCTGGGTTGTGAGGGGATGAATACAGGATGGACACAAGGGCTGAAATCCCTGCAGCACCTTGCAACGTTAGTGTAGGGCTGGATGTCCAGGTCCTGCGGTGCTAACGGGGAGCAGTGTTGTTCTGGGTGCAGGGTGGGAGCAGTCAGAGCTGCTGCCCTGGAGCTGGGGCTGAGAAAGGGAGTGACCCCCAGGGTAGGTAGATCCCCTGCAGTCCTACAGCAGGGCTGAGGGCGGTTCGTTTGCTTCCTTTCCGTACTCTGTATCAGCTTTGTTTTATGTCCGGGCTGCATGACTGGAGCGAGCAACCTTTTTAAAACTTCAGGTGCGCACATAAAGTACATCTGGTGGTGTGGCTTTGTCAGTAGCCCGGGTTATAGGAGGTTTTTCATACGTGGAGGTGAAATATCAACGTTTACATGCAATGTAAAGTATCCCTTTTCTTTAAAAAGAAAAAGCGTACGTGCCATAATTGTAAAGCACGTGCAATAGGCGTGGCGTGGGGGAAGTGCATCCCTTCCCCCCGGAAACACTTGTCCAGCCTGAAGCTCTTCTGGGTCAGAGCCGTCCGGTTCCGCTGCTGATGCGTTTTGCTGCTGGCGCTGCTGAGCTTTGTTCCCAGGGAGATGCACAGAGCGGCGCTGCTTTGCTGCTGCGTGCTGGGCTGCAGCTGTGCTCTGCTGGGTGAGCTGAGAGCGCTGCTGCTTCAGCTCGCACCGCTGCCTGGCTTCCTGCACCCCCCTGCGGAAGCAGAACTCTATAAATGCTAACTGCAGTCGCTTGTTACATTGCAGTGTGAATCCAGCATATGAAGTGGCTTTTTTGCAAATTAAGAATGCTGTGTTGTGCATTTAGGTTTACCCACTAATGTTTGTACTGACTGCTTCACTTTCAGCATTTGGAAACGATGAGCACATGGTGCAGCTGCCCGGGGGGAAGTTCCAGATGGGCTCCAGCTCCATGCAGAGCAGAGATGAGGAGGGGCCCATCCGGGAGGTGACAGTGAAGCCCTTCGCTATTGACAAGTTCCCTGTTACCAACAGGGACTTCAGGTGAGCTGCTGTCATGGGGCTGCTGGTGCAGCTCTTGGAGAACTCTGCCACGGGTGCCTGAGCGCGTTGTGTTTGTGCCAGGGAGTTTGTTAGAGAAAAGAAATACAAAACTGAAGCAGAAGCGTTTGGCTGGAGCTTTGTCTTTGAGGATTTCGTATCAGAAGAGCTGAAAAAAAAAGTCACCCAAAAACTAGAGGTAAATCTGAAGCCTGGAGGGAGATCAAGAGGATTCAGTAGGTGGGTGACATCGTGGGGACAGCTCAGTGATGGGGGAAGTGGTGATTGCCCAGGGAGTGTAGAGTCCCCATCCCTGGAGATGTTCCAGAACCATGGAGATGTGGCACTGAGGGATGTGGTCAGTGGGCATGGTGGGGTGGGGTTGGGGGATCTGAGAGGTCTTTTCCAACCTTAATCATTCTGTGATTCACAATAACCCAGATCAAACAGTTCCCAAACTAACACATCTTCCTCTTTCCATGTGCTGTCGTAGGATGACTGAAGGGTATCTGGGGAGGGGAACAGTACAGCTTTAATCCAGTGTCGCTTCTTTTCCCAGTCTGCTCCTTGGTGGCTGCCAGTTGAGAAAGCTTTTTGGCGACAGGTAGGTGTGAATCAGGCATGGTGGTGAGTTCTTTCCTAAGACCAAGGGGAAGGTAGCACCTCTGGTTCCTCTGTGCAGGCTCCCCACCTTGCTCTATTCTATCCTTTCTCTCTTTTTGATGATTAATGAAACTGATGAAGATCACTGCGATTTACAGCCTGCAGGTCCTGGCTCTGGCATTGCAGACAGACTGGACCACCCAGTGCTGCACGTGAGCTGGAACGACGCGCAGGCATTCTGCAGTTGGAAGGGGAAGAGGCTCCCATCTGAGGAGGAGTGGGAGTTTGCTGCCCGGGGAGGGCTGGAGCGTATGTAGGCACCCCCTCCCTGCCCATAGTGGCTTTCTATCATAGAATATCCTGAGTTGGCAGGAACCATAAGGATCATTGAGTCCAGCTCCTGTCTGTCCCTTTGAGCTTCCTCAGCCTCCATATAGAGATGTTTCCAGGGGTTGACCCAAGGGCTGAATAACTTCTTTAATCCTGGAAATAAATGGGATAAACAGTAGCTTAATGTGCTTCCCTCAGCAAAGCACTAAATTCCATTTGGTGGGTGTGTGGGAGCATCCCAAGCTGTGCAGAAAACAGCAGCCACAACAAATGAGAGGATCCTTGGATAACTGCTCTCTTCTTCTTCAACAGAAAGGCTGTATCCCTGGGGAAACAAGTTCCAGCCAAACCGGACCAACCTGTGGCAGGTGAGCTCACACCAGCTGTCCTGGTGCAGTGGTCGGCTTGGGTGCATAGGACTTGGTTGTGAGGTTCTGGAGAGCTCCTGGGGGTTGTCCACAGTGTTTCAAGGGAGCAGACAGAGCCCAGTGCCCCTGGGAGACTGGGATTTCACTTCTCCCAAAAAGTCACACTTTTTTTGCAAAGATGATTATTTTTCCCTTAGGACAGCTTGAGATGGTTGATCTCCTCTCTTGGACACAAATGCAGTGTGCCAAGTTAATCTGCAGTGAAGAGTTATTTCCATTGTTTAAGTGTAGTTAGGCATACATATATATAAATATATGTTGTTTGGGGTTTTTTTGTAAGAAGCAGGACTTTTCTTCTCTGCAGTGGGTCTTTGCTTAATGTCATCTTTCCTCATCCAGGGTGACTTCCCAAAGGGGGACAGAGCTGAGGATGGCTATCACGGTGTGTCCCCGGTGGCAGCATTCTCACCTCAGAACAGTTATGGTACGGAAAGACATCACTGCCCAGCTCTTTGGGTACAATCTACTCACCATTCAACGCTAATTATAAACTCTGTAGTTGTAGCAGAGTTTCAAATGTGAAATGGGATCTCATCAGCATCTTGATAGTGTGAGTGAGCCCAGTGAAAGTGTTGTTACTGCAGCTGATGTACAGCTGGAGCACTTAACTGTAACATCCCATGCCCATTAGCAAGTAGTTATTCTGCAATTCCATGTGATTTGTTTGAAAATCCCAGACGTGCTGGAGGGGCAGCAAATGCCATTCCCTCCTGTAGGTGGAAAATGGTGAGGACATTTAAGATAAGACAGTTGTTGAAGGTCCAGCTGCTGCTAGGGGCTGGTTAGCAGTACAGTGAGGAGCTTCTTGTTCTGCCAGAATCTTTCTGGGATGTTAAAGCCCCATCTCCCCATGCACAGAAGTGTTTTTGCAACCCCATAATCCTAATATGTGTAGATGTGGCACTGAGGGATGTGGCCAATGGGCATGATGGGGTGGAGTGGAGTTGGACTTCATGATCTTAGAGATCTTCAACACTAACGATTCTGTGGCAACCTTCTATCTCAGGAATCTATGACCTGCTGGGGAACACCTGGGAGTGGACAGCCTCACAGTACAAACCACCAGGCCCTCCCCAGCCACATGCTGAGGCGATGCGTGTGCTGAGAGGAGCCTCATGGATTGACACTGTGGATGGGTCTGCAAACCACTGGGCTTGCATCACTACCAGGTCAGTGCCAGTACTGCTTGTGGTTTCTCCTTGAGCTGTATAAGAAGGGGTTACTTTGTTTGGCTGTTCCTATCTAGATTTGTTGAGAAGCATTTAGGAAAACACTCTACAGATACTGCTAAAAATTCTAATGCTATAAATTCAGTCCTAATTGCTTTTCACATAATTTGTTTTCCATCAAGTACTTATAATTAAATACCTTTCTAAAACTTAGGTAAGTGGGAGCATGTTAGACAGGGTCACATTCATCAGTCTGAGCACTAACCATGCAGGATTCCTAACTGGGTATCTTTCCCAGGATGGGGAACACACCAGACTCAGCCTCTGACAACCTCAGCTTTCGCTGTGCTGCCAGCATCCCGAGTCGCACCACTAAGAGCAGCAGAACCAAACCTGAGCTCTGAGGAAGGCTCCTGGCACAACCTGAGGATAGTTTCTCCTGTGGAGATGGACAGTAATCCCCAGAAACCATTTTCATTAAACCAGTGAAGTTTAAAAAAAAAAAATTAATACTTCTGGCCTAAAACTCATTTCTGCGTGTCTGGGTGCTGAGCAGCGATTGCAGGCAACAGGCATTTTGTCTCTAATGGCCCACGGCTGCTGCAGACATTGTGTCTTATTCTGGTGTGTCTGCAGCAATCAGAGGGCTGTTTGTGTGAGTCCAACTCCAAATCTGATGGCACAGGAGCCCTGGGCACAGCGGGTTGAAGACAGTCTGCCAGGCACTGCTCACCTCCTAAGTCCAGCAGAGAGGCTGTGGATGCCCCATCCCTGGAGGTGTTCAAGGCCAGGTTGGATGGGGCCCTGGGCAGCCTGGTCTAGTATTAAATGGGGAGGTTGGTGACCCTGCATGTGGCAGGGGGGTGGGAGATTCATGATCCTTGAGGTCCCTTACAACCCAAGCCATTCTGTGATCTGCTGCTCTACTGGAGGCAACTACTCCAAAGCAGACCTTTAGAGCAAGTCAGGAGAAGACCCAAACTGGGTTATACCCAGCATGCATGACAGCCATCTGCACCTAGCTTGAGGTCAGCAGGTTTTAAGAAAAAGCACCAAAAATCACTGGTTTGGTTTGGAAATATTTTACTTGCCTTAACTCTGAGCAAACCCAACTCAAGCAGCAGCGATGCCGCCATCAAAACAGCTCTTCCTCGGCCGCCAGGGCGAGCAGAACAGCCTTGCAGGTGTTCTCGAAGAGCGCAGCCCTGTTCTGCGCCTCGCCCTTCTTCACCCAGTGCCGGTAGGTGCGGAAGGCGCAGGCGTCGATCAACTTGCGGATGGGCTTCAGCGCGTACGGGTCCCGCACCACCAGCTCCCGCGTCACCGCCTTCAGCATGCGGTACTGGTAGTAAATGCGGACGGACGCCAGCACGGTCAGACAGATCACCTGCGGGGAAAGGGGGAAGTTGGGCCCCTGTCTCACCACTAAGCCCTGTCCCCAAGCAACACAGCTGCGTGTTGCTGAACCACCTCCAGGGATGGGAGCTCAACCGCTTTCCTGGGCCGTCTGTTCCCATGCTTCACAATCTTCCCTCTGAAGAAGTCTTTCCTAATTATCCAACCTAAACCTTCCCTGGTGCAACTTGAGGCTGTTTTCCTCTTGCTCTATTGCTTGTTTCTTGGGAAAAGAGACTCCCTCCTCCCCTCTCCCCATACACACACATGCTATGCTCTCCTTTCAGGCTGTATATGCATAAAAATAATGGTGTTTACTTGTAGATCAGTAAACTATGCTTGTAAGTGTCCCATCTACCATGAACTACATAGAAATATCACAAAGTAGTGCTTGAAGAGGTGTCCCCACCCTGGTGCTGCATCCTGCCAAAGCCCAGCTTCATCAACCCTCCTGAACACCATTTCTTCCTACCCAGCCAGAACACCCATCCCACGTTCTCCTCCAGGGTTCAGGGTGCCAAGGTGTCCCTGTTCCCAGCACCAACCTCACCTTGAATTTCCGGAAGGGGCTGAAGTGTCGGACCTCCTCCACGTCGTACTGCTGGAAGAAGGGGTGTGCCAGTGCCTCCCTCGCCGTGTACCGCTGCTGTGGGTCCACCACCAGGAATCGGGAGATCTGTAGGACAGCACCAGATTGATCCCATGGCGTCCCTGCCACCTGCTCCCCACTGTATTTCCCCATTCCTCAGCACCCACCAGGTCCTTGACGGTGTCAGAGCGATCATCCCACTCTGGGGAGCCGAACTGGTAGTCCCCATTCATGATCATCCGCAGCATCAGCATCTGCTTGCGGTGCCAGAAGGGAGGTGAGCCAGCCAGCAGTGTGTACATGATCACCCCGGTGCTCCACCTGCAGGGACCCAGCGGGACACACCAGCTCCAGCAGCACCCAAAGGATCCATATCCCACACCTGGAGGCAATGGGGTGCAGGGGCCAGCCTGGAACATTGGGGCTCAGGCTCCAGCAGGTCCATGGGGATATGGGTGCATCCAGGGGCTGCTGCTCACCAGGACAGCCCCCTGCAGCCCTATGGAACATTTTTTTGTGCATTATTCAATTCCTCACAGACCCTAAAGCTGGTCCCAATGAGGAGCAATTCCTGCAGTGCCTCAAACCACGTTCATTTTGCAAGCACCCCAAGGACTGAGGGCACCTCACTCACATGTCCACTTCTTTCCCATAGCCCTCGTGCTCATCATCCATGGAGCAATGCAGGATTTCGGGGGCCAGGTAGCCAGGTGTGCCGCAGATTTCTGCAAAACAGGGGCAGAGCATCCCCTTAAGGACCCAGGGAAGACTGTGCCACGCTGAAGCAGCTTGTCCTAGTGAGGCAACAAGATGTGTTCAGATCCTTGCAGTGATGGTCATGGCAGGGAGCGACCACACCTTGTGTGCACCTGGCTGCTGACTTAAGTTGGTGAGTTATAATGAATTATAACGTGAGTGAGGAGAACGGGGAGGATGCTGCTGGAAGGAGATGCCTGTTGTTGATTATGTTGCTCTTTGCAGGACAGGAGGAGGAAAAACTTGATGAATAGAGTAATGAGGGTCAACTGAGGACAAAAAGTGGATAAAACACTGCAGTGTTTTCATCATGGGAAGGAGCGAGGCTGGAGGGGGCTGCACCAGCTCACCATGGGCATCATGTTAGTGCTGTGCACCCACCTTTGAGCTTCTCATTCTCATGCAGCTGGCAGGAGAAGCCAAAGTCTGTCAGCTTAATGTTCATGTCATCATCCAGGAGGATGTTCTCCGGCTTCAGGTCGCGGTGCACGATGTCAATGGAGTGCAGGTACTCGATCACTTCCAGCAGCGCATGCATGATCTTCCTGGGGAGGGGAGACAGCATTACTCCTAGTGCCTGCTGGCACTGTGCTCCCAGGGATGGGAACAAGGACAGGGATAGGGGCCACACAGCTCAGCCCCTGTGCAAAAGCCTCAACACCCAAGCACAGGGGCACAGCCCAGGTGGCATTTTGTTCGTATGCACTGTGTGCTGGCTGCACGGCTGTACTTGGAACTCATGCTCTGGTTTTGCAGCACAATTTCAGCCTTACCTGGTTTCCTTCTCACTTAAGGTGACCTTCTCGGTGAGGTAATCAAAAAGCTCCCCTCTTTTCATCCTGCATGCAGGAAGGAGAATCAGCCTCAAGATATGGACTGCCTAGGGGTTACTGCCCTTTAACAGCCCTACAGTACTAACTGCACAAAATGACAAGCTGACCCATTAATAAGAAACGTTTAAAAATGCCTTGATATCTTGCAAAATATCAGGCAGGAGGAGGAAAGGCTGTACACAGAGCAGGCAGGGACCAGTGGGTCCATCACGGTGCCACGAGTTGCAGCGTTGTGCCAGCCCTGGTCCTGCTGGGCATATAAATAACTCCAAGCTCCCACCAAAGGTTATGGGGAAACCTGAGCTGCTGCTGATTGAGGAGAGCAGAGCTGAGACTGAGTGAGCAGGCTCCTTCCTACCTGAAGCAAGACCCAGTTTTGCCTATTGGGGCCATAGAAAAAAGCTGGGGAGAGTTTGGGCTGTCTGCAAGGTGGAAATGTGGAGAAATGGAGGCAAATGGGGCTTGGGGAGCTGGTACTTACAGATCGAACACCAGGAAGAAGAAGGTGCTGGACTCATAGCTGTCCTTCAGCTGGACTGCAATGAAATGGAGCTGTGAGCTCTCTGCAGCGTGCTCCTTACCACACACCCCATGCACAGAGAGCTCCTTTCCACTAACAGACTGAAAATTGCTGATCTAATTGCTAACTGAATTAACAAGCTGATCTTTGTTAGCGTTTTGATCAGGAGCTCAGGAGGGGGATGGCCAGGCAGCCTGGGCAGAGACAGAGCAGGGGATGCTCTGAGCAGGTGCCCTGCATCATGCCAGGACCATGGATCTCACAGGGCTCTGACATCCAGGGACATCACCCAAAGCCCTTCCTGGGCTCAAAGAGTAAACGTGGCAGAAACCCTCCTGCCCCAACTCACTGACGTTGGGGTGTCCCGAGACCTTCCGCAGGATGTCGATCTCCTTGGCTGTGGCCTCACGCAGCTCCTGCACCTCCTGGGGGGAGATGTTCCCTGCTGTGATGTCGATGATCTTCACGGCATACTCCTGCCTGGTGGCTTTGTGGATGCACCGGCGGACAACGCTGCTCACCCCCCTGCCAGGAACAGCACAGGAATGATGAGGTACTTCCCCATCCCTATTTGCATGACGTGCTATGGAGGATCAGGATGGAATCACTTTCCCACAACTGGGAGATGGACACAGTCATCCTTATGGGTCTGTTCCAACACGGGTTATTCTATAAACTAATAGGGATGTGGTGTGAGCTCCTGGGAGGGTCCTGAGCTGGGCAACTGTGGGTGGGTAGAGGGTTGGAATGGGATGATCTTTAAGATCCCTTCCACCCCAAACCATTCTGTGAGTCTACGGGCTTCCCCCCACCCAGCACAGCCCCACAGACACACACTGGGGCTGTGGTGTTTTCCTGGCTAGGGGGACAAACTTTGAGCAGATGGGAAGCGTTTCTTCAATGCTATTTTTAACCCTCTGGTGCTGTGGGCTCTGATCATATCAGATTCCTGCTGTGATCAAGCAAAACAGTTTGGCAAAACCAAGCTTTACCTGCCCAGAACCTCCTTTGGCTCATATTTTTCATAAAACTCCTTGGATGTGTTCCAGTCTGGGAGGTCCTCCTCCTTTGTCATGGCTGGGTCCTGGCAGGTGGAACAGGGCTGGCGGGAGAACAGCTCCGATGGTCCCAAAACATCAACCCCTGTCACCACCCAGGGACCTCGCTGAGCTTCGAGATCCGCCTCTCTTCCTCCCCCCCCCCCCCCCCCCCCCCCCGTTATTTCTGGTTCTAACGCTTCTTTCTCCCCTCTTTATTATGCAAAGTCGTCCCAGATGGCTTTTGGCTGAGAAAAAAGTAGGAGAAAATGGCACGAAAAGGGAAGGGAGAGGAGAGCTGGAGCTGCTGCCAGCGCTGCGGGGTCAGCTGGGGCCGAGGCGCGGGGTCGGGCGGGGCAGCACTCGTGGGTGCCAGCAGCGCCCAGCCAGGCTCCGAACCTCCCGAAAGGAGCACTTTGTTTTCTTCCCTTTTAAGCTGCTGCTCGCAGGCACGCTGCCAGAGCCCCAAATCTCGTCGTTGGTGGCAGCCCGAATTGGATTGCAGGGATGGGTGAGGGCCGGGGGCAAACCCGCACAGCCCGCTTTGCGTTGGGTCAGTATCGATTAACGCACGCCGTCTGTACATTTATACTGTAAAACGCAGCTGCTGGGAGACGCGCTGACCCAATTTGGGGCTCAAATCCTACACGAGCCGCGCAGAAAAAAACGCTTCTATGGGGAAGACGGGCTGGGTGTCAGTGCGCGCCGCTCCGCACCGCCCCGCAGCCCCCCGACAACCACCCGGCATCGCCTCCCCCCGGCCCGGCCTCACCTCCCCTCGGCTCCCGCAGCGCCGCCGCTCAGCCGTGCGCCATCCGCCCGCCGGGGGCCGGAAGCGGAGCGGGACGGGAGGAGGAGCGGAGGAGGGGGAGGAGCGGCGCCGAAAATAACGGCGGGGCCGCTGCGGGAGCGGGGAGCGGCGGGCTGTCCCGGGGCGGGGCGGTGCCTGCAGGGGGGGGTTGTTCTCTTTTCATCGCTTCGCTGACCAGCGCGGCGATCCGGGCTGTGCTCTTTGCGCTGCTTCTCCCGAACCACTCGGAGGTGGTATTTCTGCCCGCGTCCCTCCACGCCGGGCGGCCCCGAGCGCTAATTTTATCCGTTCGCTTCCAGGAAATGCGGAACAGAGAGGTGAGGCTCTAAGGAACAGATGGGACGCGTGACAGCAGCTCAGCAAACAACAAGAAGGTATCGTGGGGTACTTTTTAAATGAATTGTGTTACTGGGGGCTACAAGTCCCACATAAGAGTGTTTCAGCCATTTTACCTTGGAAGCGTGCAGGCACAGGTTGCTCTGTAATGCTCCACCGGGTTTTCAAGTAGAGGGATGGCATTTCTCAGCCTCTTGAAACCGAATACAGAGGCTGTAGTCAGAACTGTGATTGGATGCAGGCTGACCTGCTGCACACAGCATTGCAAAGTCAGCCATAACCTCCCTCCTCCCCACACTGTAATAAGCAGAAGTTGCCCCTAGGGTTCAGATACTCGAGGAAATGTCAGTCCTACCCCTGAGCCAAAGGATGTTCCTGGTGTGCTGCAACTCCAGCCCTGCAGGCATTTTTCATGCCAGCACACCTGGCAAGCTTGCTCAGCCTGCTAAAATCACTTCATGCCTGCTCACCTTCAAACCTCAACTCACCCAGCAGTCCAAAACCAGAGCAAGGTACCTCCAGAGAGTTTATTTGTACACCACGTCACTTGCATTCAACACAATAATTAAAGAAACAAAATAGTTAGCCCCAATCAACTCATTCCACTTTATTGATCATTTTTTTCCATTCTGTGCTCAATTAGTTTGCAGTTGTATCACAGCTGTAGAGGCTATGGCAGAAATGAAGCCACAAAGACAACAGTGTGACTACACAAAACTAACAAGATATCAGACAGCTTTAGACTATTAGCAAAGCTTTTTCATTCATAGGTCAGTTCTTGTAAGGTGGTCTTCAGCAGCCTTGTTCCGGAGGCTTAAGCTAAACCTGTAAGATAAGAAGTTACAACAGTTAATCACACAAAGTTTTAGACCTAGAGAGGGGATGGTACCCATCCCTGCACACCCCCAGGTCAGGCTGGAGGGCACTGATGGAGCTGTGGGTGTCCCTGTGCATTGTGGACAGTGGGACCAGATGGCCTTTGGGGATCCCTTCCATCTCAAACCATTCCATCATCCCTGCTATAAGGCAGACACAAGCTAAGATGTTCCTCCTCACCCCCCAGTATTTGCTGACAGGTGGTGAAGATTCAGCAGTCCAGACACCTGTGTTTGGCAGTTTCTTGTCCTCCCACATCAGCACACTTGCCTGGTACTGCTGTCTGCTTACCATTAGCAAACCTGCACTGCTTCAGCACTTCACTGAAGCCCTCGCACAGCTTGAGGTCAGTCTGGTTCTGTGCACACTCCAGGAACTGCTTCATTTCATACTGGCAAGGAGCAAACTGCTGCTGCTGCTGGTAGGCAGGCTGAGCAGCCTGGGGTTCCTGAAACAGCAGACACCTCTGTAAGCACCCCCCTGAAACTGCCATGAAGCCATACCACCCCTCTGCTGCTTTCTGTACACTTCTTTCCTGCGTTTTTGTCATAGCACACTACTTTTTAAATGCAAACCAATAGGCTGAAGTACAAAGTTTTGAGTGATGACGTGAGGCGTTCTGAGCAGTTGTGCAGGTTACACACACTTAAGTAACTCTGGATAGTACTCGAGCAGGGCAACAGCACCATACTGATGTCTCAGCAGCACAAGAGGTGACTGCAGGACAAAAATCTTGCAATAGATCTTATCATTATCAGACCTGGAACATGGAAGTCCCCTGTGAAATCAAGGGTACTGAAAACAACACAGCTGTGTGCATTGCAACACGTACATATTGCATGCGTGACCCTTTGAACTACTTTAATTTGGAGACCAAGTCAAAAAAGTTGCTCTAGAATTCCCAGCTAGAACTTGTGCAGTTTTTAAGCCTGTAGCAATTACTTCAGCCTATTTGTTCTCTCCAGTTAATCCCACCTCAGCAATAAGCACCCAGCCGTGCTTTCCCTTACCTGGTAAGTAATATCAGGCCTGGCAGCTTCAGCACTGCTTCCTCCACCAAAGCCTCCGGTAAGTGCATGACCTATGGTGTGCCCCACAGCAGAGCCCACAGCGACTCCTGCTGCAGTCGTGGCCATCTGCGCCATCAGCCCGGGCTGTTTTGGGGCAGGAGCAGCCACAGCAGAGGCGGGTGCTGGCGCAGGGGCTGGCGGTGCTGCTCTCATCTGCGGCGCCCGGCTGTGAGGACACACAGAGAGAGCTCACATTCCTGCTCTAAAGGGCTGAAGCCTTCAGAGAGCAAACATCGGCAATTCCTCCCCGCGTGACCCCACGTGCAGATGGCAAGGACACGGCGACGCAGTGTTCCAGGCAGTCATTAACACACCGCAGGGGGAGGTTTGCAGCTTTTTTTTTTTTTTTTTTTAAAGCCAACACATCCCTACCCCAATAGCACGTTATGGGCAACGAGACCCGACCTGGAAGGGGCTGCTTCCAGGCCTTCTTAGACACGACCTTAACGTGACAGGGAACCGATCCCCTCCACCCAGCAAAGCGCCCACCCCGCTCCAGAGCCCCGAGCAGCGCACGGCCCCTCTGCGCCACCCACCCCGACGCGGCTGCGAGGCCTCTGCGGCCTACACGGCCCTGGGGCGGGGACCCGAGAGAAGGGCTGGAAGGCAGAAGGCCCAGCAGCGCTCACCTGGCGGGCGGCGCCACGCGGGACGAGCGGCTGCGTCCCCCCCTCGGCATGGCGGCAAACGGGAAAGAAACCGAGAGAAAATGTAACCGCGCCGAGCCGCGCCGCTGAAGGTCAATAGGCACCCGCCAGGCGCTGCGTCACTTCCGCCGTGCGTGGTGCGTCACTTCCGCCGCAGCGAGGGGCGGGGCTTGATGTGGCCACGCCCCCATCCTTCCCGCCTGAGGCGCTGGTCCCGCTGGGTTCGATTGAAGGAATGCTGTAGACAAAACACGACGCATTTTGGGAACCTGCTGCCGGTTCTTAGCAGAGCTTTAGAAAAGCACCAACCATTTAATAAGAGTAATAAGAAAGACAAAACTCATTGCATAGCAGTACAATTAAAGCACGGTCCCACAGCTCGCTGCCGTGGTGTGAAGCTGCTGCTCCCACAGCCTTAATGCATTAATTAACGCCATCAACGCAGCACGGAACCTGTCTGGGTTTTTAGTATTGTTATTACCTAACCTACAGGCAGTAATGAAAAGGAGCCCAAATGACCAACCTGCGTGAGATTACACCTAACGAGTTCACAAACTCTCAAACAACCTCAATAGGAGGAGCCATTTGAACCACTTTATTTTCCCATTCTAACTGCCTCCCATCCTTACAACAAACACACGCACAACGTGCCGCTGCCACCCAGCGCTTATTGCCCCCGTTCATTGCAGGGCAGTTTGGGCGGACCTTTAAAGGTCCCTTCCAGCTCAAATAATTCAATGTTTCCGTGATTCTGTGGTTATGAAGTTGATGGCACAACAGAAGAAAGGCCTTGTTTGCATTATCTTCTGCTGTGCAAGGGCAGCAGCCTCATCAATCTGGTGGCTTCAACATCCTGTATACAAGGGATGTAACTTCTGGCTGTGACAGCAGCTGTATCTGATGCGGGGCGTCGGGGTTCAAACAACTCTTTTTTATTAACGTTTTCTCAACTCCTTTCTGATTAATAGTTTTCAATTTCCTTCTGTTCCTGTCGGCAGAAGGCTTCGTTCTTTTTGCTGCAGTCACTTTGCAACGAGTTTCTTTTGGAATTCGCTTTGTTTGCCAGAACAATGCCGTCACGGATGGCAGAACTCGGGGCATGAATGCTGCCATTGTGTCGCCTCATCCTGCTTTCCTTGGGAACACTTGCAGAGGTCGCTTTTGCACGGATTCACTCTTCCATCTGCTAACGAGAGGCGTAAAGAAACGGGAAAGGAAGGAGAACGAGCGGATCAAAGCGTGCGTCGCTGTGAGCTCTGCGAGCCTCAGCGCGGCCGCGAGGAGGAGGAGGGAAACGGGCTTCTCCGGCCCAAAGCGGCGGACGGGGCCGGGCCTGCAGTGCTCCCCTCCGACCAGCAGGGGGCGCCCCGCCCCGCCCCGCCGCCGGCCCGCCCCTGTGGCGGCGCCCACCTCACGCCTCCTTTTCCCCACCCGACCTTACGTGACGTCGTCGCGGAGCGCCACGTCCGGCGCGGCCAGAAGGGGGCGTGGCCTCTCGGAGAGCCAATGGGGTGAGGGCGCGCGTGCGCTGCCGGTGGGCGCCGGGCGCGCGTCGCGGGCTGAGGCGGAGGGAGGGGGTAAGATGGCGGCGCCCGTCCTGCTGCGAGTGTCGGTGCCGCGCTGGGAGCGGGTGGCCCGCTCCGCCGTGTGCGCGGCCGGCATCCTGCTGTCCCTCTACGCCTGTCACCTGGAGCGGGAGAAGGGCCGCGATCTCCACTACCAGGCCTTGTGCGACCTCAGCGAGAGGGTCCGCTGCTCCGCCGCCATCACCTCCAGGTGAGCGGGAGAGCGGAGAGCGGCCGCCGGCAGCGAGGGGGGAGAACGGGCCGGGCGGGGGGCGGAGCTGCGCCTCGGGGGGGGCTCGGCTGGGAGCCGGAGGGGCTGGGAGCCCCGCGCTGAGAAGACCCAGGATGGGGATGAGGAGGAGGAAGGGGTGCCGTGGGTGTGAGGCGGGCCGGGCCGCACGGCAGCGTGCGGGGCGGGGGCTGATGGCGGGCTGTTGTAACGGGCAGCCCGAGCTGCTCTGCATCGCGGCGTTGCGGGGTCTGCCGTGCGTGGCGAGGGCTTCCTTAGGAGGGGTTCGGCACAGCTGCAAAAGCCCCGCTCGCGTCTTGGCTTATCCCATGGGCTTCCCGTTAGTCTTCAACGTGGCAGCTGTTTTCTGAAGGCCGGTGGCGGTGCGGACACTCGGCCCGCTCAGTGCAGCACTGCTGGGTGACGATGTGCTGCAGGAGGTGCAGCTTTCATCTGCCCTGCAGCCTCACCTGTGTGCTTCCGCTGGAGAAATGGCTGTGCAGAGCTCTGCAAACTGCGCTGTGTGTGTGCAGAGACGTGCAAACACGTACACGGGTAAGCAGCTGAGACTGGGGGAGTTTGGGTTCTGCTGCACCTTCAGTCCAGTGAGTCCTTCAGTGTTATGAGGGGTTTTGTGGTTTCTTCTTCCTTCCCAGTTGTCCCGCTCCATACAAAGGTATTGCCACAACAAAGCCATGGTGAGGAGATGTGATTGAGCTGCTGAGGTGGAAGCTGGTTGGTTTGTTTAGGTAAAACAAATGTGGAAATCCTGCTGCTGATATCAGTTCTGAGGTGCTGGTGTGTGTGTTAAGTTACAGAGGTGTTTGCTGCTGTCTGAAAGGAGACCCCTGTGGCTGAGTGCCTTTGCCTTTCATTCTGTGGACAGCGTTTAATTTGTGAAGGTGGTTGTTCATGGTGCTGCTTCAGAGGGGTCCTAACATGAGCAATTTCAGCCTAAACAGAAAGAGGACTTCAATACACTTTCCTAATAACTTAAATTAGAAATTAACATTATGCACGGGCTGCTGAGGTTAAACTGTGTGAGCATTGTCAGTAATTCACCACCACCATAGAGGTGAAAAGAGAATAGTGGGGATTTCAGTGCCTGAGCAGCCTCTGCTGTGGGCTGTTTTGATATCGGTCCTTCAGGGATTGTTGTTACTATAAGGAGTGCTCTTGAGATGGGGAATTTCAAATAGCAGTTTTAATGTATGTTTACCGAGCGCTTTGAAAAAGCAGAATGGTTATAATTAGAAATATCTAAAGATATAATTAGAGAATAATGCTGGGTAATTATAGCATTCGTTAGTAATGCCACAGCAGAAATGCCGTGGTAAGACCTGTCAGTGCTTTACTGCAGGAGTTTTAAATAATAATGTGAGTGTTTGGGGATAAAATCCACGGAGCTCTCACTAGAAATCTCCCCAGCAGTTGCTAGGAGAACCCTGCTTAGCGACTGAAGTATTGCAAATGTCAGGATAGCTTATGGGTAATGGAAGCAGGTGGTAAGAAGAGTTTGTGGAGAAGGAGCGTGTGAGTTCTGTGCTGTCAAACCATATTTGGAGAGGAATGTGCTTTCAGCTGTATACGGCCACAGACCAGAAAGGAATATTCCTTTAAAATCAAGACAAGAGGGCAGGCTGTTAACCTTTGAAGGAGGAATAACAGTGGAAGAAATTAATCTTATTCTCTTTGTTGCCACAGCATCCCTTCCATCAGTCGCTTTCCTCTCCCTCTTTAATGCAATGCCTCTCATTGCTAGCACGCATCAAAGAAACTTCATTCCTAGGAGGAAATTCAGGCTGCAATTTAGACTTCACCTGGATAATAGGATTTCAGATACCAGCTTTCTCGTGTGCAGTGCGTAACTCTGAACTCTTTTCATTCAGCTGTCTCAGTGACAGTTGCACAGCTAGTCGTGTAATTTGTCACTGTGATTTGTTTCTGCAGAGTTAGAGGGGTGACACACTGATGCGTGCACAGCTTCCAGAGGCTTCCTTCAGTCGTGTGACTTAAGGCACGTTTGCTGATGGGAGTAATGGGACTTGGAAGGTCAAAATTGTCACATTTCCAGTGATGGTTCCAGCAGAGGATGGAATTTGAAAAAGCACAGTCATGGTATCAGTGTTAATATTAATTGTATAGAATAATTGGAATAAATTAGCATATCTTTCTTTGAATTCAGTTGTTTTGGAACTCAGTTCTGGTCACTGGGGAGGATTTTTTCCGCTAATAAGCTGTTATTATTCCCAACTCTTGTTTCTGAGCCAAATCTGGTATTGGCACAAGAATGAGGAAAGATGTTGTGAAGATTAGCAGCAAGCAGAGGGAGGAGCATGGGAAATCTTCTATCAGAGACTGACTCATGCAGAAGATTATAGTGGAGAGATAGCTTTAATTAGTGTCCCTTATTATTCCAAATGCTCCTGGTCGGGTGTGTCTCAGGCTTTTATCGTGGGGAAAGTTCATGAGATGGTTTGGAAAGAAAAACAGCTGTGGATTGTATAGTGGTCACTGCTGTTATCCAAGTGGTGATAAGACACAGGGAAATAGAAATGCTGTCATTTGGCAGTTGCTGTGGATGTTTTAAGTGAATTGCTCTCTTGTGTTTGAGAAAAATGAAGTGGCAAGATTGGCTTTACTTGTAATGAAGTTGGCTGGTAGCAGCTTCTGATGGATCTTTTCCTTTTTCTTGGTATAATAGTTTCACAGAGGAAATTAATAGACAAGTCAAGTTGTATGAATAGGGGTAGGGCTTGAAGTGAAACACAACATTTAAGTAGCAATGAAGATGCTGGGCTCCTTGCTTTGCTCTTTGCTGTGCCATGGGATG
The DNA here is from genome assembly GCF_987193195.1 of Phasianus colchicus. Lineage (NCBI taxonomy): Eukaryota > Metazoa > Chordata > Aves > Galliformes > Phasianidae > Phasianus > Phasianus colchicus. The sequence goes on from NC_143456.1 coordinate 5,689,029, forward strand.
ATTCTGCTTTCTCTTCATCAATTTCAGGCGCCTGCAGGGCACAGCAAAGTAGTGGATGGCTTTTACTGAAAGAAGCATTGTAGCCCAGAATATGTTACTGCTGTCAGAGCTTTAATACAGCCCTAGGATAACTGGCTTGAATGACCAATGACACATCACTGTGCATCTTCAGCAGCACCTGTAGCTTTCAACCAGCTGTGCAGGGGGGGTTGGAAACAGTATTTGTCTACACTACCACCTTTAGCCAACTTATGAAGAAATGTCAGAGTCAAAGCAAGATTTTAAGAATTGCTGTTTGTCTGATCATAATTTGATAGATGACGTTTTAGGAGTTCCTTGTTTGGAACTTCATGCTGGTGTGTGAGGTGTTGGTTTGTTGTCTCATGATGTAGAACTTCTATGCTGTGATGCTTGAGTCCAACTGCACTGCTGCATCTTTCCTTTTAATGCAGGTTCCTGTTGTCCCAGCATCTTTCTGTTGCTGTACCTACAAGCAAATGGTTCATTACGTTTGAAGTTGACAGATGCAGCTGTTAGTGACTGTGGTCAGAGATGGTACAGGTAGTGTTGTGCTTGTCTGTTCACTCCTGGTCACTCGTTGTGGTGTTGTGCATCTTTGCTAGTTAGTAATTTCTTTAATCTGAGCCACATCATTGTTTTTGTCAGGCATCTTTGATTCTGCATAGGAAAAAGATTGAACTGCTGAAGGGTTGTATGTGCAAACAGGGCTCCAGTGGGAGAGGTGCATGTTGGATTCCACTGGGTGAAGCTGGGGAAATTCTTTACAGAGAGAGTGGTGAGGTACTGGAACAGGCTGCCCAGAGAGGTTGTGGATGCCCCGTCCCTGGAGGTGTTCAAGACCAGATTGGATGGGGCCCTGGGCAGCCTGGTCTAGCATTAGGTGGGATGATTGGTGGCCCTGCATGTGGCAGGGGGTTGGAGATTCATGATCCTTGAGGTCCCTTCCAGCCCTGGCCATTCTGTGATTCTGTGGAGGATACGAGCTGGGAAGGGCTGCAGGGCTTTCTATGTGCTGCAGGACTGCTGCAGAAAGCTGCCTTCATCCAGAACCCCAGAAACCGATGGTGAAGTGAATTTCATCTCATGCTTTAGTGTAAAAGTGATGACTTCACATTGAGGCTGGTGCGATACACCTTGGTGGGGGCACATCTGTGAAGCACACCAGCAGCCCAGCTGTGTGTGTGTCCTATTCCCAGCCTTACAGCCTCTGAGTTCTACTGCTCAGCTTACATCTCTTCAAATATATTATTTCTGGCTTGACTAGAATTTGCAATCGGATGAGAATAGTTTTGTCTGATGCCATAATACAAAGTACCCATCGTTCAATTTTGGGCTTCACTGATGATAGTTACAGAAAAGAGGTTGTACAGAAGGCATGTGTTGCTGTTGGCTCATAATGTGAATAACCAGTGCTTCTGTGCAGTCTGCTAGCAGGTCATTAAGTGCTCCCTGCTCAGGGTTGGGCTCATCTGGATGCTGAGGTTTTCTGGATCATCTTTGTGATGCAGAGCTGGAGGATATATAGAACAAAGTCGGAGTTGATGATGGTAAATACAGCTGATAGATTTAAATGTGAAATGAAGTATCAAGATTTTGGAGCACTCTTGGCAAGCTTACAAATAGGAATTTTTAATCTCCTTACTTGTGGCTTTTAATTGGAGGCTTTTACTTAATTTATTAAAACTATTAGAGTGGCCTAAATGACCTTGTAACAACAAACTGGGCTTAATCCAAAATCCTCTAGTGAGGCTGTAAAGAAGCTGCACCAGAGTTTCTTACCATTGCTCGGCATTAAAATGCTCCATATCCTTTGACCTTTACATCAGCTTTTGGCTGAAGGTGAGGTGTGAGCACAGGGCAGCTCTGCTCCTCTCCTTGGAGCTTTCACTCTGTGCTGTCACTTATCTCAGAGGTCAGATGGCATTTAAGGAAGTGAACATATTGCTTGTGAAGTGTAGGATTACTTTTTTTCCTACTAAATTATCTGAATTGCTTCCACGGGATTACAAATGATGAAATGGTATTTGATGTTGATAGCTAAATAATGTGTATGGGATGGAAAAACAAGCCTGGAATGACTGGATTTAAATGAGGTGGTACGACTCAAAAAAAAAAAAACAGAATTTGGGTTCTTTAAGTTAAAATGCTCTGAAAATAACATTGGTTTGTTCGTTCCTGTTTGCCCTTACAGCTAACCCAAACACTGGGAGAGAACAGTGCTGGGAAAACCTGCTGCTGCTGCACCAGTCTCCATGTTCTCAGGTTTTCATGAAGGTTTCAAGAAGGTATCTGGGAGAATATCAGCTGTGGGAGTGTGTGTGCCCTATTCTGGGCACCTGCTGCTCCAGTGACAGGGATGTGGTGTTGAAGCCACCTGGGCTTCACCTGACTTAGGCTGATTATTGTCTATATGCTAACATCAACATACAGCACTTGGTTCCTCTCCTGCCACGAGAGCTAAGGGCTGCTGAGTGAAACTGAGGTGATGTGGGAACTCATTGCTGGAGGATGTCACAGTGGTCAGAAGGATGCACTCAGGATGGGTTGGGTACATCCAGCAAGGCTGCCCACAGTGTGGATGCTACTGAAACTGAACAGTCAGCATGGAGGTTGGTTGTCTGTCCTTTAAGGTGACTGAGATGCTGCTGGACTGCATGGAGTTCTTGTGACTGTCTTTCTGCCAGTGGTGTTGTCTGCTAAACTGCAGTGAAATCTTTAGTGTGGAAGTGCATTTCCTATTCTGGAACGCAGAGGATGTTGAGAATTGTGCAAAAGAGGTAATGATTGAACTGTACCTGATCACGTGGAGGTGTGTCACTAGTGCATCAAGATGACCTTAGTTCTAACTGGGGAACACAAGAAGAAGCATCAAATGCATAGAAATACTGCTTTAAACTTTCAAAACAATGCAATGCTTCTGAGCTCTATCAGTGTCGGAAACCAAAAAGGGCACTGCTTAGAGGGGAGATAATGACTTTCAAGACTTTTGCTAGAAGGAATGTATGTTGTGAATAAAAATCACTGTCATATTCAGTTTTATGTGTTGGGAAACCATGTGAATGTGGCTTTGTCTTGTTTTTTTTGGATCTATGTTCTGAAAGATAGAGGATGTTTTTGAGAGCTTTCAAAGTTATAACCGCAAATGAAACATGAAGCAGGCTGTACGGATGGAGCTGCAACCAGAGTTAGCTGAAACATACAGCAAGGTGTCCTCAAGGTCTACCTTAGGACTTCCTTGAGGTCGGTTCAGATCGGTGTGAGGTTTGTTTTCCTTTGTAACAACAGTGCAACTTGGGCGTGGTAAAAGCAGGCTTACTATGTGTGCTCATCATATTGCCATGAATCACACGGGGTGACTTCAGCCTTGTTTCCCCAGCAGAGCCCATGGGTGCTGCAGGGCCGGGGCAGTGCCAGCAGGAAGCCACTAATGTTCATCTGTGAATGTGCTGTGCAAACTGCAGTCAGTGCACTGCAGCTCACTCCAATTAAAAAAAAATGGAGTTAACCAATAGTCAGTTCTTAGAAATTAGAGGCTTTGTAAGAAAGATGAGTTCCCCAGAGAACTCTGAGCAATTTGTAACCTTTGTCCTTCGTTAAGCTTTTATTGATGTTTTATTTCTTTTCTTCCCCTGTTAAGACTGCAGTCTGTTCCTTGGTTATGTTTGCTGCATGGTTTTAGGCTTTCAGTTATCACACACAAATCAGGGGTGGTGGCTGTGATTTAGGTGTGAGAAGGAAGGTTTTATCATAATCTCTGCTCCGACTGCTTGCAAACTGACTTGGTTCATTGTGCATTTTGGCTTTTAGGAGCCAAATAAGGGAATAAGAGAATGATTGAGCCTCTTCAGTAGAAAACTTTGGCAGAACTTCCTCACAATTTCAACCTCATCAAGCTGAAAAGGTGCAGTGTGTCTTAAAGTGCAGGCTTCCCAGCCACCTGAAATTGTGAGGGATGAGATTGGAGCTGAACTCTGTGGACTGAAATGCAATAAATGATGTCCTTAAAGCTGCCACAGGGCCAGTGAGGTCCTTAATGAACTTGTGCATGTGGTTAAAGCCTTCACCACACTGTGACCTTGTGGCTCTGGACACATCGTATGGGAACACTGACTGTTGTGCAGGGCTTGAACTCATTATGTTTCCATTAACAACAATTTATTGACTTCCAGAACAACCCTAGGATCAGAGCCTTTAGTCTTTTCTATACTGGATTGGAGCTTTCAATTGATGCCGAGGTTTCACTTCAGTCATTCACAGGACTCAAGACCAAAAGTTCGGTGTTTTTCCATTTTTCCATGCGTGCAGTAAGAACACTTCTAGGAATCAGAGCATAATCCTGTTCAGCTTCTTGGAAAGAAATGCACAGGACAGTTATTAAGCTTGAATTAAAATGATAAATTTGATTGTGCTTTGAAAACATTGCACAAATGGCAGTGAGGTGATGCAGTATGCTGGAGGTGTCCAGTTGTGTTTATTGTGGCACCTTTCTCGTGTAGGAGGCTGTGGTGGTAGCCTTTCACTGGTGTCAGATCTATGGTGATCTGCATCAGCAGTGTTGTAGCTTGTGGAGAGCAAACTTTGCTTTGTCTGGATGCAGAAACTGCCCTTGGCACAGATGTAGCACACTAGGTTAATTACTGAGTGCCACCATTTTCATGGAGCTGTAGATGCAGGGAGCATCCGTCCAACTCTTGTAATAGAGCAAACTGCTGGAGGAAAAAAGTATTTATTTGGTAAATGAGCTTTGAATTACAACCCAGGGAAGCAGACCTGATGTTTGGTGAAGCTGCAGCTGTGTGAGCTTCGTAGCTCTGGGTGTATCAAATAACTTTCATCAGCAGTATGTGGGATAAAGTTGTACCTGGAGCACAGCCTATTGCAAGCTGCATGCTGCTCAGAGATACCCTCATCTTCATATGGGCTGCCGTGTCATGTTGGACCATATGTAATTAATTAATTTCTTTTTCTCTAACAGTGATGAGTTGAAAATACTGATGCAAAGCAATAGGTGCCCACGTACAATTTAATGTTTCATTGTTTTACAGATGGGGTCGAGGATTCGGTCTGTTGGGTTCCATCTTTGGAAAGGACAGTGCAATAAATCAGTCCAACAGTGTATTTGGACTCGTGTTTTATATACTACAAATGCTACTTGGTAAGTATTAATTCAGTTTATACAACAGGTCTGTGGTGATAAGAGGAGCGTGTTATGCATTGCACAGTCTGTGAGAGACCAGATAAAATGCAAGGGATTTCTTTTTAGCAGTCGTATGCTTCGTCTGTGCAAAGGGCTTAAAAGCCCAAATGCTAACAAGAGCAATCTTATTTTCTCCTGCTGTTATTAAAGATGTAAAGCATTAAGACAGTTGTTGCACTGGTATTTTCACTTAAATGTGCTTAGCATTGGATTGCAGGGTAGAAAGGAGACAAAGATTGAATTTAGAAGTTTGCAGGAGTAATATGGGCAGCATGTGATGTAATAACGTGTGCATGGCTTTGTAACTCCAGTGTGCTGTAGCTGTTTATGTGGGTAGCCATACCTTGACCAACCTGTAATTTTCCCATAATTCAGGAATATGGAAGATGCTAAATACAACATACTGCTTATCAAAGGATTGTTGTACAGAACCTAGAAGCTCTCTCCCAGTAGTGATTTGTCAGCCATCTTGAACTCATGGTATACAAAACTGACTTTTATGTAGTAGAGACTTGCTGAGCAGCCTTGAGTTGGAACTGCAGTGCCTAGGCTTTGTGCTTTGTGTAAGGTGGAAGGAGAGCAGCAGCAGTAACTCTTTCTCTCTTGTTGCAGGTATGACAGCAAGTGCAGTAGCAGCTCTAATCCTCATGACATCCTCCATAGTGTCTGTAGTAGGGTCTTTGTACTTGGCGTACATTCTGTACTTCGTGCTGAAGGAATTTTGCATTGTCTGCGTCATCACATATTTGCTGAACTTCATTCTCTTTATCATCAACTACAAACGACTAGTTTATTTGAACGAGGCCTGGAAACGGCAACTCCAACCCAAACAGGAGTAGCGCCTGTTCGAACTTGTGACTGACAGCCTGAAGACCCAACTTCCATTAAGTTTATTTTGCAGTAATTTTTTATTCTCCATATCAGACGCTTTCCCTGAGATTCATAACTGAGTTTTTAATTAGAAATTGGAAGGGGCCCTAGATAATTTTTTTTTTTGTGCTAATCTTCAATTTAAATGTGGTTGTAAAGAAAGCTGTAAAGCAATCAAAGACAAGCTTTAACTTTACTTTGAAGGAGTTCTAGCCACGGCAGAACCTAGACTCTCTCCTCCCCCTCCACTTGTAAAGTGGGTAACACTTGCTATAAAATATCCTGTATATAAATTCAGGTATAACGAGATGTGATCATGACATTAAATATTCTAGAATAGCATTATGATATTTAATGTTGCCATGTTTACAGTCTGTGTATTACATTTTTGTTTTTGTTTTTTTTTTTAGCTGATGGACTTAGATTTGATTAGGACTTATACTGTAAATAAACTTAGAAATCTCGGTTTCATCCCTGGAGAACTCACTGTACAATCAGTTTTGTTAGCCTAGGAGCTTTTGGAGTGTTCAGCTAACAGTCAACTGACGTGATGGAAGAAGTGACCTCTGTAGAGCACCTTGTTGGGGCACTCACTGCTGGTGCTTTCACAAAAAATGACGGTTGGGTTTTGTTCCATTTCTCTTGTTCCCTATCGAAAATGGAATTAAAGCTGAAACCTGAAGTATATTCCTCAAACCACAATTTCATTCATTTCTGTACAGAATGAAAATAGCTCAATGTGGTCGATAGAAAGTTACCACCAGGATATGAGATACAGTGTGGGCTCTTGGTGTATCAGAGAGTGCTCTTGTTCCACGCAGTGCTGTTTCATTTTAAATTGCGGTCAGACAGGCAGTGTTACTAACGTTTGATGTTCTATGAATGCTGCAGTATAGGATTGCAATCTGCAGTGGAAACCACTGACTGAGCGGGATAACCAAGTAGTGCACCGAATAAGCAGATACTGAATTGATCTTTGTCAGGATCTTTGGTTTGTGCTATATTGGGAAGTGAACTTTAGGCCTGACACACACAGGATCCTTTGGAAGGGCAGTCTGTTTCGTGGAGAAGTAAATGTGCTCCTGAAATTGAAATCTGATGCAGCGCTATCATTGCTCTTTCTAATAACTAATTAAAAAAAAAATTAAACTGCAGATTTAAACAAAAGAACAAAATTGTAATGCTGTTTCTGCTCGCAGTATTCTAAAGCTGAATGTTAAAAGTGCCTTCTGTCTTAAAATTTTAAACCAAATACTTAGTGTTGAACTTGGCAGACAGAAGTGTCCTTGCTTTAAAAGTGAACAAACAAAAGCCCCCAGCAAATTTGCTGGACGTAGAAAAGTATTAAGAAACCTATTTTAGTTTTTAGACTGAGAAGTGGTAGCAATACTAAACCGATGCGATAGGAAGTCAATGATGTCATTTGGAAAAGTGAAACGCTTGTTTGGAACTCTGTGACACCAGAATATTCAGCTACGTTCTGTAATTGGTGCTGTGCTGCTTTTTGCCCTTGTCAGCTTTTAAATACAAAGAATTCCAACTGCGTACCTGTTTATTTAAAGAATTAGTTTAACTAATCTTAGGATTGTTTCTTAAACATGAATGTCAGAAAGACACTTACGTTGTATGGCTAAGTGGATTACAAACACTAAGTTGCTGAGGATGAACTTGACTGTGAAACATACAGTATTCAGTAGAGAAAATAGAATTTTTAGGTTGAATTCACAAAATAGTATTTGCTACTGAAGTAATTTTCTGGTTTGTATCAAGGATGTAGGTGGAAACTGCTTTTATGTATAGAGTTCTGTGGTATGAGTAACATCTGTTGCATGTAACACTAAATTACTTGTCCCTCTTGTCTAACGGTTTTAGACAATTCATTAAATGCATTTTGTATTGACCAGAGTATAGTTAAAGCTTGTCTTGATGTTTAGTTCTGTCTCTCAAATGCCTTGAACTCTGACATGAGGGGAGTGAATGATGCTGAACTGGTCCCTCAAGGCTTTCCTCTGTACTTCTAGAAGCCTCGAGGCGGTATCACCAGCATCACTGGTTTGTATGTTGTATAGATTTATTTCAGAGCATTCCTGTGATCCACGCTAACGCATCTTTTCATTGGAGGAAGAGGTGAACATGCACTGCCTGATTGCAGTGCTAATAGCTCAGAGCAAGCAGCAACAGAGACAAGTGTAATCAATGATTACTTGGTCCAATTTGGGGGTGTAACACACACCCAAGGGGAAAAAAGAAAAAAAGGAAAAAAGCCCCATCAGCAGAAAGTATAGGTGTTGACTAACTCACTGTGTCTTGTGCTTGTCTGTGTGGGCATAGTCTGTTAATTCAGTTTGTTTAGTAAAATTGTTTAGGGCCAGATTTTCAGCAGTCCTGTCTGCAGTTTGTGTCTGTGTGCACACTGAGGTCAAATGGGAAATCTGTTTGGTCTCTGGAAGAATTTGCCGCTGTATTTTGTGCACAATCTTGCAAATCTGATCCTAATTGTGAACTTTCTTGTCTTGTGTGCTTCTCTTGCAGTTCCTTTTTACTGGAAGTGATTTGCTAGAAATGGCCCTAACTCTTCTACTTTCTCTGTCGTGCTTCAGAAATGCAGTTGGCCTGAATAAAGGGCAGAGTTAATATTAGCAGTAGAAATTTGGACCTTTTTGCATCCGGATCTTTGACTTTTTTCTCATTGCTACCAAGGATAGAAACATCATATTTCTTCCAGTAAAATGGCTCAGATTGCCATTAGTAATGTGATAGAAATCAGAGGAGTGCTTCATGCAACTTTTCCCCTGCCTGCCACCCTCAGCCAGAACAAGTGTCACAGCAAAGATGTGATTGATACGAATTTGCCATTTACAAAACAAGGGAAGTTCTGAGGATACAGTAGTGCACCTAAGTGCTACTTAATAATACTTGGTCTGGCAGAGGGACAAGGGGAGACTGTGTCATTACTCGTTATGGCTTCAACCCCATGAGAATGGAAGGGAAAAAAATTGTTAAGATACAGTGGTTGTGAATTTGGGCTGTTGCCCTCGCCTCTCCCTGGCTCTCAGAAGCCCTGCAGGGAGGGGCCGATTCAAGGAAGAACAACTTCATCCCAAAAGCTGTTTAGGAAGTAAACATTCCTGAAATCCTCTTACTGTAAGGTACTTGAAACTCTTAAGGCCAATGAAGCATTCAAGTCTTGTTTAGGAAATGAGTGTTCTTGGAACTTTCTTACTGTAAAGCGTTTGCAGTGCTAAGGATTGCCAACAAAACATTCCCTACCATTTCCGATATCTAAAGTGACAGCGAGTCTCTCTTATCAGATTTCAACACCCTGCAGTACATGTTTGTCTTCTGCTGTACAGTCTGTTGATTGTTCAGAGAATTGGCGAGGTGCTTTGGGCAGCACTTGGGTCTCATAATTTATATTGGTTAAAGTTAAGGAGAGATCTAATAACTTCAGATCTGCCAACGTTGTTTAAATGTGATCTAGACAAAACTGGTCCAGAAAAGGTGAAGTATTCTGTTACCATAAAACTGTATTAAGCATGGCCTAAATATTAGGTGTGTGTTCTGTATAGTGCGTTCCATCAACTATTTATCACCAGTGCTTTAAACTCCAAACTAAACATCCATTTAAATGGAGACATTGGGCAGATGTTCCTTTTATCAATATATAGATTGAGAGATTCTCTTATTGCAGGCTTAGGATAAGATTTTGCTAACAGGTAAAACAATGTAAATATGTATGAATTCTATTTGTTGCACATAACTTTTTGGTATAAAAAAAAAAAATAAATGTAGAAATTACCTGTGGATGTCTTGCTGCAATCATTCTTATGCTGCATTCATGCAGTCTGAACATAAGAGCTTGAATGAACCCAATCAGAGGCCTTTTTGGACTCAGTCTGAGCCTTAGAAACTGTTTTTAAAGTCAGTACTGTAATTTTGTTTCTCCAAATGTACCAAGTTGTGATCTCTTTCAAAGCAATTGTATGCTAGCAGTAGAAGGGTTAAAGCACTTGGGTCCTCAGAGAATACCCTTGTATAGAACTTCTGCAGCTTTGTTGCGTCTTGCTGAATGTTGTGTGCACATGAGTGTATAATGGTTGAGCAGCATTGAGGCTTTACTGTTTACAGTTCTTTCAGTAACATGCAAAAAAAAACATTAAGTGTGTTAATCAGTTCCTTCTTTCCCTGGTTCTTCAGGTGTTTTAACTCCACTCTGACAAAATGATGGAGTATCTGGAAACTGCTGTTTATTTTTGTGGATCTGGGGGGACAGGGATGGTGGGGAGCAGGGAGGATGGGAGTTTTGGGAGGAAGGCTTGGATAGGTGGGTTTTGAGTTTACAGTTGCACTGAGCTGTTGAGAACAAGCAGGAACTGAAACTCTGAAGTGTGTGCTTTTCATACGTGTGGATATTAAATTTTGCGTATGTTTTGTTGGACTGAATGAAAGGATAGCCTTCTCTTCTGAAACCACAAATCCTGAGTTTTATTGTAGCTATCTCAGCCCTGGTTTATAATGCATTAATGATGTCAAATCTTGATCTGTATTTCGATGTGGCAGCTGTTGGTATGTCCTACTGTCTTGAAATGGGGAGGAGAATGGTTTTTAAAAATTATCTAGAGGGTAAGAAGTTGACACTGATTTCAAACAGTGGTAGTGGGCTTGAGTACACTATTCACACTTGTATCAGGTTACATCTGAACAAGTGTCTTTCTAATATTGGTAGACTTTTATATTCTGGGTTTTTAGTTAATGAGAAGGTCTGTAAACCTAACACAAGTGTAACCATGATGAACATTGGCAGTATGTTGTTTCTTTTCCCCCTAGAAATTCAAGTAAAAATGGTTTGAAGTCTGCAGTAAACATGTACGTGCTTATTCTTTACGTGGCAATGGAAAGTGTTGTTGGTCTCTAATATGTCACATCTAAAGGAATGAGAATTTGGCCACTGCACAACACAAGAGCAAATTCTTTCTTGAGGTACTAGCAGAAGACCAGGTGCAGAAAAAGTAGGCATAGCAACAGATTCACACATTATCAGTGAACTGGGATAATGAAACTAAGGCATTGTCCCAAAATTCAGTGGGCAACTCCTACTTCTGTGGTTCTGCTGTGGGTGATGCTGCTGTTGGGACAACCGTGCGAGCTTGCAATAAGAAGCTGGCAGATTCTGGGCTCTTCTGTGAGCACTACTTACTATAGCCTAAAATCTGGCCTTTAGAGTCCTCTAAGGCTGGTGTGCAGCCTAAAAGGGAAGTTAATATACTACACTACTGTCTCAAGTACTGTGTACACATTAACTTACACATAATCCTACCCTAGAATGCTTCAGGCCCCCTATCAAAAAGGCTTAGATTGAATTTGCCCTCTAGAACACTATTCCTGTAAAGCATAATGAAAATTTAACGTGAAGGAAGCTCTTCCATGCTGCAAGGTAAAGCTGCATCTAATTGTGGCAGTTCTGGTACTGTGATTAAATAGCTCTAAACAAAGTTCAGTTGATGTAGTACCTACCTATCCAACATATTCCACCTTGCTGCTGTGGTATGAATTCCATACTGTATTGGAGTATGTTGGGTATCCTCACAGAACTAGCAGTTCACACGCTTCCTGAGTTGCTGTTAACTCTCAGAAGTTCTCAGCCAGCTGCGTGTGTTCTGTCCAGTTTTAAACAAGAGAAATTATGTAGTCAGTAATCCCATGGACGACGTGCTGTGAGCTGAGTGGTAGCAGTTAGGGAAGTATAACTGGAAAACCTCACTTGCATTTGAGGGAATTGATGCTCACTTATGCTAGTTAGGACTTTTAAAGTCTTCTGCATTGATTTCTATTGTAATTATTTTGTTTTGTTTTTTTGCTATAAACAGATACCTCATTCAGGATGTCTAACTTAGCTCCTTGAAACTCAGAACATTTGTTTTACTACCTGGAAACAGGAAGCCTACAGGCATGGCTGAGCATAGTAAAACTAATGTTTCTGATCTGCTTTGTGTCATAGTAACTACTTTAGGTGGACTAGAAATTGCATTAGACTTGCAAGACTTGTGTCAGGCGTAAATATTATTTAAACAGGAATTTAATTAAAAAGTTCAGCATAGTACCCAGCTGTTAATGCCTTTTCATTTCATTATAGAAAGAGGATATGTGATTTTATTCTAGGAGGAAGACAGCTTGATTCATTTGCAATCTTCCAGTATCTTTCTCTCAGAACAAATGCAGCTGACTTGGGCTGTCGTTGGCGGGTAAATATTCCTTTCTTGTTCCCCAAAACACGTGTGACCCCTGTAGAGAAGTTATAAAATAAAGCAGTTATATACAAAATGCTCTTCTATCCCCTATTGTGAATTGTTTCAATGTATGTTCTAAATCAGGTTAAGTGGGAGAGACCTATGCACTTATTTCTACACGTCAGATACAGCAGGGAGTTTGGCAAAGGAAATTTGTGTGATATGGGCAAGAGTAACTGATAGAACAGAGCAATATAGCTGCAATTCATTGCATTTACAGCTGGAAGTCGATGACAGCTAATTCAGGTATGTCTATTAACTCAATCAGTATTGCACTTACAGCAGATGTTACTTCTGCCCTTAATGCCACCCTGTAACTTGATGATGAAGATGTCAGTTACTAATTGTTTGGCTGTTCTATCCCTCAGTGGTGCCCACATCCTTTTTGCCTATTTTGGACTTGGTAGATAACTAGAATTAGTGACTGCAACATGTAGAGAGACTGGAACTGCATCTGCGTATGTAAGTTTGTCTGAGTTTTTTCCATTGTTCTGTTTGAACCTTGCTGACTGCTTCTCTGTGACAACTTAGCTTTTGAATACCTGTGTTGGTGTTCTACAGATTATTTTAAATGGTGATTATCTGCCTGATATTACCTCTGACAGTTACTACCCTAGTTTGCTGTAGGTGACATGTGTAATTGGTTCTTTAGGTCTCCTTCTGAGCTACAGTAGTTCAATTTGTGTGACTGCACTGTAGTGCCCCATACTTCATAAATGACTTACCTTCTATTAGTAGTGGGTGTCACAGTAGACCATTGTCAACCATTGTGATATCTGGCCCTCCACTGCTAAATCTCTACACTGAGTTAATAATGCATTTACTTACGGTGCTGCATTATTAAGTGCAGTAACAGATGAAATATGAAGGCAAGCAAGACACTTCCCTAAAAGCTAACTGAAGCTCTGACTTGAGGAAGGCCAAGAAAGATATCTAATCTGTGTCTGCTTAGAAGCTTCCCTCGTGTTCTGCCCTCCTGCACTGTGCCACGTTCTGGCTAGCACCTTGGCAGATGGAACAGCTGGGAACTCAAGCTGGAGAAAGAGAATGCATTAAGTACAGAAGGTCCTTCCCTGCTGGCTTTAGTCACACTGGACTTTGTCACACAAACCAGCTGTGTTCCATCTCCAGAAGCAGAGGGTCCCTTTGTCCTACTCTACAACACGGTATTTTTTCTATGTGTTATAAACAATTTTATACTTGGAGGGAGAATGCAAAGTTGTTCAGAATGTAAATATAAGCTTACCTTGATTAGTCATGAAATCAGCAAAATTCCAGATGAGTTCCCCAATCACATACTCTTTCCTCTTTTTGTCAAAAACAGAATGGTACTCTTTCAGCAAAGCTTTCTGATACTCCTCACTGAACATAGCAGGTGGATCCTAAGCCAGGAAAAAGAGGTGACTTTGAATGAAGGTGACTGTTAATCTCAGCAAAGGCTCCATACATTAATTTCCCATTTATTGGAGACCTGCTTCCTGAAGACAAGTTTTACAATTGTTTGATCTTTTCATGGCCACTGCATTAACAATGGCTATTTTACTAAAGATTAGCAACTACTGAAATTGTGAGAGGAAACAAAATGTAATGCCAAGTTTATCTTGGGGAATGTATGTGGTTTTGCTTTCCTAATGGTGCTTTATTGTGAAAGGTGTAGAAGTGCCATCCCTTTTTATGGGGAATGGTGCTGTGACATGGATGTCCACTCCCCAGTGTTGCATCTTCCACTGAGGCATTTTTTGCAAATGCCAAAGTACAGATTCAGATTTCAATCTTCTTGGAGAGGTTTAAATGCTGTAAGTTTAAGTTGACAGTTAGCTATACCTCGATTGCAGAATGATTAATTATAAAGGGAAAAACAAACACACTGTAGTTTAGGACCCAAACACAGAAGTGTTGTTATTTATATTTCACATGGAGTGCAGCTATACCAGCAGTCAGAGCTGTTGGAAACTGCATACCTAGGAGAAAATTAAGCAGAGAATGGCTTCAGGATATTTAACACTTACACTGTGAAGTCCAGGAACCGAGTCAGCTCCATATTCACTCTGGATAATGGGTTTCTGGTAGGTTTTATACCAGTTCTCAAACTGTGCTGTAAGTTGCAGCGGAATAACTTCCAGATGGCCTGAGTCATGGTACCAGGAGAAATAGCTGTTCACACAGATTACATCCACATAAGGAGCCTACAAAAAAAAAAACAGGGTGGGAGTGTTTTGTCACAGAGCTCAATGTATGCAAACATTCGTGAACTAATCCTCATTTTGGTTCATTCTATGGAATTCAGCCTTTTCTCCTATCATTCTGGCCCTCCCAACATGACATGTTTCCCATGAAGGAGATTTAAAAGAAGTTAAATTTTACAAGGTACAGGTGTATTAATTTGGCATTTCCTTACAGTCTTAAGCCACAATAAAAATGTTAAACAAGATTAACCTATTTTATGCTTAGGTTTGTTAGAAGTTTTAGTGTTTCCAAGATGTCTCTGGCTTGCTGGTACATTTAGACATACTTATTGAGTATTGGAATATGATGGTCAAGTTAGTAGTCAATTATTTTGACTAGCAACTAAATTTGTGCATCAGTGGTGCAATACTAAGAATAAGCATTCTGCAAGTTATATGCCATTTCTACCACATGGACAGTATGATAAAAGGGCACAAAGCCTACTAAAGATGAAGTGATGTTGTATGTAACTTGTTCAATGTTCTCTTAACATGTTTTGTAATAAAAAAGAAGTTCTAATATTACAGCAGCGTATGAGATCTATTCTTTGGTTTTGTTTTCCTTGTGTATCCTCAAGCTGGTCAGAATATGCTGGTAGGGTTGGGAAGAGGTGTGTGTGTGTGTGTGTGCACGCCCACCTGCCTGATGCAACAGCAGTATCCAAGAGCAAATACTTGCTGGTTACCTTTGAAACTAAGGTCACCAGGGTGTTTTTTTCCTGCAGGTGGGGAGTTACAGAAGGCCATCCCTGCTAACTGTAGGACAGCTTCAAAGAAATACTGAGTATAACTTGTAGCAAGGACAGGTGGTGATGTCACGTATGTACTAACTACAAACTCACCTGCTTGGAGTGCTTATTGTACAGTAGTAACATGAACTATTATAAAACACTAAAAGTGACATGGGGACTACCACTGAAATCTTTGTGTGTGTGTGTATAGATCCTTGATTCATGCTCTGGCCTGCTTAAAGCACAGACAGTCAAGAAGAGTACCTTTTGGCTAATTACACAGCTAAAAGACTTGAGTTATGAAGCTAAACTTGGGCTGGAAGCACCTTTAGTCTATTCAGAGTTAACAGACATCTGCCGAAGACTAACTAGAGCAGTTTAAAGAAGGAATTTAAGACAAAGTTTCCTTCTTTAGATTTCCATAAAGTCTGTTAGTGGTTTTAAAGGGCTTAAGCTTTAGTTTAATTGCAAATGGAAAGCCTGAGCATTAATAGACAAAATAACTGGGACAGCCAACTGTCACAATGTTAACAAAATCCAGGGGGCTGATTCTACATACTCCACCTAATACCAAGAACTGTTCTTTTGCAGGTTTTTTTAGCTGGCCTACCACTATAGTATAAAGGGCTTTGTGCTGGAAGCCAAAAATGTAAGTTTTCTTCTACCTCTTCTTCATAAATAGTAAATTTGGCAAGGGAAAGGACTGGAAATGACCTGAGAACAAATTTAGCATATAAATTATATAAAAAAAGATAGAAATTAAAGTAAACTTACACCATGATCAAGAGCGTAATTAGTATCAGACACAAATGTTACAGGTCTAGAGGGATCCAGAGCTTTAGTGTGAGCTATCAGTGTCCTGTTTGTAAACAATAAAGCAAGAGTTCAACAACAGCATGGAGAAGCAATGCAGCCAAGAATAAGCTCACTTTTCCAAGCTCTCTGTCCTTCTGCTCCCTCAGACATTTAAAGCTGCTTTCAATTTTGTAGGCTGAGCATTTTTAAGTAAATACTGCAGAATCCTGATTATCTGCTATAACTCTGTGTATGTTTCTCCAAAAACACTGCCTTATCCTTATGCTACAGCAGGCACAGGTAGGCTGCTATTAAGGAAGCCCAAAATGAGGGAAATAAAAGAATGGGAGGGTGAGGTTCTGCAGCAACCCCAGCATTGCAGAAGGGTGGTGGATCATTTTGAGAAATGAAAATTCACAGTTCTCCCTGAATGCACTTACAGCTATCAGTGACAGTTTGCTGCCCCCACTGCAGGATTATTCTTGGCTATCCAAAGCTTAAATCTCTTCGGAATAAAACCAAGGGGTCTGTAGGGACACAAAGCAGTGGCTTTGAAGTAGGGTGTCACTAACACCCACAAAACAAATAACTAACACTTAACTGAAGAACCTCGTCTACAGAATTAAAGGCCAAATATTTTACATTTTTGCAGTAATTCTCAGATTGAGAATTTAACACTCAGCTTTCTTAAGTAACAGGGTAACCTGTTCCCATCAGGTCTGCTTTTGCTTTACCCTTATTTCAAGAAGAGATGCTCAGACCAGATGGACTCCTGGCAATTTTGCAGAGGTTTACTGATTCAGAAACAACAGGTGAGACCATTACATGTTTCTGAACATTGGTTCAACATATGTATTAGTTACACTTTTAGTTTGCATCTGTGGGTTACTTCTCTGTGCCATCTTAAAGCACGAAGGTACACGCTTGCCTAAATTCAAGCCTCAGCTCTGTGTATGAGCACTTACTTGAAGTAGTAAGCTGCTGGGGGCAGCTCTGATGCTGGCTCGTTGGCTACTGACCACATCACAACTGAGGGCCTGTTCTTATCCCTGCGGATCAGCTCCTCCATCACAACAAGATGATGCTGTAGTGATTTGTTCCCGAAGCTCTCACTGAAAAGGAAACAAGACTAGGTAAGAATATAAAATCACAGGTAAGTTGTGCCAGGGGAGGTTTAGACTGGATATCAGGAACAACTTCTTCTCCAAAACAGTGGTGATGCAGTGGCACAGCTGCACAGGGAGGTGGGGGAGTCCCCATCGCTGGAGATATGGCACTGAAGGATGTGGTCAGTGGCAGTATTGGTGGTAGGTGGACAGTTGATCTTAGAGGTACTTTCTAATCTTGACGAATCTATGATTCTACGTGCAAATGGAATGGGTAACTCAAGCTTTGGTGGTATGTGAACACCAATGAGCATTGAAACTGAACGTGGCTTCTGCCTTATTTCCCCAAAGGCTGCTGCACAGTTCAGGGCCATGGTTTGGGCTCACTAATGGAGCCAGATCTGATGACACAACAGCCATGTGGCAGAACGCCCTCTGGTTGCCCAACCTCAGTGGGCAGACGTGGCACCGGGGGAGGCTTTGAAACGCGACAGGCTGATTTCTAAACAGAGCAAAGTGCCTTCATTATCAGGGTGTCACGAGCTTCAGGATGGGAGGGGGAAGCTGTGGGAGGGAAGACATAAGGGGAATGGCGCTTCGTGCTTTGCTTACGGCATCTTAATCCCCACTCCTGGGCACTCATCGATCACCACGATGCCGTAGGTGTCACACAGGTCCATGATCTCCTCAGCATAGGGGTAGTGGCTGGTGCGGAAGGAGTTTGCCCCCAACCAGCGCAGCAGGTTGAAGTCCTTCACGATTAGCGCCCAGTCCAGGCCTTTGCCACGAATCTGAGGGGGACAACAAATCAAATCCTGTTGCATTGCAGTGCAGGGCTTCTCCTCGCACCGCAGCTGGGCGGCACTGAGCTCTTCCAGCCTCAGCACACAAGATCTCTCTGTGTGTCTTTATGAGCGCGACCTTAAGCATAGTTTAAGGCCGGGGGTGGGAGAAGTAGCCGCAGTGAGGGCTGTAACCGAGCTGCCCCTCCACAGCGCTCTCCTGAAGGAGGGAGGTGAGGGAACGGGAGGTGAGGGAACGCGCGGCGCTGAGGCGAGGAGGGCGAGGCGGGAAGGGGCTGAGAGCCGCCCCGTGGCCGGGCTGCGCCTCGCAGATCCGCGGCTCAAAGCTCATCGCCCGCCCCGCTTCTAAGGGCGGGAAACCGCTATTCGTGACTGGAAGCGATAGCCTGGGGCTCAGCCAGGCTGTGGCAGCGCGGGGAGGTGAGCCCGCACTTACATCCGCGTCCTCGTGCTTGTTGACCCCGTGGAAGTAGAAAGGCTTTCCGTTGATGAGGAACTGCGTGCTGGTGACGTGAACGGTGCGGATGCCAACCGGCAGGGTGTAGATGTCCTCCTGCGGCACGCCGCTGGCCTGAGCCTGCATTTTCACCTGGGTTCCCAAAGGAAAGCTGTGTGAGAGGTGCTGGGCTGGCAGAACCCTCCAGGCTGTCTATGGATGCTGCACTCTGCGCAGAGTGGGAAGAAAGCTCATTGCACGGCAATGTACGTGGAAGAGGAGCTCAGCCTGCTTCCCAGAGGCTCTACCCTCCGTCATGCAGCATCTCCTCCCTCGTATTGTTCTAAATAGTCCTTCTGCGGCAGGCAGATCAGGCCAGAGATGTGCAAGGCAAACATCTGAGAGCACACGCATGCACACAGGGGTGCCCTGCTCATCTCACCACCGACCTTCGCATTCAGCATCCAGAGCTCAATTCGGTTACAGCACAACTAGTAATGCCGTTCTAGAGATGTGGACCGGATCCAGGGGAGAGCAAAAATAAGAAAGATGGGCCATACGGCAGTTCCTTAACGCTATTACATAGTGAGAAGAAATGCACACAGAAGAAGAGATGTCACTGTTACCTCTAAGAAGTAGCGGTATCCAGGGCTCTCGTGCATCAGATAAGGCCACCACAGGTTTGGATTTGGCACTTTTAACTCTCCAGCTGGCCCGCTGCCTGTAGCAACCACTTTTCCCTCCTGATCACGTAAACTCAGAGACAAGGAATAGAGTTCGCTGCCAACTACCGATATCTGATATTGCACCATTGCTGGTTCAAAGGACAACAAAGCACAGTCAGAGGCTGGCATGAAAGGCAACGTACATGCATCATATGTGGGGAAATTTTCACATACAGCAGCATTAAATAGCAAGGGAAAACAACAACAGCAATAGAAAGGTACAAATTATAACAAGCGTGACCTGCCTTGAGGTCCAGAAGTTTTCAGGTAGATTTGTATATCACAAATATCTGTTTCTTAGAGATAATCCTGCTTTAAGTGGCAGAAAGACCGCCTCTGCTGAGGAATCCTACTTCTAGAAACACCTCATTGTCCTCTCTCTTTAACAACAGAGTCTTGTGAGTACTTTTTCTTATTGTTTCTGCTTATTTTTTAATCAGCAACTGCCGAGCCAGGCACTAGACCAGCTAAGGCTAAAAAAAAACCACTACAAAACAAATTCAATTGGAATTGCAGGTTATTTTTTTCTATTGCCCTTGTCATCTCAATTTGGAGCTGGAGGTTGCTGCTGTAATTGCTCTGAACCTACCAACGCTCTCTGATGAAGTAGTTGTCACAGTAATGTCATCTATGTAGACAGAAGGTGTGGTGTAAAGCACAACCGGGCGATGGATTCCAGCATAATTAAAGAAATCAAACCTGGTGTTCTGTACAAAATAGTTCTTGGGATACCTGAGTGAGCAAGACAGGAAAAATGGCTGCATTATGTTTCATTACACAAGAACTGAAGGCAGCATATGGATGCTGGTAAAACATGCTGGTAAAACAATCTTTACAGCAGGATGGGTCTGTATTTCAGCAGTTCTACTGATGCTATGCTGAAAGGCTTTACCAGTTAACAAACATCTACTGCACTGAATGGGTTTGATCCTTCAGGACAGCAGGCTCTTGTACTTCCAGCTGAACTCAAGCTTCTCAATCTGCCACTGATTCAGCTTTGCAAACCACTTAATCTCAGTTCCCTGTGTATAAAACAGATGCAATAGTTCAGTGTAGATTCCTCATCACACTGAAACTTAAACTTCTCACTGCTTGGCTGATGAATTTCAGTAAAAACACAACCTGTGCTCTTCTAAGTTGCACAGAGGGTCTTACGAGACAGCAGCTGTATAAATCCCCATTCTCTCATCCCTGGGTTAACCTCACAGTGCAGCACGTTAGCGGCTCACCTTGTTTTGTCATTCATGTACTGAATTGACCCCGGAGGTAGAGTGTGCAGTGTCAGAGTGTTGTTCAGTGCAACAGTGATGCGGCAGGGAACCCCCGGGCTGCGCTGGACAATCCTGCTTATATCTGCTTCAAAAGGGAGGTGGCCACCTTCATGCTCCACAACCTGCACTCCATTCACCCACTGCAACAGAAGAGAGTCGTGAGTCCAAGAGGCACGTTTAAGATTTGGTGGCAGTCGTAGCAGCAAGAAGGGAAGGAGCACAGTGATGGGCAATTGGGATTTTAGTGCAGCATGACCCTGGAAGCACAAACACAACCACCCGTGCAACGTACCACGATGGAGTAGTAGTGGGCGCTGCCAAACCGGAGCACCACCCTGGTGCTGAAGTCATCCTGCAGCCAACGCTGAGGAAGCAGCACCTCCTTCTCATACCACACCCAGCCAATGTAGTTCTCCAAGTGGGGGTCCTGAGTGATGTCGTTGAAGCTGGCAGGCACTGGCATGTCAATAACAGGACCAGTCTGGCAGGAATTGAACAGAGTGGGAAGGAGCAAATCATTAAAAAGAAGAAATTCTGCTGTTTGGTTATGTAGCCTGTACTGCTGGAGGTATCCCCTTCCACTGACAGCCACTCTAAGTGGAAGTACTTGGAAGAACCTGCCTAGAAACCAGCGTGGTCTGTCCCACATAAGTCCTGCTTACTATCAAGCCATATTCATACATGATGAACCTGCTGATATCTTTTCCTCTCCTGAAATGCCTTTATGAACAGCTTTGGTACCACACAGTGGGAAGGGAAGGAGGGAAATGCCCAGGTGGCTGCTCAGCCTGCGATGCCTCACAAAGTGCAGTTTCTCTTGTACAGCTCCAGCGGTTCAGTGCACAGTGCTGCAATGTCAGCTCACTGCCACGATGTTTTGTGCCAGGCCATGAGCTACGGTGTGACAGCAGCAGAAGCTGCAGATGTTTCAGGTCAGCACTCCCAAGGAAGCACTGTTTGTACCTCTTTAGATGGGCTGAGTGGCCTTTCTCACTCCTTAAAAGCAATTGGCATAGTGTTAATTCACTGGCTTGTTATTAATGTAAGGATTCTAGGCAGGCAGTGTTGTAATGCATTTAACATCTCAGTAACCGGATGCTGTGACACAACTGAGCCATTCATTTTTAGCACCTGCTGCACTCGTGATGTTGCAGCAGCGCACAGCTGGAGCGCTTCCCTTTTCCATGAAGAGTGGAACCAGGAACGAGCTCCATGTGCAGGGCTGACTCAGTGCTCACATGTACGGAGCTGCAGAGAAACTCAATCCTTAGTAGACATCACAAAATGCTAACAGGGGGTGAAGCAGATTTTGTAGCACCTGACGCTATGAAACCTTTGGCCAGGATGGCCACTTGAAGGAGATTCCCAGTGTGTGAATGCTGAGTGCACTTCTCAGCCCCTGCTGGGAGCACTGCTTGGGATCCCTCTCCTCTGGTTCTTTTCCTCCCCTCCTCTCAGAATTAGGCTAAAAACCGGCCAGAACGCTAAAAGGGGAAGGATGGAGCTTTCAGCTCAGGATATGCATAATCACCGCACAGAGAGCGAACCGGGGTTCACTTAACAGCAGATCGAAGTTACACTGTAACCTGCTTATCTGCCCTTAAGAAGGGGCATTACCAGCGTGCGGACGGCACGTTGCAGCCTCGCAGGAGCGGAGCCCCGAGCAGCGCCGGACGGCCCCAGCAGCACGCGGTAATACGCTCCCCCAGCGCCTTCGGACAGGACGTTCCGTGCAGCCCCGATGCGAGGCGAGCATCTGAGCAGAGGGGAAGCGGCACGGTTCTCTGCTCCCGGGAAGAGAGCCCCGCAGCAGCGCTGTCCCGGAGGAGCTGCCCGCCCGCCCAGCCCCGCGCTACCTGCCGGAGCGGCTGCCGGTACCAGCGCTGCTCGAAGCCGGCGTCCCGGCCCGGCGAGAAGTCGGCGCGGAAGCTCCAGATTCCTCCGAGCTCCTTCAGCTCTCGGGACGGGCTCTCGCGGGGGTACAGCATGCCGCCCCTCACGGCCGCCGCCGCCGCCGCCGCCCGGCCGGCCGCCGCCGCCGCCACCAGCACCAGCAGCTGCAGGCGGCATTGCCCCACCGAGCCGCACGGCGCCGCCGCCGCCATCTTGGTTGTGGGCAGCGCCCGGCCGGCGGGGGGGGCGTGGCGGCCGCGATTGGGCTGGGCGGGAGCGGGCGGAGCTGCTGCGTGCGGCCGGCGGTGGGAAGGTCAGCGGTGGCGGTCGAGTGAGCTGCTGCTATTGGAGTCCTGAGACGTTTTGTACCTTTATTTATTCACTTATTCATTTATTTAATAGTCGTTGTGTTTGTTTTTTGTTTTTTTTTCTCCCGTAGACGACTGTAGAAGCGGGCGGCCCGGCAGCCTTTGGAGAGCATCAGATGTGGCAAAGAGCCCAGATCACCTGGCGGCAGCTCAGCCACGAGCAGGAAGGCGCTTGCTGTGTTAGGAAGTCACGTTTGGGCTGAACTATGAACCGTGGTAACGTTTTCCTATTCGAAATGCATCCCTCAGAGCTTAATTGGAAATAAAATAGGATGGAAAGTGTTACCAGAGAGATCAGGGTGGAAGGAAATGCCATCTGATGGATTTTAGTTTCACAGGACAATTTTGGAGTGCAGATACTGATACACATCTAGAGTGTGCTGCCCATAAAAGCTCTCCTAAAAGCCAGGGAGGAGATAGTTCCAGTTCTTTCACACCAGTGAACTGCATTCCTCAAGCCTCAGAAGGGCTAAGGAAGCCCAGCTCAATCTTGTCCCCTAAAACAATATATAAGACAGAAGTTTCAGTGAATTACAATACACCACAGTGTTTATTAACTCTGGATTAGTGTGATAAGCACAACGCTGCAGCCACGGGATATGTCCCCACACTCTAAGCTTGCTCCTTCTGCTTCTTCAGCAGCTCCCTCAGCTGCTCGATCTGGGCAGTCACGCTGCTCTTGGCAGTACCACCCACAGCAGTGTACTGCTCCACGCTGTTGACAATGTTGAAGACCTGGGAGACATCGCTGGCAAACAGAGGGCTGGGGAGGCAAAAAGAAGAGGTATCAGCAGAGAGTGATGGGCACTGCTTGATGGCTTTATACTGCCTGTGGAGAAAATAAGGAAGTAGAGGCTGAGCCTTTTCCAAGGGGAAAAGCATCATGAAGCTCTGCTTCTGCACTTCTAGTGCCTGTCAGGAGCAGTTCCTGACATACCAAAGACACAGCTGCAAGGGCAGAGGGAGGAAGGAAGTCTGAAGCCAAACTCCTCTACAGCGCCTGTGCCTCCAGGTCAAGGCATGAATTTCTCCATTTCCTCCCAGTACCTGTGGCCCATGCCCTGCATAAGTTCAGTGCTAGTGATATTGTGCCCCTTCAGCTGATACAGGTTTGGCAGTAGCAGCGGTGATATTTAGGCCATGACAATTTTGGGTCAGGACTGGATTGTTCATGGAAGGCGACCATAAAGAAGCCTGTACTAAGCTAAGCTGACACCTGCCTTTTGAGGGGATTTATGGCAAAGTAACAATGATACAAACCTGATGCTCTTCAGGTCCTCTAGAGTGAGTTCATTGATAGCAATGCCTTTAGTCTCAGCAAGATGGACGGCCTTCCCAGAAGCAGCGTGAGCTTGTCTGAATGGCATCTACAATGACAAGGAGAGATGATAGTCCAGTGCAGACTCAGTCAAGAATGGATGTTCTCCCATTTTGATTGGTTTGTTTTTCCTTATAACAATGAAATCTAAACCTGCAGTTGTTGACCCACACTGACCATCACCTGGGGACCTCTGATACTTACTCCTTTACGAACCAAGTAGAGAGCCAGATCAGTAGTCAGCAACTCAGGGGTCAGAGCCTTCTCCATGTTCTCCTTGTTGATCTGCAGAGAGAGATATTACTGTCAGCTGCTCTTTGGGGACACATTTAGTGGTCTCAAAGAATGGACTTCATCAAGGAGGGACCAGGCTCTCCAATGACTTTCTTCCCAAGTGTACCGGAGCTGCCTGTGGTGGGGGCCCTACCAAGCAGTAGAAGTGAGCAAGTCTTCATGTTAGGAGCAGACTAGAGCTCTTACACACAGAACACGTCCTCCAACCACATACAATAATGAGAAGCTGAAGCCTTACCTGGAGGGTAGAAATCACTCCGGTGGCAACCTGGAGCACAGCAGTCAGAGTGTCCACAACATCAAAAACAGCTTCCTTGTCCTCCTGCATGAGAGCATGGATGGAAATTGCTGTTAGATTAATTGATGCAGTGAAAAAGCCCACCAACATGAGCAGCCTGGCCAGCAGAGCAGGAGTGTCATCATGGAGTCTTGGGCTGGGTGTGATTTATAGCTTGCAGTATCACAGCCCCACTTTTTTATAATCCTGCACACAAGTAGCACCTGTGCAGGGAAATAAAGTGCAAGAGGCTTCTATAGACCAAGAGACAACTGTGTCTCTTCAGAGAACTGGAGTGAAAACTAATTTCTGTTTTACCTGCAGATCCTTGTTGTAGGTGCTTGGAAGTCCTTTGAGAACCATGAGAACAGCAGCCAACTGCAGAGAGAAACAGGTATGGCAATTGGTTAGTTAATTTTTACACAGAAGCATGAAGAAGGAAGCTTCTTCAGCCCCAATATGAGCAGTTTCCCTGCCCCTCTTCTTTCTTTAACAGGCTCACCCGTCCAAACACACGACCAGCTTTGCTGCGGATCAGTTCCAGGCTATCAGGGTTCTTCTTCTGAGGCATCAGGCTGCTGCCAGTGCTGGAAGAAAGCAATACTTTGGGAGTGTATGGTGAGCAAGACCCCAGTCTGTGCAGATGCAGACTAAGACATGCAGCACACTGGTCCAGCCCTGCAAAAGTGATTTGTAGCCCCCCTTGTCTGGACACCTGTCTCAGTATAGGAAAGCAGTGAAGCGAGTGCACAGAGTTTCTCATGTTTCCCAAAGCAGAGTCTTTGGTTTTGCAGTGCTGTCTGGAGCTACCACCCAGTGCTGCCTCTCAGAGGAGACAAAACAGAAGCTTCTCTTCAAGGCCCAGTTGCACAGAAGGCATGAGCAGGCAGGACTTGTTTTTCTGTGCCCTCAGAGAGGCAGGGCAGTGGCCGTGCTGCATTGAGAGACAGGAAGTCTGTTAGTATTGCAAACACGGGCTGTTCTGGGAAGGGCTTTGGCAGGAATTTCCCGCAGAGAAGGAAGTTCTCTGTGCCTGTTCTCTTACAGCATATTTCTGCCAGCAGTAGCTGGGGAGGAGTGAATGGAGATGTGATTGAGTTGCCAGAATCAGAATCACTGATACTTAATGAGGAATTTTTACCCTAATGCTGCCTTACACTCAGGCTTTTAATCCTCTGGAGTGTTGATTTATATGTCAGTCTTGTGCAGCAGGGACATCCACTTCCTCATTCTCTCAGGAAGGGAGGATAGGAGAGATTGAGGGAAGTGGCTGTTTGCCCAGTGACCAGGCCCCTACCTGTAGGCATCGGAGAGGGTTACAAAGCCAAATTCAGCGGTGCTGAAGATGATGAGATCTTCGGCCAGCTTGCTAAGGTGGATCATCAGCAGGGTGGCAACAGAGAGTAATTCCACTGCAGAAAAGGCAGAAAAGCAGGAGGTGAAAAGGGCATTTGTTTGTGTTTGACAAACCAGGGAGCCCTGATTGGAGCTTAGACATGTGCAAAGATTTCCTGTTTGGTTACTTCCCAGTGTGGGATTTCAGCTCCCTTGTTAAATGATGTTAACTGGGAAGGTGCCCGGTGTCTGCTTCTAACATGGGGGAGGGAGGAATAGTGTAGTTGTACTTACCCACAAAGTCTCTCTCACTGATGGCATCCATGCTGTTCAGGCTGATGCATGCAAAGTCCAGTTCTGTAAGGGAAGTGATGGACAAAAGAGATCATGTTTAGCCTAACTTGAAGTCTGCACCTTGCCCCAGCAGGTGTCTGTGAGCCCTTTAGTAGTCCAAGGAACACAAATAAGGTGTGTTGAGGTGTTGTTATTTGTCCCAGGTGGCCAGTGTGTAGCAGAAGTTGTTCAATTTAATTTATTATTTCACCATACAGGCATGTGCTTTCTTAATTTGGTAAAAAGTCTTAGTCCTTACCAATTCCTTGGGAGCTGCTTGCAACCTGTGTCCCTGGTCATCAGAAATTATTCTGTTTTTATATTTATTACCCTCCCTCCCCATGTTGAGGTGCTGCAGTGTAACTCAAAATAGCATTATGACAGTGTGTCAGTGTTTCTCTAGTTCCCAGATATTATAATCAAACCGTTGCTGCTCAGTCAGGGAGACATTTACCACTACGCAGAAGCTCTCTATCGATTTCCAGTGGGTTGCCAGCCAGAGCACCGCTGCCAGGGAAAAAGGAAATGGAAGTCATGCATGATATCTTGCACAGTCCAACAAAAACTGATCTCTAGCAATGAGGGATGACACTTCTTTCTCTCTTCAAAAGAATCTGGCGTCAAACTGCTCCCTGAAGCATGGTCTGAGGCCCAGCAAACTGAACGCTAGACTAAACCAGTAGTTCTCTTCCAAAGAAAAAGATTTGCATGATGAAAGCCTTGTACTTCTTGATTTCAAAGAGAAGGGAGAAGAGCATGTTTGGTGGGTATGTCAGTCATAGCACTTTTCTTTGGTGCATGAAGCAAGGCTTGAGATCTTGAAACTCTGCAGTGTGTGTAGCATACAAACACCACTGGTTCAGAGGATGTAAAGGTCTGTCTCTTGGTCATTTAATAGAGCAAAGTGATGCCCACAAAGGGATTACACAGAAAGTACACACTACCTTCCCAGAGGCAAGACATTCATCCTTTTCTTCACCTCACCCAGGCGCTCAGAATCACGAATCAGTGCAACAGCGTGGCTAGGAGGGGACATGAGAGAGAAAGCAGATGAAGCTGAGAAACCTTGCATGAGCCAAGAGGAAATGGCCATAATGGCCATAGGGTGGGGCATGCTGAGAGGTGGTCTCCACACAGTCAGTGTTTAGGTTCTTGGTTGTTAAGAGACAAGTAGCACTGGACTGAGATGTACTTGTGGCAGCTTTCAGGGTTAGCTCTGCTGTGTCTCCCCCAGCTGCCCCATCAGAGAACGATGCACTTCTAGGCTCCATCTGTGCAGGGCTCCAAGAATGGAGAAAGCTTCCCTTCCCAGAGTCCAGTGTGAAAGGTGGTTACCTGAGCAGGAACTGGCTCCATCTGATGGGCAGAGCCTTCTGCAGGTGGGTGTAGCCAGGCATGATAACATCAATTTCTCTGCATATGGAAAGAGAGGAAGGGGTGAGCAGCAACTGTTTGCATAGAGAGCAGTGGCAGGTAAACTCTCAGGTTTCGTGGCAAGGTCATGAGAACATATTTAGCCTGTGTTGTGCTATGCCTTCCTCTTCTTCTTATCTCCATAATACATTAGGGGAAGAGGAATGTCTCCCTGAAGCAGGCTGTGAAGAAAGAGGGCCCATTGTCTTTCCCTGGGCTATCACATATTGTCTCACTTTGACATCCTCTGCAGAAGACCTTGCTGCTGCCCTGATTGGTACCAGTCAAAGAGCAAGCCTAGAAGTCTCCTGTCCCAGAAGCATTGAGACCATGGACTTGGGAAAGGACTTACATAGCAGCGCGCTCCACCAGGGTCTTAATGAGCTGCAGCAGGTGAGTGGAGATGACAGAGATGGAACTCTTCAGGAGCAGCTTCAGGTCAGTCACAACCTGAACAAGATTGGCCACAATGAGATAAAGGAGAATGTGATGTGCTTAGTGCCAAATACAGTTCAGCTGAAAGGCAAGGCAGGGCTACCAACTCTTCATTCTATGTGGTGTGAAGGGACATTTTAGCAGATATGCCCCATGTCTGATTCATGAAAGTTGTTGTATATTGCTTCCCAAAGCTCATTCTTTTCAGTGGACTTCTCAGGTATAGGCAGCTAGGGATGGAATATACTCCACTATTCTCCAAATATTCCCCCACAATATTCCCCAAAGTGTGTCATTAGCAAAAGGCAAATCCCAAAAGATGCATGGTACCCAGACAGTAAAGTAATGGATTCTGTGGGCTTTCCAAGGGCAGCAATCCTGCAGAAACCACTTCCCTGTGATGATTAATAACTACAGCATCACTAGCTTAAAGCCATAGGGAGCACATGCTGGAGAGTGTCATTGCATGCAAGAGATGACAGAAAGAAGCTTGGTAAGGACCTGAGGTGTGAGAGTAATATAGGAGGAGAAGAACAAGTAGTTCTATACATACCTGATCATTCCTGCTTCTTCCAGTGTGCAGCTTTCCAGCTATATCCCCAATCAGCTCCTGAGGACAAGAGAATAACTTCTGTCAGTGTCTCCATATTCTAAGCAAAAGAATTCCTTCAAGAGCAGACCTCCTCCTAGCTCTAGGATCCTGTAAGTAGCTATGAGTTCTCCTCTGGGGAAGTAGAAGTTTGGATTCTAGGCTTGTGTAGCATCTCTTTCACAAAAATGGTATTGGATACTGTTGGCTGTGCACCTAATATCTCAATATCACAGGGCGTTGAGGAATTTCACTGTGTTGGGGACAGAGGCACATGTGCTTAATGTCAGGCAGCACTAGCTAGAGAGGGAGAGGAACAACAGGTTAGAGGACCCAAACCTTCAGTCTGCGTTCGTTGGCAGTATGAATATCCTCATCACTTTGTTTCACCACAAAGACTCCTTTAGACCATTCCTCAGAGATCTATAAATGTCAACAGAAACACAAGTCAGCTCATACTGTTTCCCTGAGCGGGGGACTTGTAAGTTGTCCCCAGGAAATACCAACTTCTGCCACCCAATTGGAAATGAAAGCATTCTCACAGGAGCTCCAGCATTCCTGTTCTTTCAGGCCAAGGCTGGCTGCTTGCTCTATCCCTATATTCTCTATTGATCTTGGTGGAGAGTCATCTTTTGATCCTTGCTGATCCTGCAATCCTGGCTATAGCAGGACTTGAGCATCACAGTGAGAAAGTGAGCTGAAGTGGCAGTCGTTGCTTTAGCATTGTCCATAAAGACTTTCCTATACAAACATTGTATAGACTGCCCATTGTCCATGGTAGGTGAGCAACAATGAATATTTCAAAAAAAGTGCCTAGTGGCTGACTCTTCTTCACCCCTATACAATACTGTGCATTGCCTTCTACTAACTCAGGCAGCCAGACACAAAGGGATCCCAAGTGCCACTGGAAAAAGAATATTCCTAATTCATACTGAAACAATTCCTCAGGAATGTTCAGTGTGATGAGGATGGGAGGGCAGGTCATGCTGAGCACACCTCACCAAGGCACCAGGTTTCCATAGTGAACATTCACAATGCACTCACCGGGGCTTCAGGTTCCCCTTTCTGGCTTGTCAACTGGTTCATATCCTACTGCCTGGCTTTGGTACCTTTAGCTAGATGGAATCTGTCAATCAGTCTGTTGTCCAGGTCTGCTGGAGTATTAAGAGTACAGAGTACAAAATGTACGGGCCTCTCCAGTTCTCCCTGGTTCAGGACTGCACTCCCTTTTGGGAAAGCACTTTTACACGTAATTAGAACTAAGGAATAGGACATGAGGAGAGAGAAAGATGCTTTTTAGTGCATCAGCTCAGGGATGTTTTCAGATAAGGAGCTATTCATCATAGTATTAATGTAGGGATTGTATGTAGGCCTGAGCACGCATTACAGTTTATGGAGGAAATAAATACCTTTTCCAGGCCACTCAGGATCTTCTCCAGCTCTGTTTTAGTTAGGATGCCAGCCTTCTCCAAGGCTTTGGCATAAGCCATGCTTCCCTGGATATCAACTTCAGACATTCTCTGATCACAGGCAATGGAAGAGTTGAGCATCTCCATGATGGGATCTGTGCTTCCGCTGAATCTTCCCCCCCAAAGTTTATCTCCCTGAGAGAGAGGAAGAGGCAAATCAAAGAGGCCTAATAACTTCGTTTATAGTTTTAAGAACTATGTAATTTCCACTGAGAACTTTATGCAATATAGAGGCCAAGCTCAGTTATGTTCTTTCAGTGCAGTCCTTTGTTGTGTTGTTGTCTAATAGAGACAGATTTTTCTTTGTTTGACAAATAGCTATGGGCCAGCATAAGCCACATATCAAGTGACTGAAGTTACCGTTTAGGCAACTCCAGAGTCCAGGATGTGCTTGCAAGCTTTGCCATAAAATTAGCATCAAATCAGCTAAGGTGCACACTCTAGAACTCTGGGTACCTTTCAGCATCAGGAATGTCCAGAAAAATAAGTCAAAACACAAAGAAGATTATAAAATATGTAAGAAGAAAACTTGTTTTTCTACTCAAACCAGACTGATTTTCTAATCTCACACCCTTGAACATGTCATCTACCTAATTACTTCACTATGTGACAAAAGACAAGTACCTAATTCCTGCCACACATCATGACACTATGCGTGTAAACCCTTTGCATCAGTGATTTAGCAACTGAATGGATTCATTAGGAGCCATACATGACACTTGGTCAGATCTTTGCTTATCTGGGTAGGATGCCTCCTGAAGCCTTAGCTCTGGCAAACTTGAATGGAAATTTGAATAGTTTGCTCTGGCAAACTTGAATAGGAATGTTACTTGTGCACAAAGCTTGCAACTAATCCAAGATTTCAAAAGCATCTCTCCAGTACCAGGAGGCACAAAGAATAAATTGGAGAACATTTAAAGGAAGGGTCTAAATATATTTGCCATTGCAGATTGCAAAATAATCACTAATCTGTATGATTTTTAAGTACCCCTGTCCTGTCAGTCTTTTCTCATACCGTACATTGTAACTACCATGGACAGCAAACAGTTGGCCAACACATCTGCAAACTAATCTGTGCTGGGGTTTTATCAGTCAGACAAAATACTGTTGAGTAACCCTGGAAACTTTTTTCCCTAGTGACTATCTCCACATCTCTGCCAATGTCTGCTGAAACAACGCGTCTGAGGGGACAGCAAGAGAAAGCCTATAGAGGTAAGTGTTGCACGTAGTTCTTTTCACATCTTTACAGCAGCTCTGTCAGCCAGCTGAAGAGAGGTAAAAAGAAAAATCAGAATCTGAAAGGAAAAGTTAGAGGTCCTCAGTGGATCCAGTGCCCATGGAACTATGGCATAGGGATGTAAAAATCAAAAGCCAGTACCAGATGCTAAGTGCTTGGATGAGGAACTGCTCCGTCTTAGGCATATCTTCTGTGCTATGGGGCTCCACAGAAGTAAGACGTGGTTCAGCAGAAACTGCTACAGATACATTTGCAGTCAGGAAAGCAAAACAGAAGGATTAACTTTAGCTAGCTACTGAACTCTGGTCAGGCTAGCACAGTCAGACAGCTGATGGACACAGTCATCTGTAACCAGCAGCTGAGGAAGCCAAGGCTGCAGTAGCCACTCTGAAAGCAGAAGGCATGAGTTGCTAAGACAATTAGTCACTAGGCACAGAAACTGAAAATGAAGCTTTTGTATACAGAAGTAGTTACACAAGCTTTTGTAAAGTATCTGCCTAAGCACAAGCTGGCCTGAGTGAAGTGCACCAGTGCATTAAATTAGTCTCCCCAAGGTAAGGGGAGGAACCTGAAGGAAACAGCAGGCTGCAGAGACTTAGACTGTAACAGAGTTGAGCTTGCATTTGCCAGAGCACTGGTAGGAAAAGCAGTTTGCCCTCACCTCAGATGCCATTTCAGACGTTTGCTCGTGTGCACAGCACTCCCAGTGCAACCTGTGGAACAGAACGGAACGAAACAGCTCAGCTCTGGCCCTTCCCTGGCACCTCAACCCAGCAGTAAGGCCCCACCGAGCCCCCCAGCCCCACTCACCGTCTCAGCAGCTCAGCCCAGCTAGTCGTTCCGTGCTACACACCCCTCTTCCTTGCTTTTACACGCCTCGGAGCCTTGCTGGCAGCTCGTCCCGCCCCGGCAGGGCGGGGTGTCCCTTCAACCGGCCCCACTCCACTTCCCCCTCCCTTGTAGGACCCCGCAGAACTGGCTCGTTTCTGCTTGGCATTTGGAAGTGTGCTGCTACCACATATTTTTTCTATCTGTACAATGCCAGAAGTATTTGAGAGAGTACACGAAGTGCAACCTAATTTTCTTGTCCCTTTCGGGTTTTTCTTGCCTTTCATCATCCCTGTTGTCACAAGACTGTAGGGTGATTTAGGTAGGAAGAGATGTAATCTAGCCATCTTTTCTGTCATTCCTCACTCCTTCTACTCATCCTCTCCTTTCTGAGTTGAAGATGAAGCCTGAGGCCCAGTGGGATTGTATGATTAGGGTATGTTGGTTTCTGTAGCAAAGCGGCTCAGGCAATGACACAGTTTAGCATCAGACTTGTCTGCCTCTGGCTACCCAGCCTGAATGAGCAGATATATTTTGTCGCTGGGTTTCCAGAGCACTGCCTTCAGTATCAGCCCAGAACAAAGTTCACATTCTGTCTGGATTTATAACCAACTCTGAATTTGTTGCTTCTCAAACATTTCCGCTTGTGATCTTTTTTTTTTTTTTTCCTGGTGCGATGATTTTTCCCTCTAAGACTAGCAGGCCTGCAGACACACACAGCATCACACTGTCTGCACTGGAAAAAGCTGTTTGAAAGTTTTTCACCAGTTTCCTTCCTCTTCTGAAGCCCTCCATACTTGATGCTACTCTTGTCTTGATGGTCTTTCTTGAGTGTCTTTGTCCTTATTCTGGGTTTTGACTGAAGGTTGTTGGAAAGCTGTCAAAACAGTAAGCACCATCTTTGCATCTAGAATGGATTATATACGATTATATACAGGGAGAGGCTTTAATTTACCTCCTGGTGTTTGTGATACAGGTTCCATATTGGTTATATGGAACATGCATAACATATACAAAGAATGTACCTCTATGCTTAACCTCTCACTGCAGAGAAGTTGCTCGAAGTCCACAAGGGTTGGAGGAGGATGCTCAACACACTGCAGTCAGGAGGGTTAGAGGGCACGCAGCTGCTCCTGACACCCACAGGGCTAGAGAAAGGAAAATGGGATCTCTATGGCATTTCCTGAGTTTCCCTGTGTCTACAATTTGAGTTTTTATACCATTAAGCATCCTATATATGTATGATATACATTGTTTGTGTAATTTGGTTTCTAAATATTACCTGTATTTAAACAGTGGCGTGGTTAAATATAACAGTGAAAGTTCCAATTTCTGTTCTACTTCTAGGCCTCTATGTAATTTTTTCCACTTCTTTGTACTTTTGTACACTTATTCTGGAATGTGAGGCATAGAAATGACTGAGGAATCACAATGAAGTTTGGTTTGTGTTGCTGCTGGTGAAGGTTAGATGGATACATTTGGGTATTGCTGTCTCATATTCATCCCTGGTGCCTGCAGGGGACGTTGCTGTTATACAAATCCATCTGGTCTCACTACTCTTTTGTGACAGTGGAGAAGTGTTAGCAGCTCTGCTTTTCTAATTGAGAACTAGAGGGCAGAATGACCATGCATAGTAATGTGTTTAGGAGACAAAATATTCAGTGGGACTTTTCCAGAGCATGAAAGCAGGCTAGAGATATTTTCCTTGAGGAGACTAAGTGAATATTTCTTTACTTTTTGTAATGTTTAAGAGCCTCTGTATAGGCTTTTTATCTGGTTGGATGTCAGATCAGAATTACTGAACCATCTGCTGAGTCTTTTAGTAGTTTATTAAAAGACTACATATCAGAATGCCTATCTAAATTGATAGCTATTGAATTCTTGGCTTAAATGACTTCCTGTTGTCTGTGACAGAGCAGGGATTTAAGTCCAAGTCCCCCCCAACTACTGTCCAAGGCACTGATCCTTATGTTTGTGCAGAACTTCTGAGGATGAGAGGCAGGGCTTTAAGCACTCAGATCACAATGTGTCATAATAGAGTGACAGTGGAAGTGTGAAGGTGTTCTGGGTCAGTTTCCTGTAATGTCTGTGGAGCTTCAGAGACCTTCAGAGTCTCCTCCCCATCAATGTTATTCCATAATTTTAAGAAAACGGTGGATTGGTGGGAAGTAGCAATGATTATGAACTACTCATCTACGTAGGAGACTGTGATGTGACAATCTGCTAAAATCTCTGCTTTGCTTTCAATTTGGCAGGGCCCCATGTCATTTGGTACCAGCTATAAGGAGTAATGCTAGGCACTTGCTGCTAGGAGCAAGAGGAAATCTGTTTGGCTGAGACCTCTTAAGGTACTGAGCAGGGCTAGGAGATACAAACAAAGAAAAAGAGGGGAGTAGCACGAATTGAGAAAGATTATGGGAGAGAAGGAAAGAAATATGAGAAAGAAATGGAGAGA
The DNA here is from genome assembly GCF_987193195.1 of Phasianus colchicus. NCBI lineage: Eukaryota > Metazoa > Chordata > Aves > Galliformes > Phasianidae > Phasianus > Phasianus colchicus. The sequence continues at coordinate 5,723,740 of NC_143456.1, forward strand.
GATCTTTTGCTCTGGCTTTGTTAGTGTTGGGTATTGGTGTCACCTCTCCCTCTATTGCACCTTTCCCCTCAGTTAAGTAAGCAGAAGTGATTTCCCTTCCACAGCTAACCTATCTAGAGACTCAGGCACAAGCTCTGTTTCTGTTTTGGAACATAAAGTAACAGAGCAAATACAAAGGTGGTTTATGGAGCAGTAATTTAAATGTGGTGTTCTTTACATGGCAGCAGAATAAATCATGTTTAAGGCTAAAAGTAAGGGGAGAGTGAGGGTGATATGAAGCGTTGAAGAAAGGGAAGTTTGTATTGCTGGTGCTTCTATGTATTTCAAGAACTAATGCTGTAAAGGTAGATTGAAAGCACTTATTGTCTTCTGTAGTACATCATTAATGGCAGGAGGTTTAGTTCACAGTACTTTGCACTGTCTGTGCTACAGTCCTTAACCAAAACATGGTGAGGCAATGCTTGTGTTCCTGCCTTTACCTACGTGTGTTGCAGAGCCTTGCAGTACTCTGAGTCAATAATGTGTTGCTGTATCAGCGTGGAGGGCAGGGTGCTGAGCAAACCACCAGCTTTAAAATGTTTTGACAAAAGAGAAATTTTCCATGACAATTAGCACTATTGTATTGTCAGTACCAAGTTAGTGTTTAATGAAATCTTCCCTGTCTTCTCTATAGAAATAGTTTTTCCTTTGCCTTTCATTGAAGTCATTCCATGCAGTCATTCTGTGCAGAAATCACTGCAGAACACTAATGCAGGGGAATGTTACAAATGCTTATTGAATCAAATATTTTCCCCATAAAAAAAGACACCAAAGTGGTGCACTTGCATTCCTAATATAATGCTTTTTCTTGCCTGTGTTCTGATTTTACATTTGCAAGGGCAGAAGGGAAGATGGTAGATTATTACTAAGGGTTAGCCAGCAATGCCAGCTTATTTTCAAGTACTCTGCCCCCAGCTAGCTTGTACTGGGTCACACAGAAAAAAGAGTTTTCCTGGAAACAATGCAACTCCTGTTTTTTGGAGTAAACCAGAGCAGAAGGTGGTTTAATGATGAATGAGGAGGAGCTGTGGATTGTCCTGCTGACCACGTTCTGCTTAAGACTAAGCATGTTCCACTGCCAGCTGATGAGGAAATTTTTCCCTGCCAGAAGGCAGACAGCCTGACTGGCTGGGAAAGATAGTCCTAGCTGGAATTCAATGGGGGCTGGACATGTGGCATGTGTTACAGATATAGTACCATGTGTCTTTCCCTACGCACACCCCGATCTTTCCTCAGCATGTTGTATAGCTTGCTGTGGCACAGCTGTGTCCAGCCTTGTGCTGTGTCCAACTGCTCCCATCATTTGCAGGTCTCCTGATGTAGACACACCCTCCTGTTGCCCTCCTTGCCCAGTAGAGTTTCTCCCCTCATACCTTTCCTTTGCCAGGAAGGAGAGAGTTCATTCACACCAGTGACCAGCCCCAGAAGGGCTGAGGAAGCCCAATTTTGTCCCTTGAAAGCAATACGCAACACAGAAGTTTCAGTGAACTACAATACACCACAGTGTTTATTAACTCTGGATTAGTGTGATAAGCACAACGCTGCAGCCACGGGATATGTCCCCACACTCTAAGCTTGCTCCTTCTGCTTCTTCAGCAGCTCTCTCAGCTGCTCGATCTGGGCAGTCACGCTGCTCTTGGCAGTACCACCCACAGCAGTGTACTGCTCCACGCTGTTGACAACGCTGAAGACCTGGGAGACATCGCTGGCAAACAGAGGGCTGGGGAGGCAAAGAGAAGAGGTATCAGTGGGGAATGATGGGCACTGCTTGATGGCTTTATACTGCCTGTGGAGAAAATAAGGAAGTAGAGGCTGAGCCTTTTCCAAGGGGAAAAGCATCATGAAGCTCTGCTTCTGCACTTCTAGTGCCTGTCAGGAGCAGTTCCTGACATACCAAAGACACAGCTGCAAGGGCAGAGGGAGGAAGGAAGTCTGAAGCCAAACTCCTCTACAGCGCCTGTGCCTCCAGGTCAAGGCATGAATTTCTCCATTTCCTCCCAGTACCTGTGGCCCATGCCCTGCATAAGTTCAGTGCTAGTGATATTGTGCCCCTTCAGCTGATACAAGCTTGGCAGTAACAGCAATGGTATATATATAGACCAGGAAGAATTTTGCAGTTCTGTCAAGCCCAGGGTATGTGCAGAAGGGGACCATAAGAAAGCCAGGCTGACACCTGTCTTTTGAGGGTATCTATGGTAATGTGGTACAAACCTGATGCTCTTCAGGTCCTCCAGGGTGAGATTATTGATGGTGATGCCTTTAGTCTCAGCAAGGTGGACGGCCTTCCCAGAAGCAGTTTGGGCTTGTCTGATGGGCATCTGCAATGAGAAGCAAAGAGCACAATCAAGTAACCAGGCAAATGAAGCGCAGTCTTGGGCAAGAGTAGATGTGCTCTCATTTTGGTTGGTTTGATTTTAATTAGAGAAATGAAATCCAAATCCTTGTTTTCTGGGGTGTGAAGAGGGGAGGCATTAGGACGTAAAATTCCACCTGTAAATTACTATCAAGTCCACCCGGCAGCAGTTCCACTACTTGGGATACATGTAAAGAATGTGTTTCCAGCTCTCGTGTTTGTTGACCCACACTGACCATCACCTGGGGACAGAACAGAAGGCCTCATCTCAGGCCCTCACTGAGCAGTATTCTGAATCTAAAGAAGTCAGAGCTCCAAGCCTTCCTCTGATACTTACTCCTTTACGAACCAAGTAGAGAGCCAGATCAGTAGACAGCAACTCAGGGGTCAGAGCCTTCTCCATGTTCTCCTTGTTGATCTGCAGAGAAGAGGTGCAGAGCAAGAAGTTATCATCTGCTGCTCTTTGGGGACACATTTAGTGGTCTCAGTGAGGGGACTTCATCAAGGAGGGACCAGGCTCTCCAATGACCTTCTGCCCAAGTGTATCTGAGCTGCCTGTGGTGGGGCACTACCAAGCAGTAAGAGTGAGCAAGTCTTCATGTTAGGAGCAGACTAGAGCTCTTGTATCTGTATTACACTTAAAATGTGACCTCCAACCACATTCAATATGAGAATGAGATATTGAATGAATATCTCATTCAATAATGAGAAGCTGAAGCCTTACCTGGAGGGTAGAAATCACTCCAGTGGCAACTTGGAGCACAGCAGTCAGAGTGTCCACAACATCAAGGACAGCTTCCTTATCCTCCTGTGTGAGAGCATGGATGGAAATTACTATTAGATGAACTGACGCAGCCTCAGTTTTATCATCTTGCACACCAGCTGTACTTGTGCAAGAAATATAGTGCAAGAGACTTCTCTACAGCAGGAGACAACACTTGACACAAAGAACTGGAGTGGAAGCTAACATCTGCTTTACCTGCAGATCCTTGCTGAAGGTGCTTGGAATTCCTTTCAGAACCATGAGAATAGCAGCCAACTGCAGAGAGAAACAGGTATGGCAGTTAGTTACAGGAAGACAAGCACATTGCCCCAGCAGAGATTCACAGCCTATGCCCAGCATAATTTCAATTTTTATACAGAAGCATGAAGAAGGAAGCTTCTTCAGCCCCAATATGAGCAGTTTCCCTGCCCCTCTTCTTTCTTTAACAGGCTCACCCGTCCAAACACACGACCAGCTTTGCTGCGGATCAGTTCCAGGCTATCAGGGTTCTTCTTCTGAGGCAACAGGCTGCTGCCAGTGCTGGAAGAAAAATGTTGGGAGTATAATGGTGAGCAAGACCCCAGTCTGTGCAGATGCAGACTAAGACATGCAGCATGCTGGCCCAGCCCTGCAAAAGTGATTTGTAGCCCCCCTTGTCTGGACACCTGTCTCAGTATAGGAAAGCAGTGAAGTGAGTGCACAGAGTTTCTCATGTTTCCCAAAGCAGAGTCTTTGGTTTTGCCGTCCTGTCTGGAGCTACCACCCAGTGCTGCCTCTCAGAGGAGACAAAACAGAAGCTTCTCTTCAAGGCCCAGTTGCACAGAAGGCATGAGCAGGCAGGACTTGTTTTTCTGTGCCCTCAGAGAGGCAGGGCAGTGGCCGTGCTGCATTGAGAGACAGGAAGTCTGTTAGTATTGCAAACACGGGCTGTTCTGGGAAGGGCTTTGGCAGGAATTCCCAGCAGAGAAGGAAGTTCTCTGTGCCTGTTCTCTTACAGCATATTTCTGCCAGCAGTAGCTGGGGAGGAGTGAATGGAGATGTGATTGAGTTGCCAGAAACAGAAATCAGGGACAAGGAGAGTCTTGGGGATGGACTGTCAGTGACCAGGCCCCTACCTGTAGGCATCAGAGAGGGTCACAAAGCCAAACTCAGTGGTGCTGAAGATGATGAGATCTTCGGCCAGCTTGCTAAGGTGGATCATCAGCAGGGTGGCAACAGAGATTAATTCCACTGCAGAAAAGGCAGAAAAGCAGGAGGTGAAAAGGGCGTTTGTGTTTGACAAACCAGGGAGCCCTGACTGGAGCTTAGACATGTGCAAAGATTTCCTGTTTGGTTACTTCCCAGTGTGGGATTTCAGCTCCCTTGTTAAATGATGTTAACTGGGAAGGTGCCCGGTGTCTGCTTCTAACATGGGGGAGGGAAGAAGGATAGAGTTGTACTTACCCACAAAGTCTCTCTCACTGATGGCATCTATGCTGTTCAAGGTGATGGAAGTCATGTCCAGTTCTGTAAGGAAAATGACAGATAGAAGAGGTCAGATTTATCGTGACCAGGGCTTGACATTATCAGACTCTCCCAGCCTACAGGTGACTGAGTCCTTGAGTAGTCCCAACAGCAACCAATGCTGAAGTGTAACACTGCATGGGAGCTACCACCTCACAGACATAGCCCTCTTTTTGCATTAAAAAAGCATATGAATCCTTGACACTTGGTCCAAGATTATAGTGCGTGACGATGCCTTGGGAAACCACTTGTTTTTTCTTCCCTCCCTCCCAGATACATCAAGTAGACCCATGCTACTCAACAGTAGACATTTACCGCTACGCAGAAGCTCTCTGTCAATTTCCAGTGGGTTGCCTGCCAGGACACCACTGCCAAGAAGAAGGAAACAGAAGTCACATATATTATCTTGCAAACCCCAATCAAAATTGATCTTTGTTAAGTGGAGAAGATATCCCTCAAGACATTAGATAACAAAGTGATACCCAGGGATTACACAGAAAGTAGACATTACCTTCCCAGAGGCAAGACAGTGATCCTTTTCTTCACCTCACCCAGGCGCTCAGAATCACGGGTCAGTGCAACAGCGTGGCTAGGAGGGGACATGAGAGAGAAAGCAGATGAAGCTAAAAAATGTTGCATGAGCCAAGAAGTAATACTGGCCAAAGATGGGGCATGCTGAGAGTTGGCCTTCACAGTGCACTCAGCATTTGCATTTCTGGCTGGTCAGAGCCAAGAGGCACTGGACATGGAGCTTTCCTGTGGCAGCTTTTAGGGTTAGTTCTGCTGTGTCTCCCCCCACTGCCCCATCAGAGAACGATGCACTTCTAGGCTCCATCTGTGCAGGGCTCCAAGAATGGAGAAAGCTTCCCTTCCCAGAGTCCAGTGTGAAAGGTGGTTACCTGAGCAGGAACTGGCTCCATCTGATGGGCAGAGCTTTCTGCAGGTGGGTATAGCCAGGCATGATAACATCAATTTCTCTGCATATGACAGAAGAGAAAGACAGCTGTCAGTATAGAGAGCAGTGGAAGGTACACTCTTGGGTTTTCTGGCAAGGTAATGAGGAGAATATCTTTAGCCTGTGTTGTACTGTACATGGTCTTTGCATTCCTCTCCCTATATCCCTAGGATACAATGAGGAAAGAGGAATGTCTCTCTGACGTGGGCTGTGGAGAAAGAGTAGCTATTCCCTGTGCTATTACACAGTGCCTGACTATAACATCTTCTGCAGAAGACTTTGCTGTTGCCATGATTGTTACCAGTCAAAGAGCAAGTCTAGAGTCTCCTGTCCCAAGAAGGCTGAGACCATGGACATGGGAAAGGACTTACATAGCAGCGCGCTCCACCAGGGTCTTGATGAGCTGCAGCAGGTGAGTGGAGATGACAGAGATGGAACTCTTCAGGAGCAGCTTCAGGTCAGTCACAACCTGGATAAGATTGGCCATAGTCAGAAAAAAAGTATGTGACTTATATGGTAGCCTGACACTGTCATTGTAAAATAACTCCCTCCTTGTTCTTTATGTTGGGAAGATTAATTTTCCATTTATCAGATGTGTCCTTGGTCATATTGATGTTATAATGTCACTATATCTTATTCTATAGGATGGGAGCCAAAGGCAGCTCTGGTCAGAGGTTTCCTGAATTGAGGAGGGGAGGAGCACAATGGGAAAAACAAATAGTTTCATATATACCTGTTCATTCCTGCTTCTTCCAGTCTGCAGCTTTCCAGCTATATCCCCAATCAGCTCCTGAGGACAAGAGAATAACTTCTGTCAGTGTCTCTATTCTGGGCAAGAGCTTATTTGCAAGAGCAGACATCCTCCAAATCAGCAAGGGGTTCAGGTCTAGGATTCTCTTCTGGGGAAGTAGAAGTTTGGATTCTAGGCTAGTACAGCCTCTCTTCCACACAAAAGGGGTCCTGGACTCTGCAAGCTGTGCACCTAGTATGTCAGTATCACAGGGCATTGAGAAATTTCACCATGTTGGGGACTGAGGCACATGTGCTTAATGTCAGGCAGCACTAGCTAGAGAGAGGAATGAGAGGAATTAAAGGAACCAAACCTTCAGTCTGCGTTCAATGGCAGTCTGGATATCCTCATCACTTTGGGTCATTACAAGGATTCCCTTGGATGATTCCTCAGAGATCTATAAATGTTAACAGAAACACAAGTCAGCTCATACTGTTTCCCTGAGCGGGGGACTTGTAAGTTGTCCCCAGGAAATACCAACTTCTGCCACCCAATTTCCAGTTGGGTGGCAGAAGCCTGGGGGCAACCAGCTGGGTGGAAAGCATTCTCATAGGAGCTCCAGCATTCCTGTTCTTTCAGGCCAAGGCTGGCTGCTTGCTCTATCCCTATATTCTCTATTGATCTTGGTGGAGAGTCATCTTTTGATCCTTGCTGATCCTGCAATCCTGGCTATAGCAGGACTTGAGCATCACAGTGAGAAAGTGAGCTGAAGTGGCAGTCATTGCTTTAGCATTGTCCGTAAAGATTTTCCTATACAAACATTGTATAGACTGCCCATTGTCCATGGTAGGTGAGCAACAACAATGAATATTTCAAAAAAAGTGCCTAGTGGCTGACTCTTCTTCACCCCTATACAATACTGTGCATTGCCTTCTACTAGCTCAGGCAGCCAGACACAAAGGGATCCCAAGTGCCACTGGAAAAAGAATATTCCTAATTCATACTGAAACAATTCCTCAGGAATGTTCAGTGTGATGAGGAAGGGAGGGCAGGTCATGCTGAGCACACCTCACCGAGGCACCAGGTTTCCACAAGAAGTATTCACACTTTGCTCATTAGGGATTTTTGCTTTAGCTAGAAGGATTCTAAGCATTTATCTCCTTTACAGATTATCTGCTGGAGTACCAAATGCAATACACACGGGCTTCTCCAGTTCTCCCTGGTTTCAGACAGCATTCCCTTTCAGGAATGCACTTTTCCACATGCCTAGTGCTAAGAAATAGGATAGGGGGATACAGAAGGATGGTTTTTATAGCATCAACTCAGGGAGGTGACAACAGATGCTGTCAGATAAGCTATTCATCAAATACTATTATGGGAATTGTACTGAGCATGCATGACAATTTATGAAGGAAATAAATACCTTTTCCAGGCCACTCAGGATCTTCTCCAGCTCAGTTTTGGTTAGGATGCTAGCCTTCTCCAAGGCTTTGGCATAAGCCATGCTTGCCTGGATATCAACTTCAGACAGTCTCTGCTCAGTGGATATAGAAGAGCTGAGAATCTCCATGATGGGATCTGTGCTTCCAACAAATCTTCCTCCCAAAAGTTTATCCCCCTGAGAGTAATGAAATTAAAGGACATATTTAAATGTATTATTGGTATATTCTCCTAAAAATCTCTCAGTGCCATATTCAAATAAAACTGTGGGCGTGCTCCAGCATCTTCCTTTGCAGTGCTGTAGCACTGATCAGAAAGGCTTCTGGACTTCAAGAGCTTTGAAAAAAAAAAAGTTGAAGAGTTGGAGTAAATGTTATTTTTGCAGGTATTTAGCCTTGAGCTGTCCAGTCTGGCTCAGGAGTCCAAGATATTTTACCCCTGCAGGACTCTGGAGAGATTTTGTCTTGAAAACAAATGTTAGTGCATATAGCACAAGGGCTGTATGGATCTATCTTCAAGGTAGTTACAGGTTATCAACTCCCTCATAGCCTCTTGAAACACCAAAGTAGAAGGTGGCGAGAATGTAAGAAAATACTCAGTTGACCAAGAGCTATGGGCCAAAAGTAGCCACACTCGTAAAACACTCCTAATTACAAAGTGTTTGAAGCTAACACCAAAATGGCTAACGTGCAGACCATTCAGTATTATAAATGTTGAGTAAGAAAAAAAAAAGAGAAACAGCAGCAAGCTCGCAAATCCTCAAACTCCGAGAAGCTACAGCAGCACTGCGGGGCTGCCGGTACCATGGACAGCGGGCGGCTCCGGGAGCCCCTTCCCAGGCAGCCGGTGGAGAGGAGGAAAACTGTAGGCACGAAATGTCAAGTCTACTAACTTTTCTCTTTACAGCAGTTTGTCAACAGGAGCTGCGGCGGAGGAATCGAGTTGTGAAAGCAAGGTTTTGCAGCCCCTCGCTGGGAGCGCAGCCCGCTTCAGTGAATGGATGGAGTGCTGAAGGCCAGTGTTGGGAGCTAAGCGCTTGGATGGTGAAGAGGTATTGGAATATATCTTAGTATATGGCAGTAGATAAGTAGTAAAGAAGCATATTATTGCAGTATATAAGTATGTTGCAGCAAATATGTTTGCTGTTCCCTTTCCATTCAAAATCCTGGGAAAAGAAATCAGGCACCCTGAAGCACCCCTGTGAACACGGCCAGATGCCCTGTGGAGCTATCAGTCAGCTATCAGCACCCCTAGAGCACCCCATAGGAAAAGCAAAGTTCGGCCTCACCTCGGTTGCCATTTCGGACGACGTTTTGCTCGTGTTTGCAGCAATCCTGGCACCTGGTGCAACCTGCAGAACAGCAAGGCGAGGTTCAGTTCAGCTCTCTTTGGCTCAGCTCAGCTCTGCCCCAGCCCCACAGCAGCACAGAGCCTCCCCAGCTGCCCGCACAGCTCTGCTCACCGTCTCTGCAGCTCAGCCCTGGCTGGTTGCTCCGTGCTCTCCGGTCTCACTGCCCCGCTTTTACGTGCCTCGGAGCCTGGGCTGGCAGCTCGTCACGCCCCATTGGGGCGGGGTATCCCCTTGTCCAGCCCAGCTCTGCTCCCCTCCTCCCTGGCCCCCCTCATGCTGCCCACCCCTGTCCTGTGTCCGGCCCCTGCTCAATCAGGAAAAGGTCAGGGAGAGGTTTCCCAGTGGGTAGGGTGGCTGTGAAGAAGAGAGCTGGCAGAGATGCCCTCATGTTTCTTGTTTGTAAAGATATTGGTGTAAGAGTTCTCCCACCTGTGGTGGGAGAGCTTCTGCTGTGTGGTTCCACTGGCAGATCATCTCCTTGTCAGGGAGTATCCTTGTATTGAAGGAGTCCTTTCACTCTGGCATCCCCCTCTACATTGATATGAATGTACTTGGGATGTTGGGCAGATCATCCACACTCCATCTACATTGCCAGCAACACAGAAGAATGAAACAGCTGGGAGCTATTTTGTCTCCAGTTCCCGTGCAGATGAGCCTTTTCACCCCACGTCAAAGGACACTTCAGCTTTCAGGGTTTCTGCTGTCACCAATTGCACTGGGTCAATCTTGAGAAGGTCCTGTGAACCTGAGGCTGTGGGTTGTAAGTTTTGTGCAGTGCCACAGCAGTCACTGGTCTGCAGCTGTGGCAAATAGCCCATGTCTTAACTCCATCAGTCTCTAAATATCATGGTTTTAAAGAATTGATTTAAAAAATGGGAGCGTTGGGAACAGCTGCTCACAAAGCTGCTTCCCAGCACCAGTTTCTCATTAGACACAGCACTTTTCTGCTCTGAAAGAGCACTTGCTGGTTTGCCTTACTGTGTGCTACTACAGTGTAACATGCTTCCATCTGCATGGCACAGACCTTTGGCAAAGCTCATGAAACATATTCTAATTTTCTCATCCCCACTTCTTCCTTCCCTTTTGCTGCCTGTCCTGTCCTTTTTCTTCTTTCTCTCAGTTCTTCAACTTGTCTCCTTTTTCCATTTACTCCAGGACATCTACGCTAGGAAACTGCTTAATTGCTTGCTTTGTGATCACATCCTTCTTGCTTTGAAATCCATCATTTTTACTACTTTTCTTGTCTCTTTCACCCTTTACAAGTGTCCTTGTCTTTACTCCAGGCTTTGACAGGAAATTGCTGTTGTTTTGGGAGAATCATGAGCATTCAGTTTATAACCTGAGTGCACCCAGTACAGAGAGAATCTGTCTCATATTTGTGAGTATAGTTTAGCACACAGCCCAAGTGAGGACTATATGTTTTTCTGCCTAAAGATATCCAGCAGGATGTGCCCAGAGGGAAAAAGGGGAAAAGTAGTGATCCCAGGTGCCCAAGTGAGATGAGAGATCAGTAACACATTCATGTGTTATATTTGTGGTGCTGAAATAAATTGTTCTAATGGATGCTGTGAGACAAAAATCTGCAACCCACATGCAGCCGGGTATTAATCAATGGGAACAACTTAGCTGAATTTCTGCTGTTTTCATAATCCGTGCCTTGACCACAAATCTAGTTTTGTGATCACGAAGCCTTCTGTGTTTGTTATCAGATGATCCTATTTTTATTAATCCATGCCTGGAATTATACATGGCAAGGACAAGTGATTCCACGTGCGATCCATCAGCGGTATCACTTTGCACTGAGCAACTTCACAAGGATTAGTTTATAAGTACAAAACACTGCCCCACGTTGTATCTAGAAGGATATTAATTCTCTCTTTTCCTGCTTTTAGATGAAACACTTCACACCGATCTCTTCTATGCAGTGGTCAACGTAGAATACAGAGTAATATTGCTGTAATAGAAATGGAAGTGAAGCTGTAAAGCCAGTCAGAAATCCTTAATGTGAAACTGAACACTGAACAAATAGGATGTCTTAAAGACACTTAGGGCTGGGGAGGTTTTTTTTTTTTTGAGGGAAAAAATAGTGAAATAGAATTGCAGAATAGGTCTCTTCTAACAAACACTGAAATGTATCCTCATCATTATCATCTTCTTTTTTTGTGCTGCTATTGATGTCTCACTGCTATCTGTTTTCTTCTTTCAGTCCTTTATTTTCTTAATAAAAGAATAGCCTCCCAGATCCCCATTCCCCAGTTAAATCCTGAGGAGGTTCTCATGGAAGGGTGTTTTGTTGTCCACTAGTTTGCCATTTGGCACAGAGAATGGCACGTCACTCATATATTACTATTCCCAGCTGACATACAATGAAGTAGTAAGAGGAAATCGCCCATTTTGCGGCACAAAGAAGTTTAATTAACTATATTTTAATGTCCTCTAAGATTTGAATTTTATTTGTACTTGCTTTAGCAATCACATTCACACCCTTACTATTTACAGTGTTTATTTCTGTTTTGCTGGAAGAGCGCAATACTTGTGGAGTGCAGCTCTAATGTGCTTTTGTGGTGCATAGAAATCCTTTGTTCATAACGGTTTTCATAACTGAGACTGGGGTGACAAAGAGCTACAACACATCTTCTTTAAAAACATTCTTTTTTAAGTGACATTTTGGTTTAGAAAAAGAAAAAAAAAAGCGCTGTGGGCTGAAAGTGCTGGTCAAACGCACCGTCAGCTAGACTGGTGTGAAGCAGTGCTGACATTTTTTGTTATATAAAAAAAAAAAAACAACAACCTTGTTTAATGAATTTTGAATGTAAAAGAAAAAAAGACACTATAGGGTGATCAACGAAATGCTGAATACAGTAAACATCTTTCATGACAAAGAATACAAATACCCTGCAGATCTGCTTTCAATAGCAATTGCTAGGCCCCCTGCTTTCAATAGTTAATACCGAGGCCCCTCTCTACCAAGCCTTAGTGGTAACAATCACAAGCCAATGCTTAAAATGTTGACATGCTAAGCACATTTAGAAAAACCTATGTCTGCATTCCCTATGGATGGTGTAGCATAACTGTCTAACATCTAACGTGCAGCAATTAAAAACAAAGTTCAATGAGCTAATCACTCCATCTCTTCTGCAAAGTTGTATGTAATGGTAATGAGTTCTCTCTTAGAGATTCCCCTGGCATGATGTCAGTGGACCTGTAGCTGGTCGTTTTTGTACTTCAGCCCTAGCAGGCTGCATGTCTCTGCTAAGAAGAATGTAGGAAGAATATTTCTTTTGGAAAGAAAAAGGTTGAGGGCCACTGAGAGAGGCATTTGTGTTGTGCTCATTCTTTCTAGCTGCTGGGATTGGGCGTTGTCATTGTGTAAAAAAGGTCTGGAACAAAACTTTTGGAGAAACACTGAACAGAAAGATGATAAATTGGTGTTGGGGGAGAAATCTGACAAAGGAGAAATACAATTAATATGCTGAAGATTTTGAACCCGTATCTACAGAGAGTGACAAGAGGTAAGGATTTGTAGGATTCTGGAACACAACTCTGGAAATTTGGTAAGGTCTGGAAATAATATTCTCAAATGAAAGCTTTTCAGTTCTTTTCTTCCTTTTAGTCTAGCTGGGAGATGGTGTACAGGCAGTTTCATGGGCAAGATTAGAAACATGGCAAAGAAGCTGCAGAGCATTTGCCAACTTGCAAGGTCACTTAATCCTGACATGAAAAAGACCAGCATCCCTTGCAGCCTATCCACCGGGTCAGACAACAGCTTTCAATCTGCAGGCTAAAGACTCTTCACCTGGCTCTTTTTTCCTAAGGACTCCATGGAAAGTGATTCTGGGGTATAAAATAATTTCCATCTGTACTACAACTTATATGTGGATGGATCCACGTATCTAATGAAACTTTTTTAGGGACCTGCAAATGAAAAGGGCTGGAAAAGCCTTATGGTAGGCTTTTAAACTTTCCCAGAACTTAGGTATCTGACCATGACTGTACCTGAATACCCAAGAGCTGTTTATGGCTGAGCACTTCAGATGAGTCCTGAAGTGCTTCTGTTTTCTCAAATCATTCAGAACTGGCCAACAATTTGCAACACCTCAAGGAGAAGCAAAGACCCAAATTGAGAGTAGATTTTCTCCTGGCTTGACTCCAGAGAGAATATTAGCTAGTGGATTTTGTGTGCTGCTATAACAGATGGTGGGCACAAGATGTCCAAGCCTTCCTCTTCCCTCTATTGCTCTTACAGCCCTGCCCTGAACAAGCAGATGTATGGGACTCATAGAATCAGAGAACATCCCGAGTTGGAAGGGACCCATAAGGATCACTGGATCCAACTCCAGTCTCCACACAGCAACACACAAAAGTCAGACCATAGCAGGACTACACATCTACAGCAGTGCACATATACAGCTATAAGGCTTTACTTTTCTGTTTGCAAATGCTTGATATTGATTTGGAAGGACTACAGCAATGCTATTTTCCACTCCAAATAACATTTTTCATACCAAGTTTTCTGTCTGCAGTAGTTATTGTTCTGCAAGTGAAATCTGCCTTTCCTTTCAACATACAAAGGGTCCACATTCTGTTATTTTTGAGTGGTGCTGCGCTGAGCCAGGATTTGGACCTGGTGGTCGTTGTGGTTCCCTTCCAACTCGGGATATTCTATGATTGTGTTTTTATGGTATATTCTCATCCTCCGTATCATCCAGAGGTGCATCTATTTGAAAGGTTTGTGAATGCCTGAGAGGTCTTTTATTGCTGCGTGAAAATGTCGAAAGCCTATTTGCCATCCAAGGTGGGTATGAGAGCATAAGGGATACGGACAGCAGTCAGCATAGAGGGGTAGAGGGGGAAGCAGCATTCAGCGCAAGCATTGGTGGTTCAGTGGTAGAATTCTCGCCTGCCACGCGGGAGGCCCGGGTTCGATTCCCGGCCAATGCAATTGCTTTTTTTTTTTGGCTTGCGAAAACGTTTCTTTTTATTTGGTTTGGGTTTTTTCTTTTTTTTTTTTTTCTTTTTTTCGGTCGTTCCTCTTCGCTTTCCGCTTCCTCCCTCCTCACCCGAACCTCCTTCAGCCTCACCGCGCGCTCCCGTCCGGCTGTGCTTCGCCAGGTGCCGCCCCTCGCGAGGCGGCGTCCTCATCGCGCGGCTGCGCGGGGCGGCGGACAAGATGGAGGTGTAAGGAGCGGGGCGGGCTGGGGGGCCGCGCTGCTCCCTGTGCGGGGTTCTGTATGGTGTGTGCGGTTCTTTGTGGTGCGTGGGGTTCTTTATTGTGCGTGCAGTTCTGTGTGGTGCGTGCAGGTGTGTCCGTGCGGGTCTGAGCCGAGCGCCTTTTTATCTTGGCATCGCTGTGGGGTTGATGGTGTTTGTCCTGTGCTGAGGCCCAGGAGGCCCTTCTGTCCTAAGAAAGATGATTGATTCTTTTGGTGCGTTCCTTTTTAAGGCTTTGTCTGGGGCTGGTAAGCCTGAATGGCATAAAGGTGAGTTCTGTATCGGTTTTGAAGCAAGGCTTGCTTCCCAGCTCTGTACTTCAGCACAGCAGGCGGTGCTGAAGGCTTAAGATGTAGGCTGGCTCGTTTTCTATCCATTGTAAGAAGAAAAATAAGCACGACGCTGTTTTAAAATAAATAAATTAAAAAAAAGAAAGCGGTTGTCTTAAATAATTTAATTTCTGATAGGTTTCCCAGGGACCCGTTTTCCCAGTAACGCATTTACTCTATAGATCCTCTCACTTTTGTCAGGCAGTGCAATGCCCCAGCAGCGTTATGATTTCCAACAAAACGTCTTTGATCCATAGGGATTTGTGTAGCATAGCCTGGATGCAAAGCTTCTGAAGACTCGCATTTACCTCACAACAGAAGCTATAGGGTTTGTCAAACGTGAATGGCAGCTGCGTGAGCTCACTGGCTGAAGTTTGAGTCGAGTCAGCGAAATGGAAGTTGGAGTTCATCTCAGCGTATTTCAGGAGGTCCTTTTCATTTAAAAACAATGATAGAACCTGTGGAAGTTTGTGGATGCATTTAACGCGTTGGAAAGCGATGAACGGGACGGTTCTATTCAGACCACGGCTGGTGCTTAACAATACATTGCACCTTTTTTGTTGTTGTTATACGCACAGACCTGAGAAAAGCCTTTTTTTTTTTTTTTTTTTTTTCTTTCCTTTTGTATGGAAACTTGCTGTTGTGGTGGCTGCTGACTGCTCAGCACAATGTATTGTGAGGGGAATGTATGGTGTTCTGCGTCAGGCTTTTCCATCCCCTTTTTTTTTTAATTTACGAATATAAGATTACAATATGCAGTAGTAATATAGTTAAATTTAAAAAAAACACATTTAACTTGATGAGAATGCAGTCAGCCTACCTGTGGTGGATAGCAAGTGTTTCTTCATTGGGACGGGATTAATAAGGAAACAGGTGGGAAACAGGGCACTCAGCCTCGTGCTGCTAACGAAGGAGCAGTCACATAAAGATTGAGTTAATGAATAAAGAGGGAACTTTGATAAGTTTTTGAGTGGTTGTTCATTTGTTTTTAGAGCTCATCGTGTTGCGTGTGAATTGAGTGGCATAGCTAGACTCACACGTACATTGCATAGGAATAGTAATTGTATTTTCTTTTTCCTTGTTCTTCACTAATCAGTAACTAGCCTGTGCAATCCTAATGACTTTTCCTGTCAAATAAAACTGGAGGCCTTTCTATGTAGGAGAGGAGATTAGGGTGAATTTGGGTGAGTTTGTCTGAGTAAAAGGAGTGTGAAATGGAAGTGTGTTATGGCTCGTGGGACAGAGTGTATCAAATATGATGGATGTTTATGGAATGATTTGCTGTGGAAAAATAATGATTTTCCTGAAGTGGCAGCAGATTGGTAATTGTAGATTCCTCACAGGTAAGTTTCTGAATGATTTTGTGAAGAAATACAAAAATAGTGTCTGTTCTTCTAGAGCCTGTGATTCTGCAAAGAAAAATTGCAGACGGTTTCATTTGGACCGTAAATAATTGTATTCTTTTTTCTTTTCTTTTAGAAAAGATGCGAATGCTGCACTGCTGAGTAACTTTGAGGTACGTCTGCCTCCATCCTGATGCTGAACCAGCGCTGTGGTGCTGTGCTCAGTCGCCTGTACACTTCTTTTTGAAGTCTGTCTGTGATTATTGTTTTGTCCTCCTATTTTATTTGTTGTTAAGGAAAAAGGAAATCTGGAGAGTCTTATTTTCTAGTGTAGGTAAGTTCCTAATCACTCTCCTATCTCCAGAGTAAAGATGCTTTTTTTTTTTTTTTTTTTTTTTAAGTGAGGTAGAAAGAAATTAGAGGGAATTTGATCCTTATATAGCTCCCTTCTGACTCAGAGTGCTCTGTGACTGTGAAATTTGGTGTTCTTACTGGTTTAACTTCAGCCAGGTGACAGAAAGCTCTCAGTGCATTGTTTATGAAGGTAGCTTTTGAATGGTTTTAGTAAACCGTATGTTTTCTTCATATTGTTTTAATGCTGAGGCTGAAAGTTGCACAGCTGTTTTATCCTATTCTGAAGTAAATCTTAACATGTTTTCTCTCGAGCTGTGTGTGTACAGCAAAACAACTGTCTGGTGGCTGTTAGAAGAGCTTTAATGAGGCTCTTGGGAAGAGCTGTCTTACAAAGAAATAGATATTAGCCACGCTGGCACTAAGTATCTGCTCAAAATAAGTGTACTATTGCAGTACAGAAGATAGCAAGTATTTCGGAGGTTATTTATTGCAAAATCACCTCTGCTTCCTTCTTTGGACATTGGGACTTTGGTATTACTGGGGCTCAGTTGTGGCATTGGCCCCATTTTGTGAAATCTGTGGGTGTCCCAAAGGGATGGTGTGGAGCAGGGAGAACTGCAGAATCAATTCTTTGTGTTCTTTGGACAAAATTCTGTTCAGCTTTGTCTTGATGTTGGTAAATGTACCACATATGTTGAAAAAGAGCAGAAGGAAGTGGGGAAAATGAAGTTACTGATGAGTGCTTATTCAGCTTTCAAAGCACAGCTGTCATGCGTGCAGCTTTCAGCCCTTTGCAGGAAGGGATTTGCAGTGCCTGCAGCTACACTGGGCATGGCTTTTTACTGCTCTTCAAGTTACTGATTCCCTTAAAACTATGGACCTCTTTCTGTTTGCTCCTCTTTTCTTTGATGGCATAGCTAACGTTCTCTTTATCAAGGTAATATTTTACTCAGAAAGTGGTGTTTGAAAGGAAGTGTTCAAGACTGATGCATTTAATGTTCTATGCCTGAATTTCTTTTGTGAGCTTGGGGTTGTTTTTTGATGTCTCATTGTCAGCAGTCATATTGTCTTCAGATAGCTACTCAGTGCATGGTTTCAGCTTGGCTTTCAAGGATTGACTGCTTGTGCTTAATGGACACTGTGTTCCTTTTTCATAGAAGACACCACACAAAGTAAATGCAGGGCTCCTAGCTGCTGTGTTGGTGTTTCTCACCATCTAGAAATGTTTGCATTCTTCCTTAAGTTTATAATTTCAGTGGAACTTGAATTAAGCCAGTTACCAAGAAGCAGCAGTAAGAAGTGATGTGTTACTGTGCTGAGGGTATTGGCTTTGAATAATCTGTAAAGCAGGGGGAAAACATCTGAAGAAATTTCAACCAGATGTGGTTTCATATGGGAATCAAGCAGTAATTGTGAGGCTTTCTCAGTACTTTGCTGCTCATCTGACTGTGACACGTAAAGAAGTTGTGGTGTTGCAGCAGATGTGATAGTTGCAAAAATCAAAATGTTTTCCTTGCATTCAGGCTTATCTTCTAGATCTCACTCACTGCATCATTAACATGAAGGTGTTGCTATTACATCTAAGGGAATTTTCTTTGAGCATCTCACTTGTATTTAAATAGGAGCTGTGTGCCATCACAGTGGTGTACGTACAGCAGTGTATGTACCCCACTCTGTTCAGGACATGGGATAAGATAAACAATAGGTTTCTCCTCCTGATTTCTCTCCTAGGACTCTTGAATAACACTTACTAAGTGCTAGAAATCCTTTTGCTCTTGCTTTTATGAATCTCTTTATTCACCTTTCTGTTGCCAGAATGTTTTTTCATTTTACCTGCTGGCACAGTCAGCAAAGAAGCAATCCTTTTTTAAATTTTTCTAGCTAGGATTTTGGGTTGGTTGTTTTCCTGATGTATTATGTTTAGGTAAAATGCTCTCAAATGACTGCAAGCTTTTTTGTTTGCTTTTTCCCAGGTGTTCCAGCTACTCACTGATCTTAAGCAGCAGCGCAAGGAGAGTGGAAAAAGCAAGCAGAGCTCTGGTCAGCAGAATCTGAACACAATCATGTATGAGGTGGGTGACACTGTAAATCCCCTCTGTAAAATACCACAAGCTGTATTGATTCAAATTGTTAGGTCATTTTGCTTCACATTTACCCTCTTTTTTTTTTTTGTCAACTTTTGTAATCTCTGGTCAGTTTATTCAGATTGTGGGCTGACTGCATTATAAGTGCAGAGCCTTGCAGCTGGTTCCATGTGGAGACACTTCTGTCAATGTGATTTATAAACTCAGATGTGTTGTGATGTGATCATAACTTGAATATTTCTAGGGTCAGTTCTGGCTGCATTTAGATCTGTTGTTGGGTGTTGGATTCTACTGGATCCACTCTGACTGCTCAGTAACTTTGTGCTCTCCGTGCACTTGTTCCACCTTTCAGTGGGAACAAATAATGAAGCAGAGACATAAGTCTGACCCAGGTAATTCTGGGCTGAGACTGTCCAGTGCTGCCAGGCAGGAGTTTGGAAACTGCAGGCACCAAATATGCATCACCAGGCTTCTCCTTTCTCTGGAAGCTCCAGCTTCCCATCTGCCCAGATAACAGCACTGCCTGTCCTGCTGTAAGAAAGCTCATTTTCAGAGATCTGGAAGTTTTCTTTAGCTGGGATGTGCTTGCTGACTGCTGCAGATCACAGACTTTGGCTCTGATTAAAATTCTTTACAAAAAGAATAAACAAAAACGGTGGGGGTTTTTTGTTCTGTTCTTCTTTTAGTGTTTGTTTGCTTGTTTGTTTTAGAGATTGCACATATTATATCCTTTTAAGATCCAGGCCAGGAACTTGCTATTGTGTGATTAATTGATGATGCCACCTAAGCATGGTTTCAGAGCTGAGGCACAGATTGCACTGGGTGTTTTCTTATAAACAGAATTAAACTAATAATTTCCAACTAAAATAGATTTTATTAAAAGGCCAAGGCACAGACAATTGGAATCACAGAATTACTTGTACAGATATCCACAGCAGTTGGATGCCAGATTGGTAGCAGATGTTTAACCTATTGCTAGAAAGAGCCATTAAAACTGTATAATGCAGATGTTAACGTTTTAAATACACAGAAGTGGCACATTCCCAGCAATATGACCTCTTGTGTCCGTATCTGAGGACTGCATGAGCAGCACTGTGATGGGCAGCTGGTTGGAAGCAGATTTCCTTGCTTGCATGAGTAATCCCACTGAGTGGTGAAACTACTCATGTGAAGAAGATTTGGCCTAGGCTTTGTTTTTCTATTAGTTCTGCCTTTGTTTGGATAGGTACAGAGCTGTAATTCCTAAGCCTCAGATTCAACGGAATAGTGGCTTACCAAAAAGCTAATTTAAATCTTCATGGAGACTAACAGTCTCTTCCTCTACCTCTTTCAAACAGCTCAGAAACACCCTGTGAGTACATATTTTTTCATTTTAATTATTTGTGTCGGCATGCAGCTTAAAGTTTTAATTACTTTGCTGCTATGTGTTAAATACCAATAGGATGCTCATTTTTTATCCAGGGGGTGAAGCTTGAAGTATAAACCCTGGGTACTTTTTTTTTCTGAAAGAGAAGCAGATGTGTCATCTTACTGCTTTTGTTCATGCTGGGTATGCCTTGCTGAGTTCTGTGCTTGCACCATTGGTATTGAAGTAAACAGACACAGCTTGTTAAACTAGGAGCTGTGTTTTGATGCACATCAGGCACTTCAATTGAAGGTGTGGAAAAAGACAAAGCTGGAAAAGAAACTGCTCCTTTAAATAATTGTATTGAGTGAAATATGATGTCAGCTGTCTTTACTGATAAATAAGAAGTCCATTTTGTATGAAAAGGGCAGACAAGACTTGCAGGTAGAATCATTGTCTGACCTTTCATTGTGCTTTTAAATGTGTTTCTCAGCAGTCCAGTGAACCTTTTTGATCAACTTCTTAAGTAGAATGAACAACTGTGCTGTTGAAGCCTGTTTTTATTTACCCAGGCTTGTAAAATAACAAATTTTAATGGAAGTATGCTGGAAATACATTTGTATATCTTCCTATTTGACACAATGGTCTTGTAAATCTTTTTTTCCCACTGCCTTGGTTTCTGCTGTGTAAACTCATTCAGCTTACTTGGTTTCAGACTGTTAAATGTAAGTATTCAGTTCAGAGATTTTCTGAGAATAGTTACGAGTACAGAAGAAACGTCAGAGCATAACATACAGAATTACAGATCCTTTATTATTATTACAGCTAATTTGTGCATATGGTATCCTAATTAATGTGTCTCGTCGCCTTGCTCCAGTTAGCTGGCTGGGTTGGATGGGTACTTGTAGGCTTTGTGTACAGCTGCACAGGATCAGCAGCTGAAGATTTTTTTTTTCTTAATTCAAAGCAGACTTTGCCAATGCTCTTTCAAATCCTTCAGTTGCTGACGCACACAGTGCAGACAATGTGAGGATTTCCTGGACCTTTCTTTTGTTTCTCATTATTCCCAACTCTTCATTTTGGGCTATTTCCCATGCACAGACAGCCAGGAAATTGAATTTGATTTATTTCTCTTGAAGAGTCATATTACCAGTATTGCTTTTTGATCTGCTCAGTTCCAGTTCCATAAGGTGTGATCTGTCTGCTAGGTGTTGTGTTGCTTTAAACAAAGGAAAGCAGATGTAACATGTTGCAGCAGTTAGTTGAGGTTGGTAAGTTTTACATTAAAAATGGAGCAGAGAGAAATGGTCTCAAGGCAGATGAACATTGCTGATACTGCACTAACCTTGCCAGATGTTCACAACCCATCTAACCTGCTTCTATCAGCTTTTAGAAAGCACTGCCAAGAACATGTATGAAAAAAAGAAAACAGCTGTAGAATGGAGAGGCATTGCTAGCATTGTGCAACTGCAGTGCCTTTTTATGGATGAGCAGTGGGAGCATTCCTGGCATGGAATTCATTAAAACTTGGCAGGAGTTAAGTATGGTTTTAAAGATGAACAGTACTCTGCTTTTCTCAAGTGTTACAAGCTACAACAAAGCAATGAACACATACACCTGTACCTTTTTCAGCTGGCTTTGAATCTGTTGATTTTAAAATGACAAATAAGTCTGAGTGATGGTGTTCAGCACAGCTGTATCACAGTCTGAGCATCAACTGAGATTATTTAATCCAAATCAAGAAAGCAGATGCTTTCTAAAGATCACTCTTTGTCTGTAGCCTTCAGTTGGCACCTTGGGCTCTGGGCAGAACAGGGAGATGAGCATCCAAAGCCACAGGGGGAGTCATCAAAGCTGTAATTGTAACCTGAAGTATAATGAGCTCTCTAGGTCATATCTGTGAATGAATTCACTGAGGTTTCCTGGATAAGTATTAATGTAATTTTCATTACATGAGGTTGAAGCTCTGTGTTGCCTGTTTCTTACTCCATTGAGAAGTATCAGTAGAGTCTTACTGAAGAAGGAAGTGTGAGATCTGTGATAGCTTTCCACTTCTTAAAAAAAAGTAATTAGAAAAAGAACCTTCAAAAGCTGAAATGACAGTATGATATTTTTTTTTTTTGAGTGTTCTTCAATAATGCCTGATTTCATAGCCAGCATGGGAAGAAAAGAACTGGGGACTAATGCATACTTTCTTGCTATTCCTTGCAGACGCTGAAATACATCTCAAAAACACCATGCAGATACCAGAGTCCTGAGACTGTCAAAGAGTTCCTCATTGCAATGAAGGGCCATAAGCTGACCAAGTAAGTAGAGATGCATCCTTAAGCAAAAGTATAAATGAATAGGGATGTTAGGAGGTTCTCACATACACAGTATGACAGTCTGTCTGGTTTTGATTAAGGTATTTTAAGTGTTTTCTCTCGTTTCAGTATTCATCCAGACATTTTTCCCCTCACTCATTAACACCTGCAGGCATGAGGATTCCCTTGAGTATGGCTGTGTTCACAAATGTATTTTTCAGTACTTTGTCATTTACTTTGTCAGTGCTTTGTTTTTAGTGTGGTTTTGCATTGTCCAAGCACTAAATAGAATTCATGAAATGTTCTGAGGAAGAAATTAGAAGTTGTAAGTGGGTTTTGAACAAGATAAGAGAATGAAGAGAAACGAACCAAAAATAAACCCGAAACAAAATCTCAGTTTATTATCAACGTTCTTATTTTTATGATCTTTCTTCATTAATAAAAAACAAAAACACATTAATTCTGAAGAGGTGGAGAAAATGGCTGTGTTACAGGGAGGTAATAGATGCTTGTTATAGGTGTTTGGGAAGCCTGGTCTTCTGAAGCTAAATGCCTCCTAAGTCTGTGAACCCCACATCCAACCTCAGGGTTGTGCTAATTAGTGTTTAGCAAACTAAGATATACATCATCCATCTTTGTGCTACTTGTCAGCTATTATTAGTGCTCTCTAGGACTTTGGAGTTACATGTTTCTATTACTGAAATGTGTCAATCCAGCATTCCCCCCTATCCCTGCAGTCTTTTGTAAAGCTGAACATACAGTCCCTTATTATGGGAAGACCTGCCTAGGAAATCCACGATTTCCATCACAGTTACAAGAAGACTCAGGAGTAGTGTTTCTCTTTGGTGTGAATGCCTATTCATAGTGCTAATGATGTTTAATGCTGTCAGACACCTCTTTGGAGTGTAAGTGAAGCCTGTTGTAAGTAATCAATGCCAAACCAAATGGAATCAGAGGGCTACTTGCCTGAATAGCTTTAATCAGTCATCTGCTTTTTAAAGCAAAAAACAAAGACTCAGTTTCTCCTACATGACTGCTGTGAGGGATTAGTTTGTGCTGTATATACACTGACTGCATTTTTCTCAGCTGTTGGTTCTCTTAAGGATTTCATCCTTGGCGGAGGGGCTTTTGCTGATCTGATTGCTCTCAACTTGCATTTCTTTTTGTGACAGTGCTACAATGCAAGGGGTTTATCCTTGACAAAGCACAGTTGAGTAGAAAGCGGACTCAGCCAGCTGTTTTGTTGACTTTTCAGTGACCCCTCTCTACAAATCATTATCCTCCCATTCAGGATATCAGCAGCTCAGATCTCAGTGTCCCTAACCCCTGATAGGGAAGGCTGGAACTTGGAAGCTTTGTCATGAGTATTGTAACTTAGCTTGTAAGTGCTTTTCTTTGTGGAACAAAAGTTGCCAGGTCAGTGCATTGCTGTCCAGCTTCTTGCAGCTCATTTCATAAAGTATGGTTCTAATTTATGTAGTGGGCAAGCTATCCTAATTATTTTCTGTATTCAGGCAAGGAGAAAATACTCTGTTTACTGTAAAGAGCTGAGTGTCTGGAAATCATAGAATCACTGAATCACTGGGGTTAGAAAAGACCTCTCAGATCCCCAAGCCCACCCTGCTCCACCATGCCCACGGCCCTCAGTGCCACATCTCTGCAGTTTTGAACACCTCCAAGGATGGTGACCCCACCACCTCCCTGTGCAGCTGTGCCACTGCAGCACCTCTCTTTCTGAGATGAAATTTTTCCTATTTCCATCTTCTTTCTGATAGAATTTGACCAGGACCTCTGGGTTAGCTCTTAGAAAAAGGCATGGGAGCTCTCTTACCATGTTAGATACCTCTGTTTCCCAGGATTGTCCATCTGATTTATGAGAGTGAAGTACTAAGTAATATTGGGTCATAATACAGAGAATTCCAGCTATAGAATCTCTCACTGTCTCCCCATAGGGCCCCACTGTTCTGCAGATCTACTGAAATACTTGCCTTCCTAAGCCTGCTGCAAAGGTCAGAGTTGTTAGAAGCTATAAATGAGTTTTTGACTTTTTTTTTCTTTTCATGGCTGGCAGGAGGTGCCTTTTGGTTTTAGGTATCATTTTCTCTGACTTTTTTCTCTGAATCAGATTCTGTAAGACGAGCAAAAGAATTGCTCCCAGTAATTCCTTTCTGAGAAGTGGAAAAAGGGGAGAGCAAAGAGCAAACCACTAGTGTAGGTTACAAATTTACAGCGTTCATCACTTATCAGAACTCAGATTGGACTGGGATACTTCAGTTTCTTGAGCATCCTTTATAATTTTACTTTCAGTTAATATCTGTCCTCTGGCAGAGAAGTTGCCAGCACTGTGATTGCCACGTACTTTACAAAATAAGAAACAGAATTGTTTAGTGTGGTCTTGGCACTTCTGGTTTCTTCTAATCTTTTCCATTCAAGCACTTGAAGCTAGAACTGTCAGAGCACATCTGGCACTGCTTCTTACCAAACACAGAAGGCATATGTTATGCAATTGCTATATAATGCACTATATGTTGAATGCTCCAAAGTATTAATGTCTCCAAGGAAATACTGAGCTTCCCTTTGGTCCATATCCAAGACCATTTCAACACTGCTCAGTTGTTAAATGAAAAACTAAAGGCTTTAATCAATTCCATTCCGTGGAATGGAGGTGTTATTTGTATGAAAGGCTTCACTTGAGGTTTCTTTCCAGTCAGCTGATGGAGAGCTTTCTTCCCCTTGGAGATGAAAGAATCCGCAGTGTTTGCTTCCATCATTTCACTGTAAATGACTTTTCCTCCCACTGAAAGTAATGAACTCCGGAGTCTGTTGTTGCTACTTCCTTTCTGGATAAGGCATTCAAAGAGATGTCTCTCCCTTAACCTCTTAGATGCTCACACCGTATTTTTGTGGGTGTAATCTGAAGCAGCTGATGTAAGATATCTTAGTTCCTAGTCTGTGCCCCTGGCTAAGGGGACAGCAGCGTTTTGTTTTCTCTTTGTGAGAGAAATAGATGTGGCTGGTTTGGAAATAGGCTGTTAATTAGGCTCTGCGACTTCTTTTCTAACGTGAGGACTTGGAGAGTTGTTGATTTATGACAAGGCATTTATGACAAGGAGGATTTGCAGCTGTGTCTAAAGACACGATGGAGGTGTGTAGGGCAATGAGACTTTCCCTGCCCAGCTATTGCTGCTCTCAAGCACTAGGTTGTGCTAGAGTATCTGAGAATGTCTGGGTGGTGGAGAAAGGGCAGACTCTATCCGGAGAAGAAACGATCTGTGGATTGAGGCACATTCATTTAAATCATGAATCTTTTAATTAAGCAGATTTTCTCTTTTTCCTGCCTTCCTCCTGCAGGTTACAGTACAGAACTCAGTGCTGGTCAGGCTGCTTGTGGTGTCCCAAGATAGAAGTTCTGGCTGCTGTTACAGAGCTGATAGTGTTGTGCTGGCAAATTGTGCACTTTCTGTAAGATCATCCCCCAAAGCCTTTTCTTTCTGTTGTTGCTGATATTTGCTACTGAGATTACCAACATCTCAGGCCAACACTGCTTTTCTGCTGATGCTCCTCTACTTTGTGATGCATTCTCTTGACAATGGCACACACAGGAGGAAAAAAAAGAGGCAATTTTTCAATTAAATACATGTATTATATATAAAGGCCTGTAAAAACCATTTACACCTTTCAGAGTAATTTCAGATAGCTGCCTTGCTAAAAGGAGCAATTTCCAGGACAACTAAACGTGTTTTACTGATGTAATCAGCAAAGTATGGCACAGCACAGGCTTTTTCCTTGTCATCAGTTATTTTGGTTTAAAAAAAAAAAAAAAATTGCAACTGTAGAACTGAGGGATTTCTTTTTTATAATGAAAAAACTCAGAACTGACATCATAGTGAGTTTTATTTTTACCTTGATGAGGCCTCAAGCTTTGGCTAATGCTGCAGTACAGTAAGTCGTGTTGTACTTGGAAATAAAGCAGCTAATTTTCCAGTTTTAGTCTCTGGAATAGTTTTTAAGGTGGTGTGAATGGCACTGCATGAAAAGAACATTTATTAAGCTGTGCTCTGTATTTGTGATTAAATGAAAACTGGCTCTCCTGGTACTTCTTTCTGTTCCTGATAACCTGTCTTGGATCAAAATTAGGAATAATCAATTTTCCAATCACTGATATTATATATATTATAAAAACAGGACATAGACTTGCTCTTTTTGACTTGGAAGTCAACACATTCAAGGAATTACTGTGCTGAAAGTCAGTAGTGCTTTTAGAAAGTATTTTCCCCCACTGCTGCCAAAAACTACAACGAAGATAAACCTCTACAATACTTAAGACTGAATGATTTCCTCTGTAATTTTTTTCTCCTCTAAAGCTTTCAAAGTGAATAATCAGCACTGAGGGCAGGAGGATGGTGTTAGTTTAACAACACCATAAAGAGGACTGCTGTTTCCCACTGAATTGATGTACTTGCAATTAATCCTTTGCTCTGTAGCTTTTTTTTTTTTTTGTATTCTGGTGCAGTTGTCAACCCATGGAGTTCATCCTGGACGTGTGTGCCAGCACCAAAGACCCACATGGAGAATACAACCTGGTAGGTTTGTGCTGAGCATGCACAGATTGGGGCTGTGAGTGCACAGACAGCTCAGGGCTGCTCATCCAAAAACCAAATCCTGTCCTCCTGCTTCAGACAGGAGTTGTCTTGGTTGACATGAGGTAGGATCTGCCTTTCAGATCTGATGTTTTCAGTTAGTAACAAGGCACACTGCTAATGTATACTGCTGTTATTTTATAATTTTCCCAGCAACTGAAATACACACATTCCTGAGGATAAATCTGGCTTTGCGGTCGCAGATGTTTTAGGGCTTTTTTTAGCTCTGTCTGCTGCATCTTGGCACAAATGCTGTTCTCTTCTTAACCATGCCTTTAGATCTTACTAGTAACTTACTTTTTCTTCCTAGAAAGCCAAGATATATGTGCATTTAGGTACAGTCTGGGAGTTCAGTAGGTGGAGGTGGGGAGGCAGTGCTCAGCCTCATGCAATAACTGCCATTTGGAGATTTCTCCCTATGCAGGTCCCATAGGAGGCTGCAAGCAGGTGATTAACTCTGATGTTGATTACCAAACTCCTTTCAGCTGTCACTCATCTTCTGTATGTATTCCTTCTCA